>NW_027397070.1:19823330-19837712 GCF_003265705.2 Callorhinus ursinus | reverse complement strand
CCACTCCAGCAACTGTTTCTCTTATGCAACCAATTCTCCCATGGCTTTGATCTCAAGAGTAAAAGTCAGGGCTCCTGGGCGGCTCAGTCGTTAAGCGTCTGCCTTCCGCTCAGGTCATGATCCCAGGATGTTGGGATCGAGTCCCACATCAGGCTCCCTGCTCAGCAGGAGACCTGATTCTCCCTCTCCCACTCCCCCTGCTTGTGTTCCTGCTCTCGCTGTGTCTCTCTCTGTCAAATAAATAAATAAAATCTTAAAAAAAAAAGAGTAAAAGTCAAAATTCCTGCCAAGTCCTGCAATGGCCCTGTAATGCTTCAGCTCCTTCTGTTCTTCCAGCTTGCTCATTTTGCTTTAGCTTACCCAGCCTTCCTAATTTTATCAAAAATCTCAGGCAAGCTCTCAGCTTGTGTCTTTGAATTTACATTTTTCTCTGCCTAAACTTCTTTTTCCCCAGATATTTGAATGACCTATTCTTTCACTTCCTTCTTCTTCTTCGTTTTTTTTTTTTTTTTAAGACATATTTATTTGAGAGAGAGCAGAGGAAAGACAGGGGGAAAGGGAGAAAGGCAGACTCCCCACTGAGTGCAGAGCTCCACCCGGCTGGATCCCAGGACCCTGAGATCATGACCTGAGCTGAAACCAAGAGTCGGATACTCAAGGGACTGAGCCACCCAGGTGCCCCCTTCACTTCCTTCTTGATGTTCAAATTTCACCTTTTTGAGGCTCTTTCCTGATCATTCTGTTTAACATTTCAACCCTTTCCCTGTCCCCATCATTCCCATTTTACTTAATCCTTTCCAGCTTATTTTTGTCTAAAGCTCTGATCAACTTTACATATTACTGTTTTACATTGTTTCATTATTCTATGTCTCCACATAGAACAGAGACCTCCTTTCAACCTTAATAGAGTGAGTCCTGACTCTGTAAGGACTGGACAGTGTGTGTGTGTGTGTGTGTGTGTGTGTGTGTGTGTGTGTGTGTGTGTCTCCTAGAGCTTTCACCCTTTCTGCTTCCTCTTTCTGAAACAACTTTTTCTATTGCTCTTTGCTTCTTTTTCAACTTTCATGTTAAGCTTAAATGTTGTTCCTCAGGGAATCTTTGTCTTGTTATTCTATCAAAAGTAGTCAGACCTTTCAGACCTCAATCCTATATCCCTGTTTATTTCTTTCATAAATCTTCAGCACTATGTAGTTATCTTGTTCATTTATTTACTGATTTGTCTTCCTACCTAGAATATGATCTCAATGAAAGAAGACCTCATTAGAGAATTAATGTGTGGGGGTGCCTGGGTGGCTCAGTTGTTAAGCATCTGCCTTCAGCTCAGGTCATGATCCCAGGGTCCTGGGATCGAGCCCCACATCGGGATCCCTGCTCAGCGGGGAGCCTGCTTCTCCCTCTCCCACTTCCCCTGCCTGTGTTCCCTCTCTCGCTGTGTCTCTCTTTGTCAAATAAATAAATAAAATCTTAAAAAAAAAAGAATTAATGTGTGAATACACGAAGTAGATTTTACCTGACACAGACCTTTATTTTTTTCTATCTTTATCTTATAGATAAAGCTTATACTTGCCTTTTGAGTTCACTTTTATTGCTTCAGTGAGGATAGCTGAAACAGAGTTTAGTAATATTTTTATTTGCCAACATATGAAACTTTCTTTTTCATTTCTACTTTTTGGAGTACTCCTTTTTTTTTCAAGGTACCATGTTTCTTTCATAAAACAAAAACAAAAACAAAAAAACAACAAAAAACAGAAGCTTCCTTCATCTATAGGTCCAGGGATGAGCCTGATAAATCCAGTGGTAATCCCTAAGCCAATTAACTACAAAAATCCCTTTGGCTGTAGGATTGCCATATGGCTGACATTGAGATAAAGTGATAAAATAGAGGTGACTGGGGACTAAAGATGAAGTTTTCTATTTTGTAAAATAAACTACCAGAAGATTTTTTTTTTCTCACTCTGTTGATTTTTGTGTTATGTGATTGTGAAGCTTTGACATTCCATAGTTATTTTGTTCTTATAAGAGAGACCAATTTAGGGATGCAGACAGATGAATTTACAGTCGGGAAAATTTCAAAGATATAGACTAGATCCAGTGGATTTAGCTGGATTGAATTAGATGTACCTCTGGACTTCTAGTTATGTGAGCAAATAAACTTACTTATTTTATCCATTAAAGCTGGCTCTCCTATACTTGCAACCAAAAGTAGACTAGCCAAAATTCAGAGTTTTGATTTTCATATTTATTTTTATGCCACTTTCTACTATTGGACTCAATTAGAAGATTCTGAATATCATGCATTTCTTTGGACATATATGGATTTGCACATCACTGTAGTGATTTGAAAAGGCATTTCATGGTAGAGAGCTCATGACTATTACCTTCATATTTCTTTGAATACAGATAAATTTTTTTAGTGAACTTGCAAACATGAGACCCTAGTTCCTGCCATCATTATGGTTATTGATTAGTTTAGTGTCTTCCAACAACTAAAATCAATTATAAGTCAAAGGTAATGCTATTTTATTCTTCTTTCCACACTGTATACTGATGGGAGTTTCTTTTAGGTAGTAAGAGACCAATTTCAGAGTTTGTCTTTTTCAAAGCTGTAGAATCTTTCATCAGTAAATATTGATTCATTTTCAGTCAGGTTGGAAATGTTTTAGAGAGTAAATCTCAGTACAACTAACCAGTCTTACAAGTTAGTGATATCTAAACTTTCCTGACAGTATACTATGCTTCTAAATGAGTTGAAATTTTTCTTTCATATTATCCTTTGTTTTCTACCTTATTTTTGTAAGTCTATAAAGTAGTAACTTCCCCTTTTGCAATAAAGAAGTCAATAAACAAAAGCATAGAATTTTTGCCATAATTTCATGACAGCTTGAAATTATTGCATGAAGAGCATGTAAAACATGCAAATATGCGGCATAATATTTTCCTTTCTGTTATTTTCCTTCTGCTTTAGAGTCTCTATAAAAATCCTACACAACTAGCTCTTAGGTAACACAGAGATAAAAATGTATTTGAAAGTACTGTGATTATTATTTTATTTATGGAAAACGGTATTTTTCCTGGTTATAATTCTGAAATATTGAATTCAGCCAAAATCAAATGACTTTTTTAAGAGAATAATTAATATAGGATACTTTCATACTTTAAGACATTATATATGAAAAAGCTAGAAATTTAGATGAATAATATGAATATGTTGTTCAAAAATATAAGGATGTTATTTGATGTGATACCTCTTTTTACTGATTGCTAGAGCAATCATATACCAGACTCTCAGAAGAATTTATTACATTTTCTTCTACAGAATATACTTTTAATTTAATCAAATTGTTGTCTCTTTTAATTTTTCCTGTTCCACATCAGTTTGTTATTCTTTAAAAATATATGAATTAGGGGCACCTTGGTGGCTCAGTTGGTTAAGCATCCAACTCTTGGATTGGGCTCAGGTCCTGATCTCATGGCTCTTGAGATCAATTCCCATGTGGGGATCTGAGCTCAGTGCAAGTCTGCTTGGATATTCTCTCCCTCTACCTTTTCCCCCCACTTCCATGCTCACTCTCTCTCCCCGCTCTCTCTCAAATAAATAAATCTTTAAAAAATATGAGTTAGATTATTATGCTTAAAAATATTTTTAAAAGGTAATCTGCCAACATATATTATATAATTAGTTTTTGTTGGCTAACTAATAGGAAAAAAATAATCTGCTGTGTTACAATAATGCTGACATGTGAAAAATATTGCTATGTCCCATTGCTTTACTGCTTAGGCTCATTTTGAGTGCATTAGCATTTCATTCATTATTGTGCTAATGGGTTTCTATTATACAAATTTAGTTAAACTTGGTACATAATCATGAGTAGGAAACTTGATGTAGGACAAGTACGAAAATTATACTTGGTATTTAAAATATCTGTTTGAAATTTCAAAATTTAGTTTCTTTTTTTTCAAAATTTTAGTTTCTATGCTCAAAACTAGAACAAAATAAAAATTGAATCCTGTATTCCAAACTAGACCTCCGAATTTCCAAGCCCAGTTGTTTTTAGAGGTAAATTCTTCCAAAAACTTAGGAAGAAATAACGACATCTTAACACAAACTCTTCCAAAGAATATAAAAAAAAATTTCCCAACTCACTACATAAAATTTCTATAACAAAACCTGTCAAAAACATTACAAGATACTCAAATTATAGACAGTATCTTCCATGAATGGAGATACAAACGTTTTAGAGAAGATGTTAGCAGACTTAGTTCAGTCATATACAGTAAAAGGAAAATAGCAAAGGAAAGAAACATAAACATGCCAGGAATGAAAGACAATTTTATATTTAAAGATTCATGAATATAAGCCATCACAAAACATAAAAATGAAATATATTATGGTTACCTAAGATAAATGAAGAAAAAGAATTCGATAAAAATCAGCACCAGTTTAGGATAAAAATAAATCTTAAATTAGAAATAGAATGGACTTTTTAAATCTGAAAATGAGTTTTTACAAAACCCTTAGGAGAGCCATCATACTTAATGGTAGAGTACTATAAGCTTTCCTTTTGAAAGAGAGAAATGGGACAAGATGCTCACTCTTATTCCTTTTGCTCAACATTATAATGGTAGGTCAAACCAGTACAGTAAGATGAGAAAATAAATAAGAAGCATACAGAATAATAAAGAAAAAGAAATACAACTATCGGGCGCCTGAGTGGCTCAGTTGGTTAAGTGACTGCCTTCAGCTCAGATCATGATCCTGGAGTCCCGGGATTGGGTCCCGCATCGGGCTCCCTGCTCAGCGGGGAGTCTGCTTCTCCCTCTGACCCTCCCCCCTCTCATGCGCTCTCTCTCTCTCTCAAATAAATAAAATCTTAAAACAATTAAAAAAAAGAAATACAACTATCATTATTCACAGAGAACAATAGTGTGTACTTAGAACACCAAAAGAATCTATAGACCATCTATGAAAATGTATAAAGAATTTTACAGCAGCCGACTCTATAAAATATGCAAAAATAAATTTGTTTTTATACACTGACAAAAGTAGAATGTTTTTCAATTAAAATTATCAAAAAGCCCAAGACAACATGTAGCATGATGTATCAAAATTTTCAATGAAACCTATAAAATCAAACTAAAAAGATTTTAGAAGTTCTAAGTAAACGGTAAAATATACCATATTCATGGATTGGAAGATTAATTTTGTAAAGATGTCATCTCTCTTCGAATTTATCCATGGATTCAAAAGAATCATAACTTTTTTTGTGTGGTTGTTTCATGGGTATTAACAGGCAAATTATAGTATTTATTTGAAAATGTAAAGGAATAAACATTTCTAAGACATTCTTGAAGAAAAACAGCTGAAGGGTTTTGGCTATCAGATATCTGGACTTACTGTAAAGATAAATAAAACAGAGAGATATCGGTTCAAAGATAAACAACACAGAATTCAGAGGAAAACACACTCATGTGGTCCCTTGATAATGACAAAAATGACACCTATATACAGTTAGGATATGATGATCTTTTCAATAAATGGTATAGGATCAAATAAATTTTCATTTAAAAATGAAATTTCAATTCTCCCTCCAAAACATACAGATATCATTCATATTAATGAATTGTATCTAAATGTGAACGGTTAAATTAGAGAAAACATAGCTTCAGGAACTTGGCGTAGACAAAGTATTGTCTAAAACAATCACAAAACCTAAAGGAAAATTATGAATTTGATTAAAGATAAGAATTTCATTTTATCAGAAGGCACAATTAACAGCATGCATATACATGGGTCAGGGTGAGAAAAAGTGTTTACTATAGATATGTCTAACAATTCTCAAAGCACAAATATCTACCATATGTGGAGAATATTGAAGACCTATAAATTAATAAGTGAAAGGCAGGCAACCAAACAGAAAAACAAACAAAAAAACCAAGATAAAAGACTTGGTCAGATACTTCATGAAAGAGTTTAAGATTTTTTTTTTTTTAAAGTCACTTGAGTGGGAATTTTAAAGGAGATAGAAAGGATGAATAAAAATCTGATTCTGGATGAGGAGGAAGAGTGACTCTCAGGAAATGGTGGAAGAATTTTCCTTACATGAGAGGAAGAAGAAGCTTGAATTGTCAGAGGGGTGCAAGGAAGGGGATGATGAAACTCAGATTCTGAGACTGATGTGTAGATGATGCGTAAAAGTTATTGAAGGGCTCCTTCCTCTCTGTAAAGAGGAACGTGTCTTCGGGTGAAAAGAAGTCAGAATTAGTGAAACATGAAATTTTGAGAAGAGTGGAGATCTCATTGTAGAAAACCAAGAATGAGTTGAATAGAGAAACTTAGAAATTTTAGGAAACATTTATGGTCTATTTGAAGTTGACAGTCTTGAATTAATTTATAAATTGATTCTAGAATCAATTTGCTGTATTTTATGAACCACTGAATGGAGTTTTCTCTAATTCTGACCTTCCAATCTGTGTACCCTATTTCCTCTGAAATTTCCCCCATAATTAGCTTTGATTCTGTCATCAAGATTGACTTTGGTTAAAATAAAACACATATATGACTTTAAATGAGTTGTAAAGACACATTATTTTTCTCATACAACAAAATTCCTGGAGGAAAAGACTTAAATTCCTCCAATAGTTCAATAAAATTAGTGTCTGTGCAATTTTTTTTATCTCTTTCCTGGTCAACAGATGAATTCTTGCAGCCCCAAATATTGTCTCTCCAAGCGAGAAAGAATAGAAAGAACTGCAGAAAGGTTTTCTTGTTATCAAAAGGAAAAAAAAAATCTTTCCCAGAAGTGGTCCACCTCCTTCATCTTAATTCATCTACTGGTGATGCTTCCAACTAAAAGAGATTTTAATAGTAAGAAATTGAGACAGAAGTATATTAGGTAACTAACCACAATATTTGCTGTATGTGTTGAATGTTTCCCATTTAATAGCAATCTTGTCATTGTCTTAAGCTGTCTTGCCTTTCTGTCACTTTGTCACACCCGTACGTATAAGCTTCAAAGCTGGGTATTTTTGAAAAATTGAGGAAGTTGTGATCACAAGTGGCATGTTTGACTTGCAATATTTTTAAATATAAAGAAATGACAATGTGCAAAATTTGTTTATGAGAGCTAATAAATGAAGTAAAGTGGAGAAGGTCATTGATGTTTAATTCCTTGGCCTCCTCATCACCAAATGAACAGCACACTGATTACTAGTCAGCATAGGAACCTGAACATTTTAAATGGAATTTTACTTTTTTCTTTTTTAAAAAGAAATTCTTGCACATTTTAGAAAACTGAAAATATGCAAAAAAGGAAAAACTTGAAATCAAAGAAATTTATTTTTTTAATATGCTTGCTATTTTAGGCACCGTTAATGTAAATATGAGTATGTTCTATAACTCTTCAAGCTGCACACAATCTTAGGAAATACACATGCATAAATGCAGGAAAAGATATAAATTTCAGAAGTTTTAAACCAGGAAATTTTATCATGTACTCTTTTTCCATTAAGTTTAATTAAATATCAAAAAAAATAATAAACCACGAATGTGTGTATAAAAATCCAACAGAGATCTCATTAGCCTCATAACTATTTCTGGCTTTCCTTACATTTTTATATTGAATCTTTTTAAACATGAGGAAGTAATTTAGAATAATATAACACACATGTCTATTTTCCCAAACACATCTCCATGCTATTTTTCCAAAAGTAACCACTATCCTCAATTTTGTGCTTATTTCCCCTGCATGCCTTTATAATGTTACTAAATAACTCTTTAAAATATTCAGTTGTATTTCATGCTAGTACTATATTACACTGTATCTATCCATCCTAAGCTTCTTTTTATCACTTGTCCAATTGAGATTTATCCGTACTAATACCTAAAAATGAAACCGATTTTTTTTGTAGTAAAGTATAATATATTTACTACTTCTCCAGTGAAGGAATTGGTTGTGTCTTGTTAACATCAGAAGTGGTCCTGAGATTTTAGACAATGAAATGTGGAGGAAAGTGATGAGTGTCAATGATATGCGTTTGTAATTCATTTTTCTGTTCCATGAAGAGCTTGATAAACCATATAGGGACATATCCATCAATTTATTTCCAAGATGCAAAGATTGAGGAACAGAAAAGAAGCTAATCTACCATGTGTGAGAGAATAATAAATCTTGTCGTAACCCGCTGGGATCATTTGTTACCACAGAATAACTTAGGTTAAGCTGGCAGATGTCATTTAGTTTCATTGCTATTGAATATTTTATTGTGTAAATAGACCAAAAATATTTTTTAAAGATTTCATTTATGAGAGCGAGAGCTCGCGTGAGAGTGACAGTGAGCATGAGTGGGGGGAGGGGCAAAGAGAGAAGCTGAGCAGGGAATCTGAGGCAGGGCTTGATCCCAGGACCCCAGGATCATGACCTGAGCTGAAGGCAGACACTTAACAGACTGAGTCACACAGGTACCCCAATAGACCAAAAATTTTTATCCATTCTTTTGGTTGATTATCATTGACTGAATTGTGTCCCTTCAAAATTCACATTGAAACCTTCAACCCCTACATGACTGTATTCAGAAATAGAGCCTTTAAAGAGGTAATTCAGGTTAAATGAGGTCATGAAGGTTATACATAACACCAGTTGGGCTGGTGTCTTAATAGGAGACACAAGGGAAACACACAAAGGCCATGTGGGGACACAGTGGGAAGGCAGCCATCTGCAAGCCACAAAAAGAAGCCTCAGGAGAAACTAAAGCTTGCGACACACTAATATTGGACTTTTAGCCTCTACAATTGTGAGAAAATTCATTTCTACTATTTGAGGCCCCCAGTCTGTGGTATTTTATATTGTAGCTCTAAAAAACTAATACATTCATGGACAGTAACTTTTAAAATTTCTAGTATGAGCATTGGTGTAATGAACATACTTGTTCATATTTCTTTAGGTACAAAGAGAGAATGAGAAACTATCACATTGGCTAGAAGTGAAAAAAAAATGGATCAATAGAAGTTATATAGTCAACCTAGATTTTGATGAATTGCCTTTATTCTTCACAGATTATATGATAACCCCTGTGTTTCACACCATTGCCACTATTTGGACTATGGTTAGCTCTTCATAAGTCTATACTCACTCCCTGATTTTATTTAGTTAAGCTCATTAAGGGCAGCAGATGTGCCAAACATTGTTGCAATTCTGTTAACACATATGTAACATTTTTGGTAAATATTGTCTCTTTTATGAGAAAGATATTAACAGACTATGATTGTCAAACTAAATAAGAGAAAACAAGATTAGCAGATGGAATTTGAACAATTCTCAGAATAACTATTAAAATGAAGTTAAGCCTGAGCATTTTGTACTTTTACTCCAAAAATTATCTGTGGAAGATATAGAAGGAGATTTATTTTATGTACTTGATAAAAATGTTAGCCCTTGATCATCAACAAAAATATCTTTTCTTCTGAATACTAAATACATCCTTGTTATTCCATTCAAAATATAGCAGTCATTTTAGGCTAAAAGCTAAATAACCTGATCTTACATGGTGCACACCAGGAATAGTTTGCTCTTTTTACATGAAAGTTTGCTTTAGAAAGACTGTTGAAAATGTCAATCAAAAACTATGGTTAGGGGCGCCTGGGTGGCTCAGTCGTTAAGCGTCTGCCTTCGGTTCAGGTCATGATCCCAGGGTCCTGGGATGGAGCCCCACATCGGGCTCCCTGCTCCGCAGGAAGCCTGCTTCTCCCTCTCCCACTCCCCCTGCTTGTGTTCCCTCTCTTGCTGTGTCTCTCTCTGTCAAATAAATAAATAAAATCTTAAAAAAAAAAAAGAAAACTATGGTTAAAATAAGAAAACAAGAAAAAGTCTTATTTCTAATATTTTTATTCAAAACTTTCAAATAATACAATAATTCCCTAGAATAAATTGGGTAATTGTTCCTACTTTTCTCACCATTGGGCTGGTGTGCTACTTAGTGACCTGAAAGTTAATGCCCCTGAACAGCTGGTTCATTTACATATCTGTGCCTTCCCATTATTTAGGCTGAATGAAAAGACCCAAACTAGTATATTAGGCAAATCTACATTATTTAGGGAATGTGAGGCAGAAAAGTGATTTTCAACACACAGCATATTACAAACATAAATATGTAATTTAAGCTACAGAATGTTTTTAATAATAACATAATTTATAGTAGAGTTTCCATATAGAAATAAAGGAAAATCATAAAAAAATTATATTTGTTTTCTGAAAGTAAAATACTTATATAATCCTGAATGACTAATGAATGCTTTCTAAAATTGGCATAGCTTTAAATAACATAAACCAGAGAATCACCAGTTAACATCTACAGATTGAAAAATAGCAGTGGAGTTTAACTAAGCTGAGCTAATTCAGCACCTGTAAAATCTCAAGTCAAAATTTACCTTCTAGTTTCAAATCTAACAATTATTTATGATTGGTATTAAATCTATGAAATATGGTATCAGAAATAGAAATACCACAGGACGTCTTTCTATTGTCAGTAGGCATGACTTCATCATATAACAGAAACAAGAATAAAATTGTGGAGGCCTAGGAAAAAGAAATCCATTAAGCAACCTGAGGAGATGCCAATGGAAACGCAAGCCAATTAATCCTAATAAAAACCATGCAATAGCAACGCAACATAAAGTGATATACCCTCTCAATTGACCAAAAAGTGACAAGATTCATGGTCTGTAGTTTATTAAAATTCCTTGGGAGTACAAATACAGGAAAAGAGCAAAAGTAGTAAGATAAATGTAAAAATGTATGCTCAAACTATGGACTCAGAAACAAACTGAGGGTTCTGGAAGGGAGGGGGGTAGGGGATGGGTTAGTCTGGTGATGGGTATTAAAGAGGGCACGTACTGCGTGGAGCACTGGGTGTTATGCGCAAACAATGAATCATGGAACACTACATCAAAAACTAATGATGTAGGCGGAGCAAGATGGCGGAGGAGTAGGAGACCTAGATTTCGTCTGGTCTCAGGAATTCAGCTGAATAGGGATCAAACCATTCTGAACACCTACGAACTCAACAGGAGACCGAAGAAGAGAGTAGCAACAACTCTCTGAACAGAAAAGTGACCACTTTCTGGAAGGTAGGACGTGCGGAGAAGTGAATCCGAGGCGATATTCGGGAGGATAGACGGCGGGGGAGGGGCCTCCGCCGGCCGCTTCTGGCAAGTGCTAGAGCCGCGGAGCACAAAATCGGACCTTTTAGAAGTTGGCTCCGTGGAGGGACGTCGCTGCAGTGGCTAAGCGGGGGGTGGAATCCTCCCGGGACAGTGTGGTCTCAGGAGCCTTGGGGTCACAGAGAGACCGGGGGTGCCTGAGTGCGCCAGAGCTCCCAGGTATCGGAGCGGGGAAGCCGGCTGCAGAGACGGAGCAGAGTCGCGGGCTCTCAGCTCGGGGTTGCCATAAACTGTGATCTGCGGCCCAGTCGGGGCACGGCTCCTCCAGCAGGGACCCAGCAGGCGGCAGATCCGGGGAGACTCCCCTTCCTTCCCGGGGAGGAGCGGTGCGGGAACGCACTGCAGGGATCTGCTGGGTTTGGAGACTCTGCGCGGGGTCGGGTGCCAGAGATAGCAACGCTCAGTCACAGGCCGGGTGAGCACGGAGTGCGGCCAGAGACCGGGGACACGGAAGTGACTGCTTTTCTCTGGGGGCACACTGAGGAGCGGGGCCCCGAGTTCTCAGCTCCTCCGGGTGGAGATTGGGAGGCCACCATTTCTGCCCTGGTCCTCCAAGGCTGTACCGAGAGCTTGCAGGGAACAAAAGCTCCTGAGAGCAAACCGGAGCAGCTTCCTTAGCCCAGACCCACAAGGGCGGGGCAATTCCGCCTCCGGCAAAGACATTTGGAAACCACAGCAACAGGCCCCTCCCCCAGAAGATCAGCACAAACAGCCAGCAAGCCAAGACCAAATTGATCGATCAAGGAGAACGGGAGAACTCCAGTGCTAGGGGAATACTGCACATAGATTCATGGCTTTTTTTTTTTTTTTTTTTACCATGATTCATTATTTCCTCAAAGTTAATTTTTGTTGACTGTTTTTTTTTTATTTTTCTTTTTCCCTTTTTTAACCAACATCTTATCAATCCCTTTTTAAAAAAAAAAAAACTTTTCATTTTTCATTTTTAGAGTCATATTTTATCCCTTCATAGTAGTTACCCTTATTTTTGGCATATATATATAAGTTGTTCTCTCTTTAAAATTTTGAGGTACAGTTTCTTCTAACAGATCAAAATATACCCTAAATCACTAGTGTATGGCTTTGTTCTAGTCTCCTGCCTGATCACATTCTCTCCCTTTTTCCTTTTTTTTTTCTTTTCTTAAATCTTCTTTCTTTTTTCAAACAACTTATCTTACCAAGTCCTTTTATAAAACCTTTTATAATTTTCATCTTTACAGTCATCTTCCATCCCTTTATTGTATCAACCCTTATTTTGTACATCTATGTCTTTCTTCCTTTAAAACTTTAGGAGGCACTTTTTTCTAACAGACCAAAATACGCCCAAAATCTAGTGTGTGGCACTGATCTATGCACTAGCCTGATCATATTTGATCATATTCTGCTTTTTTTGTATTGTTTTGTTTTTGTTTTTATCTTTTTTTTTCTTTTTTCTCTTTCTTTTTTCTTTCTTTCCCTTTCTTTTCCCCTGGTTTCGGGTCTTTTCTGATTTGTATACAGTATATTTGCTGGGGACGTTGTAAACCTGTTAGCATTTCGTTCTCTCATTCATCTATTCTCCTCTGGACAAAATGACAAGACGAAAGAAATCACCTCAGCAAAAAGAACAAGAGGTAGTACCTTCAGCCAGGGACCTACTCAATACAGACATTAGTATGATGTCGGACCTAGAGTTCAGAATCATGACTTTAAAGATACTAGCTGGGCTTGAAAAAAGCGTGGAAGTTATTAGAGAAACCCTTTCTGGAGAAATAAAAGAACTAAAATCTAACCAAATCGAAATCAAAAAGGCTATTGATGAGGTGCAATCAAAAATGGGGGCACTAACTGCTAGGATAAATGAGGCAGAAGAGAGAATCAGCGATATAGAAGACCAAATGATGGAAAATAAAGAGGCTGAGAAAAAGAGAGAGAAACAACTACAGGATCACGAGGGCAGAATTCGAGAGATAAGTGATACGATAAGACGAAACAACATTAGAATAATTGGGATCCCAGAAGAAGAAGAAGAGAGAGAGAGGGGGGCAGAAGGTATATTGGAGCAAATTATAGCAGAAAACTTCCCTAATGTGAGGAAGGAAACAGGCATTAAAATCCAGGAGGCACAGAGAACCCCTCTCAAAATCAATAAAAATAGGTCAACACCCCGACATCTAATAGTAAAACTTACGAGTCTCAGAGACAAAGAGAAAATCCTGAAAGCAGCTCGGGACAAGAGCTATGTAACCTACAATGGTAGAAACATTAGATTGGCAACAGACCTATCCACAGAGACGTGGCAGGCCAGAAAGGACTGGCAAGATATCTTCAGAGCACTAAACGAGAAAAATATGCAGCCAAGAATACTATATCCAGCTAGGCTATCACTGAAAATAGAAGGAGAGATAAAAAGCTTCCAGGACAAACAAAAACTAAAGGAATTTGCAAACACGAAACCAGCCCTCCAAGAAATATTGAGAGGGGTCCTCTAAGCAAAGAGAGAACCTAAAAGCAGCAAAGAGCAGAAACGAACACAGACAACAGACAGTTAACAGTCACCTTACAGGTAATACAATGGCACTAAATTCATACCTTTCACTAGTTACCCTGAATGTAAATGGGCTCAATGCCCCAATCAAAAGACACAGGCTATCAGATTGGATTAAAAAACAAGACCCATCCATATGCTGTCTGCAAGAGACTCATTTTAGACCCAAAGACACCCCCAGATTGAAAGTGAGGGGGTGGAAAACCATTTACCATGCTAATGGACACCAAAAGAAAGCTGGGGTGGCAATCCTTATATCAGACAAACTAGATTTTAAAACAAAGACTGTAATAAGAGATGAGGAAGGACACTATATCCTACTTAAAGGGTCTATCCAACAAGAAGATCTAACAATTGTAAATATCTATGCCCTGAACATGGGAGCAGCCAATTATATAAGGCAATTAATAACAAAAGCAAAGAAACACATTGACAACAATACAATAATAGTGGGGGACTTTAACACCCCCCTGACTGAAATGGACAGATCATCTAAGCAAAAGATCAACAAGGAAATAAAGACTTTAAATGACACACTGGACCAAATGGACTTCACAGACATATTCAGAACATTCCATCCCAAAGCAACAGAATACACATTCTTCTCTAGTGCCCATGGAACATTCTCCAGAATAGATCACAT
>NW_027397070.1:19822075-19823230 GCF_003265705.2 Callorhinus ursinus | reverse complement strand
ATGCTTTGAAACTAGAACTCAACCACAAGAGGAAAGTCGGAAAGAACTCAAATACATGGAGGCTAAAGAGCATCCTACTAAAGAATGAATGGGCCTACCAAGAAATTAAAGAAGAAATAAAAAAATTCATGGAAACCAATGAAAATGAAAACACAACTGTTCAAAATCTTTGGGATACAGCAAAGGCAGTCCTGAGAGGAAAGTATATAGCAATACAAGCCTTTCTCAAGAAACGAGAAAGGTCTCAAAAACACAACTTAACCCTACACCTAAAGGAGCTGGAGAAAGAACAGCAAATAAAGCCTAAACCCAGCAGGAGAAGAGAAATCATAAAGATCAGAGCAGAAAGCAATGAACTAGAAACCAAAAGAACAGTAGAACAGATCAACGAAACTAGGAGCTGGTTCTTTGAAAGAATTAACAAGATTGATAAACCCCTGGCCAGACTGATCAAAAAGAAAAGAGAAATCACCCAAATCAACAAAATCATGAATGAAAGAGGAGAGATCACAACCAACACCAAAGAAATACAAACAATTATAAGAACATATTATGAGCAACTCTATGCCAGCAAATTAGATAACCTGGAAGAAATGGGTGCATTCCTAGAGATGTATCAACTACCAAAATTGAACCAGAAAGAAATAGAAAACCTGAACAGACCTATAACCACTAAGGAAATTGAAGCAGTCATCAAAAATCTCCCAAGAAACAAAAGCCCAGGGCCAGACAGCTTCCCAGGGGAATTCTATCAGACATTTCAAGAAGAATTAATACCTATTCTCCTCAAACTGTTCCAAAAAATAGAAATGGAAGGGAAACTTCCAAACTCATTTTATGAGGCCAGCATTACCTTGATCCCAAAACCAGACAAAGACCCCATGAAAAAAGAGAATTACAGACCAAGGGGTGCCTGGGTGGCTCAGTTGGTTAAGCAACTGCCTTCGGCTCAGGTCATGATCCTGGAGTCCCAGGATCGAGTCCCGCATCGGGCTCCCTGCTCGGCGGGGAGTCTGCTTCTCCCTCTGACTCTCCTCCCTCTCATGCTCTCTCTCTCTCATTCTCTCTCTCTCAAATGGATAAATAAAATCTTTAAAAAAAAAAAAAAAGAATTACAGACCAATATCCTTGATGAACATGGATGCAAAAATTCTC
>NW_027397070.1:19774053-19822065 GCF_003265705.2 Callorhinus ursinus | reverse complement strand
CGTTCTGCATGGAGCACTGGGTGTTATGAACAAACAATGAATCATGGAACACTGCATCAAAAACTAATGATGTAATATATGGTGATTAACATAACAATAAAAAAATAAAAAAAAACTGAAAATCATAAAGGTTAAGTAATTGGTTCAAGTGCATAGAGTTGGCAAGTGCTGGAATTAAAATTTGAAATCAAGGATAAAAAAAAAAACTAATGATGTAATATATGGTGATTAACATAATAATTAAAAAATGAAAAAAAGTATGCTCAAGTGAGCATTATTTAAATATTTTTTTTGAGGTTTCAATACTTTATTCAAGTTTTACTTTAAGTGATGTTAATTACAGGATTTGAAGGGGAGGATCTAATTCCACACAAAGTGGAAGGCTCTAGGGCGCCTGGGTGGCTCAGTTGGTTAAGCAACTGCCTTCAGCTCAGGTCATGATCCCGGAGTCTCGGGATCGAGTCCCGCATCGGGATCCCTGATCAGCAGGGAGTCTGCTTCTCTCTCTGACCAAACCCCCTCTCATGCTCTCTCTCTCTCTCTCTCTCTTTCTCTCTCTCAAATAAATAAATAAAATCTTTAAAAAAAATTGGAAGGCTCTAAAATGTGCCCATTAAAAAGCTAAAAATGTGTGCATGTATATGTGTTACTACTATTGATACAGAAAAAAGTTACAATTATTAACTTTCCCTACCCCAATCTGGGCCAAATTTAAAATATATTTTCATAATATTGCAGAATTTTCCTAAAACCATTATTGAAAAATCAATAATCTAATGATTACTGGGCACACAAATTGCAAAGCAGATGTTTTATTCTTTAGGAAATAAAATTAAGTATAACCACCGACTATGCCCTCTAAGCCTTAGTATTATAGTTGGCAAGATAAAATGTGCAAGTATTTACATACAATTTGACTTAGTTCTCTACAATATAGTAGAGACTGTGAATATTTTTCTAAGTCTTCCTCAAATAAACATGAATTTGCTAGGGTGTTTGATAATCTAGATTATAGATAAATTTATATATATTGGAGAAAGAGGAGAATGGGTCACTTAGGAATCTTTTAGATTATGTACATGTGAGAAAAAGGGTCAGGGTATAAGTTGATGAGAGTTTAGAATAAATAAGATTCAATTTAACTAAAAGAAGAATTAATCAAATTTGTTAGTAAGATCTTTAAGGGTAAAAACTGATGAAAGATAATTCTGAGTTTTCTAATTTCTCAGAGCATATTATAAATATTTTGATTTTGATTAAGATGATTCAGTCAATAAAACTAATTTCCCCAATTTTCAAAATTAAAATATTGAAAAATTACCAAAATTTAATCAATTAATCAATCTGAGAAATTCCTCCTTTGAAAATATATTTGATTAAAATTATGTTCCGTATCAAACAGACCTTGATAAATGTTCAAGAGCACTTGAAAGTAAGAAAGGATATCATAAAAAAGGCCATGGCTAGAGATTTCAATTTGGAAGTTATATATAAAACAATAATAGAGAAATGGATGTTGATAAAGTCATGGGGAGGGTTAAAGTTGCCTAAGGGGGAAATATAAAGATTTCAGACAGATCAAAGTCTGCAATTAGATTGAGTGGCTTCTCACAGAGCAGGTTCAGTGATCCAGAGAGGATGCAAAAGAGATTGAAAAGAGGCAGATACAAATTGAGGACCTAGCACATTGCTTAAATCAGTATTTTAAAACCTTTTCAAGAAGAGAAGGAGAAAGATGAAAATTGGGGAATGAGTTTTGATGGAATTTATTCATTTTTCAGTAATGCCTGAGCATATATGTAATTAATGCTTCTTTATAAGTAAACATATTAAATGGACTTTTTCATAGTCATGCTCATTAGCAGAAATTAGAGCATGAATCCTTGATTTCAGCTAGATATTATTTTACTAACTAGTTCTCTTACATTTCTAATCTGGTTTCCTATATATACCTCCAACATCACTGCAGCAGACAACAAGGGATGTAATAACTCACCTATTGGCTCTTAAATCTCTCACCTATAACTGACACAACTTAATGGCTGCTAAATCCCTTTGCTTTGCATTTTATTTGCTAAAGCAAAGAGGCAACCACAACTAACTTAAAAAAATAAAAAATACATTAATTAATTTAAAAAAAAGGCGAGAAGGTGCAAACCTACCATTTGTCTGGAATGTAAATACCCAGAATTATTTAGTTAACAGTGAAACTGACTGCTAGAATTTTCAGGTCATTGTTTGTGGAATTTGCCCTAATCCTAGATAGTAGTAGAGAAAATTGGGTTTGCATCACACAAATACATTTGAAAACATATGCAGGAGTGACAAGTCAGTCATTAAGTCAGGCTTGAACATATAATTTACAAAAGCATTATGACTCAATTTGAATCACTATAAATTGAAAGAATAAAAGGAATTAAATATCAAAAAATTTAATATTCAAGTTTAATGTAATATGTGCCATACTAGTAATGAATGTTAAACAGTAGGAATGGTTGAGAATTATGATAAATTTGATAAAAGTGATAAGGGTGGACACATACCCTTGATAAGACATGAAAATAATTAAACTTTTCTAAAGACTTCATACACGAAACAAGAAACCATGCTGTAGCTAGCAGGAGAGCCTGCAGTGTTTCATTTCAGTAGGTATACTATAATGATAGGGACACATGATCTCTGTGTATCCAAGAAACAAAAACTAATTTGAAGTACTTCATTCAGCTTTAATGGTGATTTTATTCAGTGCTCTAGGGTTGCTTTTTATAAAAACATATTGAGAAAAATGTCTTACATGGAGTTGAAAATAGTTTGCTCAGATGGTGATCAGGAAAAAGTAGTATTAATTCAAATGGCTCAAAGGATAATTGATCAAAAGATGAGTTATCACCTCAGATCCAGTTGAAAACTAAATGCTATCATTATCTTCTTCACATCTCTCCATCTACTTTGGTCTTTTATGCTATCTTTACAAATTTAAAGCAAAGACCTTCAGTGACTTGCCTGGAAATCATGATGGCTAACTTAAGCAGGCAGATTTTTACAAGTGAGTCATCATTCAAATAAGGGATCAGTTGAAATACATCTAGCTGGCTTCTCAGTCTTATGATTTTAGCTAACAACCAGGTTAACTGTTAAAATTTATATTTCCTAAGTTCCCTGATTTAAAATACTATTTCCTTGCATTGTATTGAGTTGGACCCAGAATTCATTCAGTATATGTTTCTTTTTTCTCTCCTATCATCCTCTCATAGATTTAGCAGATATATGTTTCAAATTCCAATTTTCAGTGAATATTTTATTATAGATATCTTTCATCACTAGTAACATGAATTCTAATGTCATTTTTAAGGAAATTGGAATTTAACCCAGTTGTTCTACTACCATTTATACATTTTTGAAATAATCTGAGCTATTGCTATTCCTACTTACTGAAGACAATTCAAAATCTTCAAATGATTAGAAAGTCTTTAAGAAAAATGGCTAATTTACATCATATAATAAAAAATGCTATTCAATGGTTGAACTTAATATTTTCAGCATGACAGATTTCTTGAAGTGGTCAAAAAGAACCAATTATAGAATTTTTAAATTACAGAAACAAATTGTATTACTACTGATTAGCTTATGCCACAAAATTTTTCCAAGACATCCTAAATAAATTAATAAAGAAAAACAAATGACCTCCTTCACTATAATGTACTTATTTAAAATTCTTAATAGTGAGAATATTTAGACAGGATTACAAAAGTATTTTTCATTTCAAATAAAATCATGTTTTATCTTCCACCTATCCAATACAATAATCCATCTCTCTGCTTTAGTGTAGAAAATGAAAGTGGAGATTTTATATCTTAAGATGAAACACATTGAATTCAACAGACATTTTCATTTAGTTTTATTCCTTGCCTCATGTGAGTCTATTATTACATTAATTATTCTTTACATCTGAATGATTTGACTTACAGATGTATTTATACACTTCACTGAATTTGTAAACACCAAAACATAGATAAATTATGTCTCAATGACCTGCAAATCAAGTTTGCTGACTTTATACGATCCTGAAAACCTATATTATAAGCTAATTGGATTATTCCTGAAAAGTTCTTCTTTCCGTCTTTCTAAGCTGATTTCCATAAATATTGTGATTGTATACTTATTCATAAATCATACTGGAATCAGAAGGCATAACTTGGAGTCTTAGCCTACAAGTTATAAATATAATTTTAATTGCGGTAAAATTTATAACAAATGTTAATAAAAGCTTTTATGCTTAAGACAGAATTGGAACAGCGTATAGATGTAAGATATAAGAATTTGTGGTAATTAATAACAGGTGATTTTATAAAGTTCTGCACAATTTGTTTTTATTGTATTCTTGGAAATCATACAAAATATGCACCTGGAAAACAGCTGACTCATGAATAAGAATATTCACCAAGATGATTCTCATTCCTATGATTGAGGAAAATGTGAACACTCAAGTTGAGAGCAAGTCTTTATTTTCCAGCATGTGTGTACATTTGTTACATAGTTGAATATTCTATTTACTAGTTAGATGATAGATAGATAGATAGATAGATAGATAGATGAAAGAAAAAAATGAGAGAGACAAAGGAAAGAAGAAAGGAAGGGAGGAAGGGAAGGAAGGAGAGAAGGAAACAAGGAAGGAAGAAAGAAAAAGGGAGAGAGTGGGAGATAAGAGCCACCAGCAGACAGCAAGGCATAGTGTTTTGCTCTGAGTTTGTCATTTGAGTACAGTAAGTGCCACAATCTTCCCTATTTCTTTCTGATATTTTTGTTGTCTCAGGACACTTCATAGGAGCGATACATCTTTGACAATAAAATGGTATTAAAAAAACAAGGTCATTAAATTGAAATTATCATCATGCTTGCTGCACTACTTAAATTATCTGAATTCAGAATACACCACTATGGGTCAAGGATCATGTTTTTAATGTAGTGCTTTTCCATAACAGAAATATCTCTGAGGTGGGGAAACATATGAAACCTGAGTTGGTATGTCCTGTATTGATCAAAGGAGGTTTTATGAACATAAATATTTAAAATTATCTTTTTCATGCTGTTTTGGAAGTTTTAACACCTTAAGAAATGATACCAAAATTCAAAAGGAGTGAAAAACACTATTTTTTTTAGGGTGGGAAAGGAAAAGGAGCACCTCACAATTTCTTGCTGAAGGCATGTGTTTGGCAGATTAGTTTTAGGAAATGGCACTCATGCAAGTTAAGGATGTGGCAACTAATTCTTTAAAGGTGTCCATGTCATTTTGGTGTGTGGAATGAATATACATCTATATCTATAATTATAACTATTTATAGCTCTATCTATAGAAGTTTTAATTCTTTTCATTTCTCTTGGAACTGCCTGTTCATTGGTCTTCTATGGTAAATGTCCTGTTTACTTTTCCTAATGAACTTTTCCATAAAGTATAATATAGATTAAGAAAAGTATTACTATTAACAATAGAAAGGATAAAAACCGTGTGATCATTTCAATAGATGCAGAAAAAGCATTTGACAAAATTCAACATCCATTCATGATAAAAACTCTCAACAAAGTAGGTGTAGAGGGCACATACCTCAACACAATAAAGGTCATATATGAAAAACCCACAGCTAACAACATACTCAATGAAAAACTGAGAACTTTTCCCCTAAGATCAGGAACAAGACAAGGATGTTAGCACTTTTATTCAACACAGTACTGGAAGTCCTAGCCACAGCAATCAAACAACAAAAAGTAATAAAAGGCAGCTAAATTGGTATGGAAGAAATAAAAATTTTACTATTTGTGCAGATGACACGATACTATATATAGAAAACCCTGAAGTCTCCACCAAAAAACTACTAGAACTGAAGAATGAATTCAGTAAAGAGGACACAAAATCAATTTACAGAAATCAGTTTCATGCATGAATAATGAATAGCAGAAAGAGAAATTAAGAAAATCCCATTATAATATGATAAAAAGAATAAAATGTCTAGAAATAAACTTAACCGAAGAGGTAAAAGGCCTGTACTCTGAAAACTATAAAACACTGATAAAAGAAATGAAAGATAAACAAATGGAAAGATTTTTCCATGCTCATGAATTGGGAGAACAAATATTGTTAAAATGTCTATAGTACCCAAAGCAGTCTACAGATTTATAGCTGTCCCTGTCAAAATGCCAACAGCATTTTTCACAGAACTAGAGCAAAGAACACCAAAATTTGTATGGAACCAGAAAAGATCTCTAATAGCCAAAGCAATCTTGAAAAAGAGAACAAAACTGGAGGTATCACAATCCCAGATTTCAAGATAAACTACAAATCTGTAGTAATCAAAACAGTATGGAACTGGCACAAAAATAGACATAGATCAATGGAACAAAATAGAGAGGCCAAAAATAAACCCACAATTATTCAGTCAATTACCATACAACAAAAGAACCAAAAATATGCAATGGGGAAAACACAGTCTCTTCAACAAATGGTACTGAGAAAACTGGAGAGGTACATGCAAAAGAATGAAACTAGACTACTTTCTTACACCATACACAAAAATATACTCAAAATGGATTGAGGACTTACATGTGAGACTTGAGACCATAAAATCCCTAGAAGAAAACATAGGCAGTCAGTTGTAGAAACATTTTTTTAGATATGTCTCCTTTGGTAAGGGAAACAAATGTAAAATTAAACTATTGGGACTACATCAAAATAAAAAGCTTTTGCAGAGCCAAGGAAACCATCAACTAAATGAAAAGACAACCCACTGAATGGGAGAAGATACTTGAGTATATCTGATAAAGGGTTGATATCCAAAGTATATAAAGAATTTATAGGACTCGGGGCACCTGGGTGGCTCAGTCAGTTAAGCATCTGCCTCTGGCTCAGGTCATGATCTCAGGGCCCTGGGATCGAGCCCTGCATTGGGCTCCCTGCTTGGTGGAAAGCCTGCTTCCCGCTCTCCCTCTGCCTGCCATCCCCCCTGGATTGTGCTCGCTCTTTCTCTCTCTCTGTCAAATAAATAAATAAATAAATCTTAAAAAAAAAAAGAACTATAGGACTCAACACCAAAAAACAAATACTCTGGGGCGCCTGAGTGGCTCAGTCGTTAAGCGGCTGCCTTCGGCTCAGGTCATGATCCCAGGGTCCTGGAATCGAGTCCCGCATCGGGCTCCCTGCTCCGCGGGAAACCTGCTTCTCCCTCTCCCACTCCCCTTGCTTGTGTTCCTGCTCTCGCTATCTCTCTCTCTGTCAAATAAATAAAATCTTAAAAAAAAAAATACTCTGATTAAAAATGGGGAGAGCATCTGACTAGACATTTTTTCAAAGAAGACATACAGTCAACAGACGCATGAAACGATGCTCAAAATCACTCATCATCAGGGAAATGCAAATCAAAACCACAATGAGATATCACCTTATACCTGTTGGAATGGCTATAAAATCAAGAAATAACGGGTATTGAGGAGATGTGGGAAAACAGGAACCCTTGTGCACGGCTGGTGGAAATGTAAATTGATGCAGCCACTGTGAAAACAGTATGTTCTTCAAAAAATTAAAAATAGAATTACCATATGATCCATTCCATTACTGCATATTTACCCAAAGAAAACAAAAACACTATGTCAAAAAGATATATGCACCCCTATGTTTACTGCAGCATTATTTACAATAGCCAAGACACGGAAGCAACCCAAATGTCCATCCATAGATTAATGGATAAGGATGTGATATATATGTATGTGTGTGTGCATATTTTACATATAAAATATACACACACAATGGAATACTACTCAACCACAAAAAATAATATATAGTTATCGATGATATCTAGATAGGGATATTACACATATATTTATTATACATACACATATATATTATACACACAATGGAACACTACTTAATCATAAAAAATGAATAAAATCTTGCCATTTGCAATAACATGGATGGATCTAGAGGGTATAATGCTAAATGAAATAAGTCAGTGAGAGAAAGACAAATGCTGTATGTTTTCACTCATATGTGGAATTTAAGAAACAAAACAAAGAAGAAAAGAGACAAAAAAAAAACCAGACTCAAATATAGAGAACAAACTGGTAGTTGCCAGAGGGAGTTGGGTGAAACAGATGAAGGAGATTAAAAATACACTTATCTTGCTGAGCACTGAGTAATGAATAGAATTGTTGAATCGTTATATTGTAAACCTGAAATTAATATGACACTGTATGCTAATTATACTTGAATTAAAAAAAAGGTTAAAAAAAGAAAAGTGTGAATATTATAAATGAATAGTGATACAAATTTTCACATACTTGTAACCAGCAATCAGATCAGGAACAGGAGATTATAGTATACCAGAAGGTGTTTCTCTTCATTAAATTTAGGGCTTCTCTTCTCTCAGCAATTTTTTTCTAGTTTGCAATATAGCGACCTTGCACATCTTTTTAAAGATTTGTTCCTATGTATTTGATAATTTTTATGCTATTATAATGGACATTTTAAATTTCTCATTTTGTATTAGCTTTTTACTAGTAGATAAAAATACAAATTAATTTTGTATTCACACTTTATCTTCCTCACATACCAATTTTATTCTTACATAGATTATTTTAAATTTTCTACATGCATGTCATATGATCATCAATGAAAGGAAAAATGATCCTAAGAAAATATCCAAGTGAAGCTTGAAGAGATAAAATATTGGCAAATACAAAGAGAGGTAAGAGATAATGAAGATTGAGTATAAAAGTCTAATGTAATTGTATTTGTATCTAAAGAAGAGGCAAGAGGGGTGCCTGGGTAGCACAGTTGGTTAAGACTCTAGCTCTTCATTTTGGCTCAGGTCATGATCTCAGGGTCATGAGATCAAAACCCCATGTCAGGCTCTGCAAAGCTCCCTGCTCGGCTGGGCTCAGAGTTTGCTTGAGATGCTCTCTCCCTCTCCCTCTGCCCCTCCCACTTGTGCTCTTATTCTCTCACACATGCACTCTCTTTCTCTCTCAAATAAATCTTTAAAAAAATAGGCAAGAGAAAATAGAGAAGAAGATGCAACTTAATAACACATTTTTGTAAAAACACCTTCAAATCAAAGATGATAATCTTAAAAATAGATAAAAAAAGGCAGATAACTTTCAAAGAAGTAGTAATAATGAGATCACATCATTCAACTGGAAAGTGGAACACAGAAGACAATAGAATGGATTCTTCTTGCTGAAATATAATGTGACAGCCTGTAATTTTATATACAACTTATAATTCTATATTTGAATGTATAATATATTTTTAATAAAATAAAACAGAATTTGAAACCAGCACAATGACATAAAAGGACATATTAATAGGCATTCTGAGGACCTAAGAAAAATGACAAAATAATTATAAAGAAAAAGTTGAAAAATAAATATATAGACCAACACATACAAATACAAATGATTGGGCGCCTGGGTGGCTCAGTTGGTTAAGCGACTGCCTTCGGCTCAGGTCGTGATCCTGGAGTCCTGGGATCGAGTCCCACATCGGGCTCCCTGCTCAGCGGGAAGTCTGCTTCTCCCTCTGACCCTTTCCCCTCTCATGCTCTCTCTCTCAAATAAATAAATAAAATCTTAAAAAAAAAAAAATACAAATGATTTAGGAAAAATACCAATATTGGTTTGGGGGTATTAAATTATATATATTATACATTATGTATTTTGTATTTTTTACATATTATATAAATGCATTCTGTATAAATATATATTTACATATATATATGCAATCCAAATACACATTAAAATGGCACATATATCGGGAAAGAATTAAAGTTAAAATATTCTCATGTCTTTGTACCATTTAGAAAGATGTAAAAATAATTTGTACTATATTTTAATTTGGGGGTTTCTAGTGTAAAATTTAAAATAATAATAGAGAAGATTAATAACAAATTAATAAAGGGGAAATGTTAGAATTAAACCAACAAATAGACAAACATACCACCCCCTCCCCACACCTCAATCCAAAGGAGAGTAAGTAAAGATAAAAGAACATAGCACAGGAGGAAAAGAACATAGCACAGTTAGTAATACTAACTGCTACACTGAAATACAAATTGTTTGCATAACTGCATTAACTCTAAATCTATGAGGAGATAAAGGATAAAATATAACTATATGCTATTAAAAGGAGAAATAAAAAGTACCACAGCTGCAGAGTAACTATTTTAACCCACATTTCTCAGTATCTACTATGCTCTTCGTTTTAACTGATCATATCAAGTGTGGTCACACTAGAGTCCAGAGAAGGGCAAATAATCTCTCAGTATAGCAAAGTACGTATCATCAGTTTCAATACATAGACTCAGATTATGACAATAGAAGAACTCATATTTCTTGTGCACAGCAGGTAAATTTTGGGCAAAAAAATCAACCAAATATTGATAAAATATATAAATAAATTTTAAATTCACTGTTATATAACCAACCACAGACCTGAGTGGCAATGCTCATATAATTCGATTATTTCTTAGAGGAAATTACAGGTTTCTAGGGAAATGGACAGTTTGGGAATACAAAGAGGGAAGAATTTAAAGGATGACAAGGAATGCATCATAGGTGATATAACCAGATTCAAATAAAATATGATTAATTCCTACAATTTAAATCTCACGCCCCATGAGAAAAAAAACGAAGAGACTTATTTTAGCAATTTAACTGATTTGATTCCCCTCTCCCACCCAACCTATGAAATACAAGTTCCTTAAGAGAAGGGGATAATTGTTGCATAAAGATACGGAGAGATAAATTTGTATTGTGCAACTAATACCATGCTTATATTTCTGAGAAACACTGTCTAGGGGACAGTCTAGCCAAATGAGTATTATATTCTAAATAAGAAAAGTTTCAAATTAAATCTCTGGTCTGTTCTTCTGGTCTCTATCCTACCTGTTCACTCATTTACTTCTTCTTTCCCACATATCCCTCCATTCAACTAATGGGTGTTAAGTGAATACTCTCAACTATTCACCTACAAGCCCACATAAGCAGCATTTTGTGTCCTCTCCTGGGTTCACCCCAGTACCGAGTAAAATACTTCCTCTAACCAGAATATAGTGAAGCTACCCAAATCTTGCCATTTATGAAAAATGTATGAGATATGACACTTATGGAGAAAACAAAATTGCCTTTATAATCCTATTATTTCTTCTAATAATATTTTTACTCTTCAGATTTAAAATTACCATATGTTCAAAAATAAAAGGAATGAATCATCCAATAAGTCTTACTAATATCTTTTGAAAATGAAAGCTAGAAAATATAGATTTAGCAATCACTCTGAAATTTAAAATCTTATGTACCATTAATAGACTACACATGCTCTTATTTGGCTTAGAATTGACACAAATATGGTTATTGTTCCTATGAATCCCATATTTGGCAAGCTGATAACACCATACATTTATAAACACTAATATGGACCAAGGTTTTAGAACTGACCAAAAGTCTTATTTTGTCTTTTTTTTTAAGATTCTATTTATTTATTTGACAGAGAGAGACAAAGCGAGAGAGGAACACAAGCAGGGGGAGTGGGAGAGGGAGAAGCAGGCTTCCCGCGGAGCAGGGAGTCCGATGCGGGGCTTGATCCCAGGACCCTGAGATCATGACCTGAGCCGAAGGCAGACGCTTAACGCCTGAGCCACCCCAGTGCCCCTTATTTTGTCCTTTATGTAGCCTTTGAAACAACTTCATGTCTACTCTACCCTTAATCCTAAAGCTGTCCTTCCCCAACCTGATTCTTAGCATATAATCTTATTTTATGGTTCACATAAAAGATAAATGCCATCAGCTAAGAGCTTTCTTACTTTCCTGACATTGAATCTCCAACTCACCTGTATCCATAGCTGTGCTTTCCTTCCTACCTCTGGTTATAATGGATGAAATGCCTTCTTCCTGCCAAGAACCAATCATACTCTATATATGCAGTGGATTCTCACCATTGCTGGTGTCTCAGAAATTACATAAATTGTTACAGACTCTCCTCTATCTTCAACCCCTTTCTCATCAACATCCGTTCCTGAAATCTCCAGCTGCCACTCTGATCTTATGGCTGATACCCTCATCTATTTCCTTTCACAGCCAAATGTTTTGTAGGAATTGTCTGTATATGTAATCTCTTTTTTTTTTTCCCAGTCATATTTCCGTCCAATCTAATCTGGCTTTTACTCCACAGAGCCATCTAAATTGTTCTTTTTTTAGGATCACTGTAAGAAATATCAAGTGAGATGGCTGCTGGCTCATGGCTCATTAACATTCCTTCAGTGAGGGGCGCCTGGGTGACTCAGTCGTTAAGCGACTGCCTTCGGCTCAGGTCATGATCCCAGGGTCCTGGGATCGAGCACCGCATGAGGCTCCCTGCTTGGTGAGCCTGCTTCTCCCTCTCCCTCTGTTGCTCCCCCTGCTTGTGCTCTCTCTCTCTCTCTGTCAAATAAATAAATAAAATCTTTAAAAAAATTCCTCCAGTGAAAATTTTTTTTATCTTTCTGATATTTCTTGGCTAGGGTTGATTAAGATATGCACAGAGTCAGCTAAACCAAAGTGAACTATTTATAAAACTTTAAATAGGATTTAAATACTTAAATAGTGAGATACAAAAACTAAAAACTGTCATTGATCAGTACTCCTCCAGAAATTGTCCATAAAATTCTCCACTGAAAGATCTTGGGGTGGCCCATGTTCTTATTGAATAAGGAAAGGGCTAAGGTCTAGGCAGGGAGAGATAGGGGGCCCCTGTCTGGGCTCTGAAACTATTCTGGGCAGGCAGAATCACAAAGCCCGAGTGAACAAGAGATAAGGAAACAGACCACCTGGCCCTGAATGTTAGGGAATATTTTTCTTTGGTGGCTACAGTGTACTCATAGAACATGGCCAAAACTCAAAGAATTAAGTCATTAAGGGTGTTATCAATAATCCATGCTCAAACCAAGATGGCACAAGAAACTCAAAGCTACAAGTTTCCCAATCAGTTCTCAATAAAAGACTGCCACTAAAAGCCCTCATTGGCAACCCATTTAGGACCCCTCTCACTCTAGAGAGCTTTTTCTGTATCCTTGCTTAATAAAACTCTATCGCTTTGCTCACTCTCTTTTGTCCATGAGATTTAGTCTTCGACTCCGTGAGACAAGAACCCTGCGATCCTGTAACATTATCATTCTTCGTCTTAGATACTCTGCTCTTATCTTACTTCAGTAACTAGGACATTTTTTTGCAAGTTAAGGAGGATGCGATTAGTAATTACATCAAGACCACATGTTTAGTTAAGACCCCCCAACAAAAGGGGAGGTATGATTTTCTTGTCAGTTATTTTTGGTTATATGCTATCAAAAGCATGAATCAAATCATTTATAATGTCTTCCATGTTGCTAAATATGGTGAGTAATTCAGGTTTGTTTTGTTTTGTTTTTTGAGAAAGAGAGTGAGTGCAGGCTCAGGGAGGGGCAGAGGGAGAGGGAGAGAGAGAAACTTAAGCAGGCTCCATGCCCAGCACAGAGCCCAACACAAGGCTCTGTCTCACCACCCTGAGATCATGACCTGAGCCAAAAATCAAGAGTCTGTCTCTTAACTGACTGAGCACCCACGCATCCTGAGTACTTCAGTCATTATATGACTTGATTTCTTAATAACATTTTCCACTACTGACTTTTCTTTTCCATTATTGTAACACTCTGCTTCAACCTAGTATCATTTTCAATCTCTTACATTTGAGAAACACTTTTTCCTAGGTCTTTGCATTTGTGCACATCTTGTATGAGGCACTAACTGCCCTCTCTTTTACTCTGGAGGAGAATGTTGTGTTACTCTGGAAGCATGCTTAATGTCCAGTAAAATCAAGGTAAAATCTCCCTCCAAAGCAAAGAACAGGGAGGCTTACTGCTCTCTCCCTCCCTTACTGCCCTTATTATAAAAGATTTGGATCTCCTTATCTCAGGGTTTCTGACCTGCCACATAGTCCAATGCATATACAGGGTTCAGTCTTGCCTGAATATGCTCTATGTTCCTTTTGGTTTTCTTGGAGAAAGACACCCCTGATTCTCAAATACAAATCAGGTCCCTCATTCTTATTCAGTATTTGTTTTCACAGAAATTATCATAATTTGTTATTTTATATTTATTAGTGTCTGGGAGAAATTGTCATGGTTACCATGACTCCTTAGTTTTTTAAGCTTAATAAATTCAGGAAACAAGTGTTTCCTGTCTGGTACTCTTATTCTCAGTGCCAAGCATAGTGCTTGACATAGCATACTTAACTGATTATTTGTTGAATGAATGCAGGCAATAACTCTTCTTCACTAAAGATCTTCTAAGATTAGCCTATCCTCCCTTGTAAACAGGAGATAGATTTGCTGCCTAATTTAAAAATATTTGTTTTATTTTCTTTGTGTTAATTTATTTCTGAGCTATTTAAAAATACATAGAAGCAAGAAAAGAAAGTAAACAATAGTCATTCCTTTATTCAACAGTGAGGATTGCTAGTGCTTTCTTGCATATCCCTTGAGAACAGTCAGAGAGGATATATATGTGTTTATATAGAGTCAACACATATCTGTATTCATAAAATCAAAGTAAAATCATGTTAGTGGCTAAACAGTAAATTATAGATATATAAAATTATATTCATAATTTAATAAATCTATTATTGGGCATTTAATATTCCCCTTTGCAATTTACTTTTTTTTAAGATTTTATTTATTTCTTTGACAGAGAGAGAGCACAAGCAGGAGGGGTGGCAGGCAGAGGGAGAGGCAGAAGCAGGCTCCCTGCTGAGCAGAGAGCCTGATGCAGGGCTTGATCCCAGGACCCTGAGATCATGACATGAGCTGAAGGCAGATGCTTAACCAACTGAGCCACCTAGGTGCTCCCCGCTCTTTACAGTTTAAACAAAGTGTAAATGGACAACTAGATTAGTAAATATTTCTTTGAATCTTTAGTTAAATCCTTAGAATAATTATCAAAAATATTTGCTAAAATCAGTTGATATATATCATTCCCTTTATCTCTCAGGAACAAGGTAATTTATCGGTATAGTCCCTGAGGGTGTGTTGGCTGAGTGAAGCTGCATCTTAACACATGCCTTCCAAATTCACCATGATACTGAATTGTGTTCACTGAAAATTGCATTCAGACTTTCCATTTTGTTTTTATTATTTCTATTTTTAAAATTGTTTAAATTTTAGTTTATTTTTTCAAATTTTTATTTAAATTCTAGTTAACATACAGTGTAATATTGGTTTCAGGAGTAGAATTTAGTAATTCATCACTTTCATGTAATACCCAGTGCTCAACACAAGTGCCCTCCTTAATACCCATAATCCATTTAGCCCACCCCCCACCCACCTCCCCTCCATCAACTCTCAGTTTATTCTCTATACTTAAGAGTCTCTTACAGGCCGAAGGTAGGCTGGCAGACACGTTCGTTAGATTACTCCTTTCTGCCCGTGGACGCCGCAGAGTAAGCATCTTTCAAGTCTCCCCCCCAACTGCCATCATGTCTAAGTCAGAGTCTCCCAAAGAGCCTGAACAGCTGCAGAAGCTCTTCATCGGAGGTTTGAGCTTTCAAACAACTGATGAGAGTCTGAGGAGTCATTTTGAGCAATGGGGAACGCTTATGGACTGTGTGGTAATGAGAGATCCAAACACCAAGTGCTCCAGAGGGTTTGGGTTTGTCAGGTATGCCACTGTGGAGGAGGTGGATGCAGCCATGAACGCAAGGTCACACAAGGTGGATGGAAGAGTTGTGGAACCAAAGAGGGCTGTCTCAAGAGAAGATTCTCAAAGACCTGGTGCCCACTTAACTGTGAAAAAGATTTGTGTTGGTGGCATTAAAGACAACACTGAAGAACATCACCTAAGAGATTATTTTGAACAGTATGGGAAAATTGAAGTGATCGAGATCATGACTGACAGAGGCAGTGGCAAAAAGAGAGGTTTGGCTTTTGTAACATTTGATGACCGTGACTCTGTAGACAAGATTGTCATTCAAAAATACCATACTGTGAATGGCCACAACTGTGAAGTAAGGAAAGCCCTATCTAAGCAAGAGATGGCTAGTGCTTCATCCAGCCAAAGAGGTCGAAGTGGTTCTGGAAACTTTGGTGGTGCTCGTGGAGGTGGTTTTGGTGGGAATGACAACTTTGGTCGTGGAGGGAACTTCAGTGGTCGAGGTGGCTTTGGTGGCAGTCGAGGTGGTGGTGGATATGGTGGCAGTGGGGATGGCTATAACGGATTTGGTAATGATGGAAGCAACTTTGGAGGTGGCGGAAGCTATAATGATATTGGCAGTTACAACAATCAATCCTCAAATTTTGGACCCATGAAAGGAGGAAATTTTGGAGGCAGAAGCTCTGGCCCCTATGGTGGTGGAGGCCAATACTTTGCCAAACCACCAAACCAAGGTGGTTATGGTGGTTCCAGCAGCAGCAGTAGCTATGACAGTGGCAGAAGGTTTTAATTACTGCCAGGAAACAAAGCTTAGCAGGAGAGGAGAGCCAGAGAAGTGACAGGGAAGCTACAGGTTACAACAGATTTGTGAACTCAGCCAAGCACAGTGGTGGCAGGGCCTAGCTGCTACAAAGAAGACATGTTTTAGACAATACTCATGTGTATGGGCAAAAAACTCGAGGACTGCATTTGTGACTAATTGTATAACAGGTTATTTTAGTTTCTGTTCTGTGGAAAGTGTAAAGCATTCCAACAAAGAGTTTTAATGTAGATTTTTTTTTTTTTGCACCCATGCTGTTGATTGCTAAATGTAATAGTCTGATCATGACGCTGAATAAATGTGTCTTTAAAAAAAAAAAAAGAGTCTCTTATGGTTTGCTTTCCTCTCTTTTTTCCCCCCCTTCCCCTATGCTCATCTGTTTTGTTTCTTAAATTTTACATATGAGTGAAATCATAGGGTATTTGTCTTTCTCTGTCTGGCTTATTTTGCTTAGCATAATATACTCTAGATCCATTCACGTCATTGCAAACAGCAAGATTTCATTCTTTTTTTTATGCCTGAGTAATATTCCATTATATATAGATACCACCTCTTCTTTATCCATTCATCAATGGACATTTGGGCTCTTTCCATAATTTGGCCATTGTTCATAATACTGCTATTAACATCAGGGGGCATGTGCCCCTTTGAATTAGCTTTTTGTATCCTTTGGGTAAATACGTAGTAGTGCAATTGCTGGGTTGTAGGGTAGTTCTATTTTTAACTTTTTGAGGGACCTCCATACTGTTTTCCAGAGTGGCTGCACCAGTTTGCATTCCCACCAACAGTGTTAGAGCGTTCCCCTTTCTCCACATTTTGCCAACATCTATAGTTTCCTGGGTTAATTTTAGCCATTCTGACAGGTGTGATATGGTATCTTATCATGGTTTTGATTTGTATTTCCCTGATGATGAGTGATGCTGTGCATATTTTCATATGTCTATTAGCCATCTGGATGTCTTTTTTGGAAAAATATCTATTCATGTCATTTGCCCATTTCTTTATTTTGTTTTTAAGATTTTATTTATTTGAGAGAGAGAGAGAGAGTACACAAGCCAGGGAGGCGGCAGAGGGAGAGGGAGATGCAGACTCCCCACTGAGCAGGGAGCCCAATGTGGGGCTAGATCCCAGGACCTGGGAACATGACCTGAGCCAAAGGCAGATGCTCAACTGACTGAGCCACCCAGGTGCCCCTTCTGCCCATTTCTTAACCTGATCATTTTTCTTTTTTGGGTGTTGAGCTTGAGAAGTTCTTTACAGATATTGGATACTAACCCTTTATCAGATATATCATTTGCAAATATCTTCTCCCATTCTGTAGGCTGCCTTTTAGTTTTGTTGATTGTTTCCTTCACTGTGCAGAAGCTTTTTATCTTGATGATAGTTCATTTTTGCTTTTGTTTCCCTTGCCTACAAAGATATGTCTAGTAAGAAGTTGCTATGGGTGAGAATCTTCAAATTTCCATCATAAAGCACCACATATCCTTTTCATTTACCAGCCATTGGCTTAAATAGATCACCTGGTCATTCCTAATTCCAAAAAATCAAGGACCGTGAGAAAAAAAATCAGAACACTTGTCAAGTTTCAACTCCATATTATTCCCTTTCTTCCTTATTCAGAATCCTGCTCAGATGTGGTCCCTAATTACTTTCTGACCTCCTTTTTATATTTGCCAGGCACTTGCAGAACTCCTTGCTTATGCTATCCACTCAGTCTGAAATGTGCTTCCCTCACTCTCTCACCTATTATAATGATTCATTCACCTTTATTTCTTCAAGTACTATTTCACTTCATTACTCCTAATTTCCTAAAGTTTCCTTGAAGTCACAATTAAAGATAAAGATTATACTACATACCTTTTCATGTTAGCTTGTACCATTATGACATTGCTAACGTTTGAGTATTTTGACCTATAAAATGGCACTGTATATGGCTTAACCTAATATTTCTTGGTGTTTTAATACTAGGATTAGTATATAGTAGAGTTCTAATAAATTTTTATATATTTGTATTGAGTCTTCAAAATTGAGAAGAGAATTTGTAATGGCAAAACCAAAATATTTGAAGATCTAAAGAAAAAAAAAAACCTCATCATCGTTTCATTCCAAAAACATAAATTAGGTAAAGATGATTAGTTGTTACTGAAATTAAATTATCATCAAAGTCAAGATCTCTAAATTTAACCAGGGTAAAGTCTACAGTATGAGAAAGACTTCCTATGCAAATGTATTATCACTATCAACCACTCAGAATTAAGTCTTTAGTATTAGAGATGTTTAGTGTCATTTTTCTAGATTAGCTGATAATACCATAGAGAAATTACAGTTTTTACATCTACAATATTGGGGATTCTTCCATATGGGTGGTGATATATATATATATATATATATATATATATATATAATAGTCACTTATTTTTGTTACCTGACATTATTTTTTCTTATGTATATTATTTTCTTTTTAAAGGCAAGCAGAGAAAAAAAATAAAGGCAAGCAGACCACAGCATATCTATCTTACATGGTCCAGTGATATATATTAGTATAAGAAAAAAATTAAATAATTTTAACTATTTTTGCATAACCAGAGAAAAAGTCTAAAAGAATGCAAAAACATTAAATACAACCCTGTATTTTAGAGTCACAAATGGTTGCTTTGAAAGACTAAAAATGTATGATGATCTTACATACATGATTGCTCTACTCTTATACTTCCTTGAAGATTGAAAATTAAAAAATGCAAAGCAGTTATGCCATTTAAAACAGATGATGTGTAAGAACCACTTAAGTTGTAGAAGTGCTACCTGTCATTATATTTCCCACAGCACTGAGAGAAATTAGGTGTTTGAAAAGCTGTAATGTGCCTTTTACTTGGAATGCTCAGGCTTTAATTTCCTCTCTGTGGAGTAACTATGATGTGATGGTGCCTGTCTCTGTTTAATCTGAATAGGATACTTTTTCTTTATAAAAGTAAAATATAAAACCCTAAGAATTCTTTTTTATACTGTCCATTAAAAATATAGTACTTCCAACCATTTCCATTACATACAAAAATATGCCAGTCTCCTGTATTTAAAATCTTTACAACAGGACATTAAAAAGGACTCATTCTTCCTTGGTTTCTATCGAAATGTCAGTGAAACAAAAGTAGATACCAAAATGATTGTGAGACCAATATGCATACAGAACTTTTCAGAGAAACTGGTCCACCACTTTTGAGTTTTAGCACCTCCCCCAAGAACATTAAAAAAAAAAAAAAGATCAGAATTTGAGAAGGGGAGATTTTGTAAAATAGGTCTGTGAGGCTATTACCCTACTGACTAGTGACTGGAAAAATTAGTATATGTAAATATGTCCAGTGCAGCTCAGACCAAGAATTCATGTCTGAGGCACATTTTAGAATGCTATAGTGGAATTGTGGATGGAGGTCTGAATTCCAACCCCTGCTTTTCCTCAAGTCTCACTGTTTTAGCAACAGAGTCCAGATAACTTTTCCAGAGTTTGTTGGATGGTTAAATGTTTTCATTGGAACTTTGGCCCATGACAGGGTTGCCATGGACCATTTTCAACAGGGCTCCCTGAGAGGGTAAGTAAATCTTAGCAAAAGGAGGCTGGATTTATTACACCAAATGCCCAGTGGCTGACAGAGGGAAATGAAGTTAAAAAGATTCAGGCATTCCTTTAAGGAAACTGCTAGACAGTCCAGGGAGGACCTGCTGAAGAGTCACAACATGCTCATGAGTAAATTAGCAGAATCCTCTCTAGTCAACTTAGGGAGACCAGCTTCAACTACCCACCAGACCCAGAGTACTCTCGGCCACCTAGCTTAAGAAGCACTGTTGGGGGAGACGAACCATGAGAGATGATGGACTCTGAAAAACAAACTGAGGGTTCTAGAGGGGATGGGGGTGGGGGGATGTGTTCACCTGGTGATGGGTATTAAAGAGGGCACGTTCTGCATGGAGCACTGGGTGTTATATGCAAACAATGAATCATGGAACACTACATCAAAAACTAATGATGTAATATATGGTGATTAACATAATAAAAATATATATATATTAATAAAAAGCACTGTCCCATCTCTTATCTCCTTTTACTCCCCATTTACTCATAGCCTTGCTGAGATCAAAACAGCTCTAGTGAGTGCAGGAGGACTGGAGAGAGAAAAAGGAGAAGAAACCAAATCTGTCCCATCCCTTTTCCACTCCAGATGCACCACACAAAAGAGAAGAAGAAAGAAGAGATAATGCTACATTAATTTCTAACATCAAGATATAAACATACATGTGATGAGATGCTCTAATTACTGGCTTGAGTCTTTTTTTTATTAAAATGGCCTTTTAAAACATGTGAATTACAAGGGAAGTTATTGTCCTGTATTAGTCTACATTAACGGACAGAGGCGTTTACAGCAACAATGTATTTGAAGGGGCTGTAGGAGATCAAAATTATATATATATGTATATATACATATATACATATATATATACACACATATATTCAACATGTATGACATTTAAGACTTTCATAAATGTAGAATAAATTCTCTATTTTAATTTTTCTAACACAGGAAGAATTAATTTACTGATATTCTTTCCCATCCAACTCTCCCCATTCAAATTCAATAGTATAGAATTGATAGTTGATCTAAAGAAGAAGTATCAGTTGTTTGGCAGCCTTGTTAATTAAGGTTACTTTAAATATATTTCTCTAAGGTATCAGTGAGTAGAGAAGCCTTGCAATTGTTTCAGTATTATCTTTTCTTTCTTGTGTCCAAAAAAGAACTTTATATGTTTTTATAACTCCTTAAGATATATCCTATTCTATACACTGGTAATGGGCTAAATAAAGGTCACCTAGAGATAATAGCTAATTTCTGGAACTTGTAAATATCATTTTATAAGGAGGCTTCCAGTTATGGTATATGTTAGTTACAAAGATGAAAGGTATAGCATAAAGAACATGGTATTGTGATAGCATTGTATGGTAACATATGGTAGGTACACCTGTAGTGTACACACAGTAACATACAGAGTTGTCAGATCACTGTCTTATACCCAAAACTAATATAACATCTGTGTCAACTGTATGTCAATAAAATATGTAAATTTTTAAAAAAAGAAAAATTGCCTTTACAGATCTGATTAAATTAAGAATATTGACGGGGTAGATTATTCTGGATTATCTAGGTGGGCTCTAACTGTAATCACGTGAATCCTTACAGAAAGTGGAAAGGAAAATTGTCAGGCCCAGAAGAGGAGGAGAGAAAATACAAAAGAAGCAAGGAATAGATTCTCTCCTGGTGCCTCTGGATGGTTCATGGCCTACCTGGTTTAGGTCAGTGAAACCGATTTTGGCCTTCAGAAATATAAGAATACATTTCTATTGTTTTAAGCCATGAGCTTTTAGCAATTTGTTACGGCACCCACATGAAACTAATGTAGCCCTCCAGCTTTCATTCTTTCTCCTTTTCTAGGATTCAAAGCTGAAATAGAGCTTTGTGGCTATTTTTCCAATAAAATTGTGCTCCTAAAGCCCAGTTTCTCTGAAGCCAAGTAAAGGAACACTGCTTGAGGTTGGTCATTATAAAAAAATAGTAAAAGAAGTCCAGAAAAAAAAAAAAAGTAGAAAAATTGGTATCTCAAGTTTCATACCATTGGTGGTTTACTCAAAAACCCTTCTTTTCCCATGTGCTATATAAGCAAAGCCCCTATTGTTTAAGCTGTCTATCCTTTTCCCTCAGACTCATTGCTGGATCCTAAAAACTGCTGCAAGCCAATCATTCCCTCTGGAAAAGACAGGTTGTCAGAAGGATAAATAGCTTAGTTCTAGTCAAAAATACATGAAAGGAGGAATGCTTGAGATGGGGGGAGCGATGTGAAAATTTTGAAAAATGGTTTACAAAAAATATATATTTATAGTTTAGAAATAAATAATTCCTCTTCTTTTGTTTCGTGTCTAGAACTACTGCAGCCACCTTGTCAAGAGAGAAGTTACTGGGAGGATTGGAGGTGACACACTGAGGATGGCAGAGCAATGAAAAGAAGCCAGACCCATGATATGACTGAGCCAATGAATCAGTGTACCAGGGGGATACTTATTTTTAAGCCATTTTGGGAGTTTTTTTTCCTTTTTAAACATCTAAGCAATTGAAACAATATCAAATAGAGACATGCCATGAACTAAATTAATTCTAAGTAAAAGATAATGTAGTCAAATGATGTTGTTATGAAGACGAACATAAAAAGGGGACAGAAATGAGAGTGAGAATGAATGAAAAGCAAGGTTGGTGCGAGACCTCTTCTCTATCTGGAATTCTAGATTTAGGGAATCTTCTGAGACATATTTTCCTTTAATTTTCCTTTGCCCAAATGGGAAGAAGCTAATTGTAATGCCTAAAATAAAATTAAATAGTAAGCATAATATTTATTTAATATATATAAACTGTAAAATTAATAAAAATGTTAGCTTTTATTCATTTATGAAAATAGCATTTAATCGGCATCTACCATATGACAGGAGCTATTATGTGCTGTGGTACTGATAGTAACAGGTGTTATTTCTGAGTGTTTTAAACAACTACCCCATCTTGTTCTCACAAAGACACCATGAATAGGTGTTATTATTATCTACCCTATGTTACAGATAAGCAAACCAAAGCATACATTTATTATTCACTGTAACTCACTTAGGGTTACACAGTGTAAGATTTGAGATTTGAAACCAGACAATCTAACTGCCAAACCCAGGTTCTTGGTCCCTACGTTGTAGCCTAATGGTCATGAACAAGATCGTCAATAAGACTACATTCCAATGGGAGGTTTAACAGTACTGTTAGTATTAAACTGTTACCCTATTTGACATTTCAAGGAAAAAAAAAAACCTCTTAAGGTTATATTATTGTTGATCTAAATTCAGATAAGGAAATTGCAGCTCAGATTAAATTGCAAAAGCTCTAAAAGTAATTGGCAGGACTAAACTTGAAACATGATCTCGCTAAAATAAAAACCTGAGTTCTTAACCAATTTATGTTTATTTCTGACTAAAATATGTAGACAAATCCCTTTAAGTTCATATAATTACAGGGTTTTAAAAAAGTTATCTTTTTTTTAACTATTACATCTTGCCATTCACACTCTATTGCACTTTTATTTTTATTTTTTAGTTTTTAAAAAGTTTATTTATTTTTAAGTAATCTGTACACCCAGTATGGGGCTCAAACTCATAACCCTGAGATTAAGGTCCCATGCTCTTCTGACTGAGCCATCCAGGCACTCCCTAAAAAAAGTTGTAACAATTGAAATTGATACTTAAATGTGGGAGATACATATAGATACATATTTTTTATGGTGCTAAATCTTATCAACAGATAAGAATAATATTTTAAAATAGATTTGTACATGTAAAATATACATTAAAATAATCAGAAATAAAACTAAGTCATGGAAAAGATTTCCTCTTAAGGTTTTTCAGGGCATTAATATTTATACCATCATCATATTAGCTGCTGTCATCCTAAAATTTATTGAGTACACATAAATATAGAATGCATAGATAATAATCTTTAATAACAAAAGAAGGCAGGGACATAGAGGGCAAATTGTGCATTTTATATAAAATATGTACATGATGGGAAAAATCACTGTTCACTGTTCAGTTTCTTGGGAAGGATATGACTAGGAAAGAGTATCTTCACAAAAATGTTTCTTCCTGCTCATTTTTTAATGATTTATTTATTTATTCATTCATTCATTTTAGGGGGAGAGAGAGAATGAGCAGGGTGAGGGGCAAAGCGAGAGGGAGAGAGGCTCCTGCTGAGCACGGAGCCTGAGGCAGGGCTGAATCCCAGGACTCCAAGATCATGACCTGAGCAGAAACCAAGAGTTGGCCATTCAACAAACTGAGCCACCCAGGCACCCCTGTTCCTGCTCAGTTTTAATAGCATCTTTTCCTAGAAGTAAACACCAAATGCATGAGACATTTGGAAAAATTAATAATGTCTCCAGGCCAGCAGCATTTTCAAAACTGCATTTTAAAAAATAGAAGGATCTTGCGAGAAGATACTCTCAAAAAATATACATTATATATATGTAATATTATTAATATACCTATTTTCAAATATGTTTTGTTTTAAACTTTTCTTGAACGAAGTCATCATTTTTAAAATATATTCATCTTTGTATAAGCACGTTATTCTTTTTTATAAAAAGAATATCAAGGAAAAATTAAATTTATTAATAAAGCTAGTAATTTCTCTTCTCCTATGTGGAAATAAATTCACCTGTTTGTTGTAGGATTTTTTTACCCTGGAGAAGAAATGTTTATGCAATAATAAGTCATATCAAATGCCTTCTGATGTTAGGAGTGTGTGTGTGTGTGTGTGTGTGTGTGTGTGTGTGTGTGTGTGTAGAGGGAGATAAATCAATACATGTTAAGAGGATTGCATTATACAATATTGAGCAAAAAATTGCTTTCAATTAAAAATGGAATGACTGAGTTGTTAAATGGGGGAAACATTTGATAAGTGTGATTTTGCTTAAAAATTTTTATAGATGTTTGTTACCATTTTAGAATCTCACTATGCTTGTCAAAATAAAATAAAAATATCCCCATGTTTCCTTTTCTTTTGACATGCTATGGCACTTTGGTGTTAAAATGTGGATCAAATTTTGCTATAGTGCTCTCTGTGGAAGGCACTATTGTGTGACAGCACTTAAGGCTGCATAGGAAAACATGTTTGAATATTTGACTTTCCTGGAGCTCCCCAGGATTTAGAAGGTGGTTATATGAAAACAGAAAACTTAAAAGAGGCATTTTAGAAAAAAATTCAGTTTTGACATCAAATACCTCCCCTATGGTTTTATTTGTGGAAGAGAGAATGAAAATGTATTTGTTTAGTTTCTGAGAGGGTAATTTTGGTAGACTAGAAAGAAAATGGAATTTTAGAATATGAATTATCTGAGTTCAAGTTCCAGATCCACCATCTATTACCAAGTGACTTAAGATTTATGGACTTCAAGTTTTTTATCACACAATTTATAACTAACTGAAAGATATTTTATGAAGAACAAATAACGACTTCTAGGTCACAATGGTACAGTGAGTTCTCAATTCAAAAAATCTTCCTACCATAGACATATAGACTAAAAGACAAAAATTCAACAGATCCCAGAGAAAACTTGTTCATGCACCAGAAGGAGAAATGTCTCACAAAACACTGAGTATAGTTAAGACCACATGTATATGGGGTTTAGGATCATGAAACAGGTGGATATAGGGAGGCACCAAAAGAACTCCCCTGTGTTCCTCAGTTCTAAAACTGAGTTTCAGAGCCATGTTTAGAGATGAAAGTCAGGGATTTGGGTGAAGTGTAACCCAAACTCACTGTGAAGTAAGGCTGAGAGTAGCAGGAAGGTGGAAGAAAAAGACATAGTCTTGCTACCGGGACCCAAGTCAACATGTTTGGATCTGCCATATTTCCAATATCTGGCAGTCACTCAGAAACACTAAGATAGGGTATTTTTGGAGGATGACATGACCTTATTGAGGTAGCTACAAAATAATCAGGGAAAGATAAAAAATGAAAGAGAAAGAAAGGAAATAAAGGAAAGAAAAGAAAGAAAAGAAAGAAAAAGACGAAAAAAGAAAAGGCAGAGAGAGAGAAAGATCCTATTCAAAATGAGCTTAGAATAAAAATTCCAAAATACATGACAAAATCTGAAACTAAGAATGTTGGCTAGCAAAATACATAATTCCAGAAAGGAATTTCAGACAGTAAATTCAAAATAAGTATTTGAGTATGTTCATAGACATAAATGAAAATATAAAACAAATTATTAAACCACTTAAGTCAGAAATGAAAAAAATATATTTAAATGGATATAAAAATCTTGAAATATAGTCATTGATATAAAAATTAAATAGAATAAAATCAACTAGATACATAAGGGAAATGAGGAGTTGCTGTTCAATAAGTATAAAATTTCAGTTAGGCAAGATGAATAAGTTCTGCTATACAATATTAGGTCTATAGTTAACAATACTGTATTGTGGAACTACCATACTGTTTTTCATAATGATTGAGATATGATTGAGGGATAATTATAATGATTATCCCTCAAAAAGTTAAAAATGTAAGTACTGTATGACCAAGAAATCCCACTTCTGGGAATATATCTGAAAGAAATGAAATCACAGTCTCAAAGAAATATCTGCACCCCCCCCATGTTCATTGTAGTATAACTCATAATAGCCAAGACATGGAAACAACCTAAGTATAACTGATGCATGAATGGATAAAGAGAATATATTGTGTATGTATGCACATATATATCACATTTATATATACTGTATATCAATATATAATGGAATATTATCCAGCCATAAAAAAGAAGGAAATTCTGCCATTTGATACAGCATGGATTAAAAAAGAACCAACCAACCAAACAAACAAACAAAAAAACCCCCACAAAACAAACAAAAAAACTGGAGGGCATTCTGCTAAGTGTAATGAGCCAGAGAAAGACAAACACTATATGGTATTACTTAAATATGGAATTTGGAAAAAAGCCAATTTCATAGAAAGAGAAAATAAAATGATGATTGCTAGGGGCTGGGGTGAGGGTAAAATGAGCAGACATAAATCAAATGGTACAAACTTTCACTTATATGATGAATATGTTCTGGGGATCTAATGTACAACATGGTGATTATAGTAAATAATACATTATTGTACACTTGAAAATTGCTGAGAATAGATCTTTGTTTTTAAAGATTTAATTATTTTAGAGAGAGAGAGTACATGTGTGCATGCATGAGTGGGGGGAGGGGCAGAGAGAGACTCTTAAAGCGGACTCCCCGCTGAGCAGGGAGCCCAACACAGGGCTCAATCTCACAATTCAGATGTCAAGCTCTATTACAAAGCTGTAATCATCAAGACAATATGGTACTGGCACAAAAACAGACACATAGATCAATGGAACTAAATAGACAACCTAGAAATGAACCTTCAACTCTATGGTCAACTAATCTTTGACAAAGCAGGAAAAAATATCTAATGGAAAAAAGACAGTCTCTTCAACAAATGATGTTGGGAAAATTGGACAGCCACATGCAGAAGAATTAAACTGGACTATTTCCTTACACCATACACAAAAATAGATTCAAAATGGATGAAAGACCTAAATGTGAGATGGAATCCATGAAAATCCTAGAGGAGAACAGAGGCAGCAACCTCTTCGACCTCACCTGCAACAACTTCTTTCTAGAAACATCTCCAAAGGCAAGGGAAACAAAGGCAAAAGTGAACTATTTGGATTTTATCAAGATAAAAGCTTTTGCACAGCAAAGGAAACGGCCGACAAAACCAAAAGACAACTGACAGAATGGGAGAAGACATTTGCAAATGTCTTATCAGATAAAGGGCTAGTATCCAAAAATCTATAAAGAATTTATCAAATTCAACACCCAAAGAATAAATAATCCAATCAAGAAATAGGCAGAAGACGAAGAGACGTTTCTCCAAAGAAGACATACAAATGGCCAACAGACACATGAAAAAAATGCTCAACATCACTCGGCATCGGGGAAATACAAATCACAACCACAGTGAGATAGCATCTCACACCAGTTAGAATGGCTAAAATTAACCACTCAGGAAATGACAGATGTTGGTGAGGATTTGGAGAAAGGGGAACCCTCCTGCACTCTTGGTAGGAACACAAGCTGGTGCAGCTACTCTGGAAAACAGTGTGGAGATTCCTCAAAAAGTTGAAAATAGAGCTACCCTACAACCCAGGAATTGCACTACTAGGGATTTACCACAAAGATACAAATGTAGTGATCCAAAGGGATACCTGCACCCCAATGTTTATAGCAGCAATGTCCGCAATAGCCAAACTATGGAAAGAGCCCAGATGTCCATCGACTGATGAATGGATAAAGAAGATGTGGTATATATATGCAATGGACTACTATTCAGCCATCAAAAGGAAATGAAATCTTGCCATTTGCAACAATGTGGATGGAACTGGAGGGTATTATGCTAGGGAAATAAGTCAATCAGAGAAAGACAAATATCATATGATCTTACTCATATTTGGCATTTAAGAAACAAAATAGGATCATAGGGGAAGAGAGGAAAATATAAAATAAGATGAAACCAGACAGGAAAACAAACCATAAGAGACTCTTGATTATAGGAAACAAACTGAGGGTTGCTGAAAGGGAGCAGGGTGAAAGGATGGGGTAACTGGGTGATGGGTTTTAAGGAGGGTACATGATGTAATGAGCACTGGGTATTATATAAGACTCATGAATCACTGACTTCTACCTCTGAAACTAATATTATATATCAATTAATTGAGTTTAAATTTAAAAAAAAACTATTGAAAGAAAAAGAAGTAAAAAGGCATAAGGTCTCCAATTCTCTTGCAAGTAGATCAGAAAAAATATACATGTATAGAGTATATAATTATATATATTATACATAATATATATTACTTACACATTTAAAAATTATATAGGTATATATTTATACATAATCTGAAAGGAGAGACAGAAATTAAGAACAAATTCTTATATTTGAGTTTAATTACAGCTTCCATATGAGAGATGACAAAGGAAATATATATAGAAAATACTAAAGTGAAGATGAAAATAAAGAGGCAAAAGTAAAAGATGACAAAAACACAAAATATAATGACATTAACAAATAATATAGAGCACAGGTTTCTTTTAAAGAATCTTTTTTTTTTTTTTTTAATTTGACAGAGAGAGACACAGCAAGAGAAGGAACACAAGCAGGGGGAGTGGGAGAGGGAGAAGCAGGCTTCCTGCTGAGCAGGGAGCCTGATGTGGGGCTTGATCCCAGGACCCTGGGATCATGATCTGAGCCAAAGGCAGACGCTTAACGACTGAGCCACCCAGGTGCCCCTAGAGCAGAGATTTTCTTAACATAGATGCTACTAAATCCTGGATAATAAGCAGCTGGCTTGCCTTAATCACTGATTCAAGTTCTAGGAAATCATATACACACTATGCCTGACAGTATCTTAATGCAATGTTTCTCTACATCTTTAACAAATGTTGTCAAAAGAAGAATTCCAAAGAGGGTATTATTTCAAAAACTTCTGATATCTGGTAAGGGTAATGGTGGCTCATTTTAGTTATAACTTATTACTTTTTGAGATCTTAAACTATGGAATAGATACATATAGAAATGACTGAATCATCAAAGCAGGCTCACACAAATCATAGTTTTTAACAAACATTAAAAAATAATCCAAATTCTACAAACAAAACATAGATACAAACATAGCACATCTTCCTGCCAGGACCCTCAGTCTGTGAGGTGCAACTTCCCCATTGTCCCTTCCTTTGTTCAGAACTGTGTTTTGGTCTCAGAGTAACAGATGAGTCCCTAACAATGTGCTGAACATTGACCTCTGAGGAAGTTGCTTTGTGGCTTAGCTCGATCTGTGAGTCATACACATATAAAAGAAATATTGTAAATAACATCAATTCTCCAGCCAGCCAGGTCTCAAATTATGAACCCCAGGTTTAATTACATAAATTAATTTGGACAGCCTAAAAAAATTTTTATTGTTAAAACTAAAGTTTTAAGGTAAGGACTCTTTAATATATTTACACTAATCAATGTTACTAGAGTGTATATAATGAGGCTGATGAAGATCATTTATTCTCTCGGGCATTGCCGATATTAATCATTTCTTTGGGTAACTCCAGGTGGCGAAGGAGGATATCAGAAGCCATCTATTGTGCTTTTTTTCTCACATAGCCAAATAAGTATCATATTACCCTTAAAAATTTAGAAAATTCTATTATTGATGCTAGGGAATATCATATGTAGAATGTCTTGAAATGATGTAATTTGTGGAATGATATATTTAACTTCCTATTTTAGTTCGGATAAACATAAAAGTCTTTTAGATTTTTTTAGGAATTATTTATTTTTCTTTTAGTCCTATGTAGGATCCACTCATATTTTATAGCTTGGGGTATTTTGTTATAAGTTAGATGGCTATTCTTATAACTATTATAAATAAAACATGACAGTGTACAGAAAGATGAGAAATTTAATAGGGACATACCATTGACAATGATATCTTAAAGCATGTTTCCTCAAGATAAATCTATTATAGAGCAATTTCAATTTCTAAGTCTATAAACTGTTAAACTATTTTGTTATGCTCCATTCAAGAACATTTTCACTAACATTTAATTTCTTAGTGAGTTCAAATCTATATTCAATTTTTTAAAAGTGAAAAGAGCATGGAATTTATGGTTTAGTCACTATTGATAGTTCTATTTTTTACATTAACTTATAATTCTACCACTTCCCCTGCATTGTCCATCTAAATTAAAGTACCAAGATGGAACATTCAGTAGCCTGTTTCTTTAGCACCTTCTATTGTGATAACTATTTGATTTTCTAGTCACTGAAACTCTATGGCAATGCAAATATTTGTTGTAGAAAACTGTTAGTTGTTTGTCAGTTGGGGTACAACCAGTGAAGCAAAGTAGCTATTATGGAACAAGGTTATTATGAGGATTAGAATTTATACACCTGTGAAAAGAGATAGGAGAGTGAAGGTATACATAAGAGCTGGACAATCAGGAAGGCTGCTGAGTGCTCATTTTGCAATGCCAAGCATGTTGATTCCATAGTGTTATGCTGAAGAGGAAGTCTATTGGAAGGTATTGCCACTATGTGGATTATGCCTCTACTATAGCCAACAGTCTACCACCTATGGGTCAGTGACAGTTGTTCAACAGGACACACAGTAGGCAGGAAGAACAGTACACAGAGCAGAGGAGCGTAACGTCCGAGATGAAATCCACCTGTCTGCCTCTGTTTGTCACTTCATCACTTTAACTGCCATCTTTAGCAAGCCATGGCCACTGCTCAGCTTTTACCTTCCAAATCACATGTAATATCCTTTTTAGGCCAATTCTAACTGAAAGCAGAAAGAAAAGGATTCTGGGAAATGTAATTCCCAGGTTAACCAAATATATTGGTCATGTAGACCTTTGGCCACAGAGGTTTAGTCTCAACCATTTTTTTAAAGGTATTCATTTATTTGGCCACAGGGGTTTAGTCTCAACCATTTTTTAAAAGGATTGATTGATTGATTATCAGAGAGAGCTCACAAGCAGGAGGAGCAGCAGGCAGAGGGAGCAGCAGGCTCCCTGCTGAGCAAGGAGCCTGATGTGGGACTTGATCCCAGGACCCTGGGATCCTGACCTGGGCTGAAGGCAGACGCTTAACCGACCGGGCCACCCAGGCATCCCTAGTCTCAACCATTAATTAAGCAATGTTAAAATAAAAAATAAGTTAACATTAAGACACAGAGATATGTCAAATAAACAACCTAACTTTATCCTTCAGGGAACTAGGAAAAGAACAAAGCCCAAAGTTAGTAGAAGAAAGGAAATAACAAAAATCAGAGGAGAAATACAATCAGTGAAAGTTGAGAGCTAGGTTTTGTTTTTGTTTTTGTTTTTAAACATTTACAAAACAGACAAATCTTTAACTAGACTCACCTAGGGGAGGGGGAAAGAGAAGACGCAAAATCAGATGAGAAAGGAGATATTACAACTGATACCACAAAAATGCAAAGGATCATAGGAGATAATTATGAATAATTATATGCTCACAAACTGGACTATGTCAAAGAAATAAATTCCTAGAAATACAAAATCTACCAAGATAACTGAGCAGGCCAGTTACTAGTAAGGAGATTGAATCAGTAATCAAAATCATCCCAATGAAGAAAAGCCCAGGACAAAATTGCTTCACTGGTGAATTCTACCAAATATTTTTAAAAAGAATTAATTCTAATTCTTCCTAAACTCTTTCCAAAAATAGAAGGGGAAGGAATACTTTCAAACTCATTTTATAAGGTCAGCATTCAGTGATACCAAAACCAGGCAAGGATGTCACAAGAAAAGAAAATAGGCTAATGTCTCTGATGAACATAGATGTAAAAATCATCAACAAATATTAACAAACTGAATTTCACAATATATTAAAAGGATCATACATAATGATCAGGTGAGATTTATTCCAGGGAAGCAAGAATGATGGAACACCCACAAATCAATCAGTGTTAAACACCACAAAATGAAAAAAAAAAATAGATGGCAGAAAAAGCATTTGACAAAATTCAACATTCATTTATGATAAAAACTCTCAACAAAGTGGAAATAGAGGGAATGTACTTGAACATAATAAAGTCCTCATATGACAAGTCTACAGCTAACATCATACTCAATTCTGAAAAGCTATAAGCTTTTCCTCTAAGACCAGGAATAAGACAAAGATGCCCACTCTCACTACTATTACTCTGCATAGTACTGGAAGTCCTAGCCACAGCAATCGGACAAGAAATAAAAGGCATCCAAATCAGAAAAGAAATAAAACTGTCTCTATTTGTAGATTATATAATAAAATATATAGAAGATCCTAAGGATTCGACCAAAAAAAAAAAAAGACTGCAACTCTTAGAATAAATGAATTCAGGAAAATTGCATGATATAAAATTAATTATACAAAAAAACCTATTGCATTTCTACACAGAAATAATGAACTATCAGAAAAAGAAATTAAGGGAATAATCCCATTTACAGTTGCATCAAAAAGAATAAAATACCCAGGAATAAATTTAACCAAAGAGATAAAAGAGCTGTACATTGAAAACTCTGACACTGATGAAAGAAATTGAAGACGACACAAAAAAATGGAAAGATATTTTTTGCTTATGGATTGGAAGAGTTAATATTGTTAAAATGTCTGTATTACCCAAAGCAATCTAAAGATTCAAAGCAATCCCTGTCAAAATTCCAATAGATTTTTCACAGAAATAGAACAATCCAAAAATGTATATGGAGCTACAAAAGACTCTAAATAGCCAAAGCAGTATTGACAAAAAACAACAAAGCTGGTGTCATCACAATCACTAATTTCAAATTATATTACAAAGCTATAGTAAGCAAAATATGGTATTGGCATAATAACAGACACATAGATCAATGGAAGAGAACGGAGAACCCAGAAATAAACCCACACATACATGATTAGTTAATGACAAAGGAGCCAAAAATATACAATTGGGAAAAGATAATCTCTTCAGTAAATGGTGCGGGGAAAACTGGACAGCCACATGCAAAAGAATGAAGCTGGACCATGATCTTAGATCATACACAAAAATTAACTCATAATGGATTAAAGACTTCATTTTAAGATCTGAAACCATAAGACTCCTAGAAGAAGACATAATCAGTAAACTCAACTTTGGTCTTGGCAATGATTTTTTGGATTTGATATCAAAGGCAAAGTCAACAAAAGCAAAAATAAACAAGTGGGACTATATCAAATTAAAGAGCATCTGCATAGCAAAGGAAACCATCAATAAAATGAAAAGACAACCTAGGTTGTCTTCCCAATAGGAGAAAATATTTGCAAGTCATGGTTCTGATAAGGAGTTAATATCCAAAATATATAAATAACTCACACAACTCAATAGCAAAATCAAACAATTAAAAATGGGCAGAGAGATGTGCCTGGGTGGCTCAGTTAGTTAAGTGTCTGACTTTTGATTTCAGCTCAGTTCCTGATCTCAGGGTCATGAGATCGAGCCCCACTTTGGGCACCTTAAACAAAATTGTACTGAACCTTTTAGGGCTATAGTACTGAATAAGTGTACAAAGCACACTAAAACACTAAGATATATCAAATATAAGTTTTGATTGTGATGGTGTTTTATATTTCTTATTTGGTTCTTAGTCATGCAAAAAAAATGCCATCATTCATAGTTTTAAGAAGAAATAATTTCTTTCTTCACTAAAGTCCAAAAATGTTTATCTCTGGCTCCTGTATGGCTCTTTCTTCCATGCACAGTTGTGATTTATGTTCTATCATTATCTCCCCCAAAAGATGGCAAGTTTTTTGACAGTAGGCAGGTTCATTGTCTTATTCATTATTTCCTTCTCTCAATGCCTACCAGAGGGTAGGGGATATGCTAGGCACTGATGAAAATTACATGTTTTAAAAGATGAGAGTATAAAATGAAGTACCAACCAACAAAACATGAATAATCACTTATTTGAAGGCAATTAATGTCATTTGATAAGTATTTGAGAGATATTTAAACAAATAGCCTGGGACATCAGTCAGCACTTTTAGGAAAGCAACAGTAATATCAAATTCCACAAATCAATTTTAAAAATTGCCTAATTACATTAATTTAGATGTTTGTTATTTAGTTTTTCTCTCTTTTTCCCCCAATATTATCTTTTCTGTTGTCTTTTTTTTGGGGGGAGGGCATCATATTTGTAATCACAGTTTTGTTAGATGTGAAAAGCAAAACTGTTTGTTACACATATATTTCTGAACTTATTTCATATAATAAATACTTTTCAAAAAGGCTAATATGGGGTGCCTGGGTGGCTCAGTTGGTTAAGCATCTGCCTTCAGCTCAGGTCATGATCCCAGGGTCCTGGGATCAAGCCAGGGTCCTAGGATCAAGCCCAGCATGGGTTCCCTGATCAGCAGGGAGTCTGATTCTCCCTCTCTTTTTGCTTCTCTCCCTGCTTCTCTTGCTCTCCCTCTGTGTCAAATAAATAAATAAAATCTTTTTGAAAATTAAAAAAATAAAAAGGCTAATATATCATGTAACTCACAGACTTTGCTCCTATGCTTACCTCTTTCATACCTGTTCATGTTGTCATTTACAATTTTCACAGTTTAACTGTTTATGTAAAGAGGATGTAATAGTTTAAAGAGTTTAAGAGCTTAAATAGGCCAAGTTTATAAGAAAAACTGAAGGAAATTAAAATTCTCTAAATCATAAAATAAGACATTACATAATGTTCAACTCTTCCTTTGATTTTGTTTATGGAAATTCAAACTTGGTTGTGGTTGACCACATTTTTCAATTTCAATATCACAAAGAGATTTTAGAGTGGTTTGTGTTATAAAATTGGAAGAAATTGAATTTTAGACCTTTATAGTGACCCGCTTTTCAACTGCTAATCGAAATCATTTCCCTCAATATTTGGGTCTCCTTACAACCTTATCACTTAATACATCGAGGTGAGATCACCCAATCGTACTCTCCACGACTTCCTGTAGGTGTCCTGGCCTGTCACCTTTAGATCATCCTCTTGGTTGATGGCACTTATATGAGATCGCAGGCTCCCAGGGTGTAATGAAAGCTAATGAGGAGTAGGATATCTCTGAACTAACTTGAACTCTTTTGGAAAATTTGTTTTCCTCTATCTTGCCCCTTAAAATAGTACTGATTTTGTAGAGACTTTATGGCTTTTTGATATTCCTTGTAGAAAAAAAAGTCCTTGAAATATTGTTGTATAATGGTGAAATATTTATCTGTAGTTAAAATGTAAAAAACAAAACAAAAAACCTTAACAAAACAAAAAAAAAACCTCAAAGGTATAAAAATGGCATGAGAAGATCTGCAAATGAGTCAGAAATAAAACAGCATTTAATACTTTATAAGAAAAGGAACCAAGTGACACTGTTGAAACGCAAAAAGACATGTTAATGTAGAAAATCTTGATATTGCCAAGAGCATGAATGATTCTTTAGCCTGAGTATTCACTGGAGAAATTAAAAGGTCATGCAGTACTTGCAGACTGCTAGATGTATTTGTCCGAAGACAGGTGTATAAAATAATGGAATACCTTTGACCCTTGAACAATACAGGTTTGAACTGCTTGGATGCACTTACATGAGAATATTTTTGATAAATACAGTGCGGTACTATAAATGTGTTTTCTCTTCCTTATGCTTTTCTTAAACATCTTCTTTCCTCTACCTTAATTTATTGTGAGAATACACTATATATAATACATATAACATATAAAATATATGCAAATCAACTGTTTAGGTCATCATTAAGGCTTCCTATCAACAGTAGGCTATTAGGAGTTAAGTTTTTGGGGAATCAAAATTATACATGGATTTTTGACTCTCCCCAACCCCTGTGTTGTTCAAGGATCAACTTTATATTTTAGTAGAAACAAATATTTAAGATATCTTTGATAAAACACTTTAATGGACTTGGTTTTTGCATATTTCAGTCAGTTCTTAGGGTTTTTTTTGCACTGTCTTTATTGTGTTTCTAATTTTGGTCTAAATTATTTTCCCTCAACCCGTATGGGATTCAAACTTGAGAAGAGATATTCAATGTGGTGTTAAAAAACTAAAGTGGTCTGTGACCTGATGTGCTAGTAGAGAAAGTCAATATTTCCCACAAAACTTTTTTCAGTGTATCAAAAATAAAAGCTGTGTGACATACTTGAGAAAGTATGAAGGCAAAGACTGTAACTGCTCTTTGTTAGGTGCTAAAGCCTGACACATTTCAATTACTGGTAAACATTTTATTCCAACTGGTGAACATTTCTAAATGAAGTAATTTACACTTAAAGTCAATTTGTGACATGGTCTGCCAAATTTATTTACATACTAAATATGTGAAGAAACATCTAACATATTTTCTAATATATATATACATATATACACAGTTATATATATATATAACATACATAGTTTTTTAATGTAAAGAGCAATAAAAATCCCTGAGACAAGTTGTAAACTAAGTTATCCATAGTTTTCCATCTATCTAGCTGTCATCTATCTATATGATCTATATAGTTTTAACATTCACTATGTATAATTGAAGGACTTTTCATTTCCTCCCCTCCTTCCTCTCTCTTTATATATCTATATAAAGAGAAATATATTTGTACATGTAAATTCATGTTTATGATGAATAATTAAGGCATTAATATTATTATTTATGAAATGCATAAGTATATTCCATGTGTTGTTCTAGAAGCAAATATATAACAATGAAAAAGGAAAAGATAAAAGAAAAATTCCTCTATCTTCATGGATCTTCTATTCCAGAGAAGAAGGAAGATAAAAAAATAATAAAAATATATATTAGATATTCAGATTTCTATGAAGAAAAATGAATCAGAAAATAAATGATGGTGTTGGAGGGGGGCATTTACCACTGAGAATATTTTACTAATGGCATAAGGAATACAAGAAAACACATCATACAGTTTACCTAGGAAAAGGTATTTTCAGCAATAGGGAGCAACAGGTGTGAAGGCCCTGGAGCAGCAAGGAAGCCAGTGTGAGGAGAATGGGAAGTGATGGGAGAGTCTTAAAGGATAACTTCAGTTAGTTAGCTGGGATTGCAGATCATGCAGGGCACTGCAGGCTTTTAAAACTTTATATTTTACTTTAAGTAATACTAGAAACCTTGGAGGCTTTGGAGCAGAGTGGTAAGATCTGATTTACTTTTTTAACAGTATATCACTGGCAGTTGAGTGAAAAATCAATAGGTGAGGACCAAGATTCGCATCAGGGTCTAAGGCATTTGTGATTTCCCAGGTGAAAGATGACTGTGATTTGAGGTGATAGAAGTAAGGGCAATAAAAGGAGGTAAGATTCTAGTTCTATTTTGAATGTTGAGCCAATAAACTATTGTTGAAGGATTGGAGGTCAGATAGGAAAGAAGGAAAGGGTTCTAGATGCCTCTAAAATTTGGCTTGAGTAATTAGAAAGATGGAGCAATTATGAATTAATATGAAAAAATGTCGGAAGATCCAGACATGGGGTTGGGAGCAGAGCTAATTTTGAAAATGGTGAATTGGAGATGGATAGGAGATTCAGTAGTTGCTCAAATATGAGTCTAACATTCTTGGGCGAGGTCAGGGGAGGAAGTGTGAATTTCTGGTTCACAGTGGATAGATGGATTTTAGTGCTGTGAGGCTGAATGAGATGATCAAGAGATTAAACGACATAGAAAGTGAGGGGTTTGAAGATTGGAAACCTGGAGACATCAGCAAGCGGACACGAGAAATAAGTAAAGGTAATTAAACAAAGGGAGTCAGTAAAGGGAGAAGAAAACTTGAAATCATAGTATCCTAAAAGCCTCATAAAGTGTCTGGGTAGGGGATGGTGAGAATGATCAGAATCTTCAAATCCTACCCATAGATATAGATGAGATTTGAAATATAACTGAATGTAAATAATTCAATCATTTGACTAAAATTTTCATCAAGCATTCAGGAAGATAAGCACTGGGTAATATATTTATTTTTTTTTAAAGATTTTATTTATTTATTTATTTGAGGGAGAGAATGAGATGGAGAGAGAGAGCAAGGATGGGGGAGGGTCCAAGGGAGAAGCAGACACCCTGCTGAGCAGGGAGCCCGATGCGGGACTCGATCCCGGGACTCCAGGATCATGACCTGAGCCGAAGGCAGTCGCTTAACCAACTGAGCCACCCAGGCGCCCTGGGTAATATATTTAAATGGTGAATCACTAAATTCTACTCCCGAAACTAATATTACACTGTGTGTCAACTAACTGGAATTTAAATGAAAACCTAAAACCAAAAAAAAAAAACAATAAAAACAAAGGAAGAATGCATTTGCCAGTGTAGCATTATTTTAAAGGTGTAAAATTTATAATGTTTTAACATGCAAAAAAAGAAAGAAAATGTAAGATTTTTTAAATTGCAGGTAAAAATATCAATATCTTTTATCAAATAAAATATTAAAGTAAAACATATGTATGTAAGGCTCCACCCAGTTCTGTTAGTAGGTCAGTGCACCCATACTCCAGTTGTTGTGAGTGTGATTGTTCATGGCTAATGGCTGCCCTTCTACTATGAGGGATTGCTCATAGTGGATATGGCTGACTGCAGTTGCCTGGCCAGGAAGGTTAAGTCCTCACTCCCCACCCCAGCGATTGACTGGCATTGAGGTACAAAGAGCCAAACCTCTTGTTTCCTTGTTTCAATGAAGGAAGGCTCCCCTGGCTGATTCATGCTCCAGAGTGCACTCCCTCCACTTCCCAATTTCCAAACTCCAGAATGTGTACACATATGGAATGGAATAGTAATATGTAATAGTGAAAAAAACAAGGCCCAGATAGTTTGCATGTTATGGGACTATTTTTTGTAAAGCATAGAATATAAACATCTTTCTGTAAACAAAGAATATCACTAAAAGTATACACAGCAAATGTAACCTACCTCTATTTGAGGTGTTGAGGGAAAGAAATGTAAGGAAGAAAATTTATTTTCTTTTAAATGCTGTACTATGTGCATCCATTACTTGTTCAAAAGTTCTGTTTTTTTTTAACAACAGGAAGCTGCTTCCATTGTTAAGAATCACAGAGAATGTCACAAAAAATTAAATTGTGATCTCCTGGGCTCTGGGACCAATAAAATAAGCTGAGAAGGAACAAGTGTTCCTACAGATGGGTCTGCTGATGGTTGGAAGGCATCACAAGTTCAGATCAGAGTTGGGGAGGTCAGGTGTGGGTCCAGCTGCATACTAGATACCTGAACTCTACCTCTTTTATGACTCTGAGACATTGGAGCCTATCTACTTAGAGGAACAAGCTTCATATCCATGTTTTCTTCACAGTATTCAGACAGGTAGTCAGGGAAGAGCCGTGAGTTTAACAAATGGCTGGCTGATGAATTATACATATTTAATGAATGTTGGTATTTTTATTGAATAGTTCATACTGTGCTTATGTAAGGTCAAAAACAACTTGTAAATAAGGAAAATATATAGAAAAGATTTTTGGGGAAGGAGAAGAAAGATACATCAGATGAACAGGAAAAAATTAAATTTTAAAGGCATTTTTAAAAATCATGTGATAAAACATAAGCAAAATTAGATTTGTTTAAACAAACTATATTGAAAATGTGCTATGGTGAGCGATGTGAATTATGTAAGACTGATGAATCACAGACCTGTACCCCTGAAACAAATAATACATAATATGTTAATAAAAAAATCTTTAAAAAAAAGGAAAATGAAGATTGTGTAAGTGATTTAATCAGTATCTGTTAAGATTTCCAAGGTATTTACTGAAACCCAAACTTAGCTATATTGGAAAGTCAACAAACTTTGATTGTGTGTGTGTGTGTGTGTGTGTGTATTTACTAACATATATATTTATTAACATATATACTTATATTACTTATATATAAAATTTTTCCTTTGTTTTATCTTTTGTTTTAAAAGTACTGATGTCCACTGTGTCATTGAATGATAAAAGCTGTGATTAATAGATATGAAAAATGTCACCTGGATAGGGATTTGGAAAATAAGTTTTAGATATGTGAGATTAAACAGTATAAAAATATAGTGCTTAACCTTAAACATCCCTAAGAATAATGATTAGGTTTAGATACTTTCTGTGATGAATATCTATGATACTTATCTATTCCTAATAATTTTATAGAATAGTGGCTCTGAATTTATAAATGTCCCCTATCTTAAATATTTTGTTAAATTAGTTTTTAGCTTTTTAACATTCATCTACATAGCTTTAACTTACAAGTATAGTTTACATGCCAAATATATGTCTGGCTCTCTGCTAAGGCATACAAATGTGTAAAATGTTTTTAACAAAAGAGCTTCATAATCTAGAAAAGGAATGAGACAGACTAATACAGAAAAGCATTATGAAGTCATTATTCTTGATAAAGCATGCATCATTTTGCATCATGTTACTTAGAGATGTAAAAGACATAACATGGAGCCCTGGTTATTGGTATTTACATAGAATGTTAATATTAAAACATTTCAAGGAAGAGAGTTTTAAGAAACGGTTTCTTGCCTGGTTAGCTAAAAAATTCACACAGTATAAAATGTAAATGTGTTTTGAAACCACTGTTTTTGCATCATGATTTGATAGCATTTTTTGTTACATATCCCCTGCTATTATAAACAGAGAGAAATGTTATTTCATAGAAGAAAATAAAAACTGCAAGCACCATCTTCAACAAAAATGAAGAGAACTAAAAGCCACAAAACGCAAATTAGGTGGCAGAGCTTCCCAAACAGAGGAGATAAAGCAAGACAAATGGCTGAGGAAGTAGAGAGAGGATTTTTGGCGTAGGGCCTCTAGAAGGGAGGGGCATGCCTATGTTTGCAACAAATGTAGGCACTGTCTCTAAAAGGTTTTTTAAAATGCTATTTTGGCCTAAAATGCAGCAGAAATTGACCTAAATGAAAAATACTATAGGCAGGCCATATTTACTTATAGGACCAATTTGTTTCTGCAGTTGAAAGGAAAAAGGCTGCATCTTGGACAGCTCCACAGCTACATAACCCAGGTAACCGGAGAGGGATGGGGGAGTGAGGGCTAAATGTACTCAGTAGGCTTACATAAACAGAACTCCTGGATTTCAGATAATACTTGTGTTCTAGGCTTGGAAAATAGCCAACCCTCCTCTTCCCACCATACACACACACACACAACACACACCTTACACATACACTTCTCTCTTACCAACAGTAAGTCCTGGAAAAATACTCATCTGTTTCAAAGAAGATAAATAACCTAACAAAAAGTCAGAGTAAATACTCTTATACTAAAAAAAGGAAGGAAGGAAGAAGGGAGGGAGAGAGGGAGGGAGGGAGGAAGGGAAATGTTAGATAGGCAGGCAGAAACAGAAAAAAACACTCTCTAGAAGAGAATACTTAGTAGAAAAATATGATTAAGAGAACCCTGACTAAAGACATCACTAAAAATTTTAACTCTGAAGGGGACACCTGGGTGGCTCAGATGGTTAAGCGTTTGCCTTCAGCTCAGGTCATGATCCCAGGGTCCTAGGATCGAGCCCCACATCAGGCTCCTGGGTCAGCGGGAAGCCTGCTTCTCCCTCTGCCTCTTTCCCTGCTCATGCTCTCTCTCTGTATCTCTGTGTCTCAAATGAATAAATAAAAAAATCTTTAAAAAAAATTTTAACTCTAAAGAGTAATAAATTATTGCCCTCTATGGGGCTAAAGTACAAAGGAGAAATATGTGACAAAGAAGAAATACTGAGGTAACAGAAAGAGGTATATAAGCTGACAAGCAATGGAAAAAATTTAAAAATCATACAAAAATTTGTAAAATGCACAAAAGCAGTTGCAATGCCTCTGCAGCCATTGGAAATGAAGTCTAGACAGAACAAAAATGAAAAAAATAACAAAATGATATGGGCAAAAGTAAGCATTAAGATGGTTAATGAAATTATAGAAACAAGAGAATAAGATTTACTTTATGCATAATTGACCTCTTAAATAAGTTAATTAATAATAAAAAATTATTAAAAATATAATTTTGTAAAACCTTCAGATCTGAGATGGCATATCATCAGATGGAAAAGCTACACCATGCCCCAGGAAATACTAATAAAGTGCATTCAACATCAAAACATATGTTAATTATTTACTGGACTTTAAAGACTGAAAATATTTCAATTAAAGCTTTTAGCCATATTCTAAGTTACAGAACTTAGAGGTTTTAAAACCCCAGAGACCTTTTTGGACCTTTCCATAAGTACTATCAGAGCATATATCCATACTGATTTGGGCTGATACTCATTAAGAAATAAGCATAAAAGCATCTTGTTTACCATGTTACACCAACTTCAATAGTTTTTGATTGAACAATCAATAAACATTTTCTGGAGTAATGAATCAATAAAAGTTTGGTTAACTAATTTACTTTACAATGAATTGGATTGTTTTAGTTCTACTTTTGTGTGGTAATTGTCAAAATATATGTACCTGCCCTTGATCTGTAACATAGAATTCCTGCACTTCATTGAATTGTTGGATAATACAGCCTGGAACTCTACTGTCCCATTTAATCAAAACACTATTTTAAATAAATACTATAGAGATTTTACTTAAAAGACATACATTAAATACTTTTAAATTTATAATATTACATTTAATTTTTAACCTGATAAAATAATTTAATTACCTTATATATGCATAGAGTTTGGCCCCTTGTAGTACTTAGGGAAGTTTATTTCTATATTGATGCCATCAGTCTTTAGTTAACGTGGTTCTACGACAGAGCCCTATGTTTGATACTAAAATCCTAATGTTCATTGCTTAGGGAAGAACAGTGGAAATTTTCTTGGTCTTATATGAGAGGGGAAAAACTGTTCTTCTCTTTTTGCATTTATAGACTTAAGTGCAAAAGAAAATGAAGTTTTAAAGATATTTAGACATTGAGAGTCTTCAAGAGCAGGTTGAATTTGAACTAAGTCTTGAGGAACAAATACATAAATCAACAAATGCACCTCTAAAGACAGAGTCTTTTTGTGTATAACATCTATTAATGAGGAGTAGTTTCATCTTGTCTTATACTAGGTTGTTTGTCTAATTTGGAGCACTAGCCGAGATGTCTGGACATTAATATCTGTGAGTCTGAGCTCCCATGCGGGGATGCTTACAAAGGTCCCTTGTAACCCTTCCAATAAAGCAATCTCTGTTTCTGTTACCCATGCTGTTTGTTGAAGGTACTCCCTTGTCTAGTCTTTCATTTTCATTGACATGCACATAGACACCCCCAAAAATGTGTAGTTTGTGACATCTGTATCTAATTATGCTGAATATAGGTAATAAACGTAATCTATTTTAACTTTTTTATAGCTTTTTCTGCTTCTCATTTCTGTGTATGTGTGTCTGTCTCATCTTTCTCTCTCTCTCCCTTTCTCCCTCCCTTCCTTTCCCACTGAAGCTAACATTGTCACAAATGTTACATAGTATTAAGTATCAATCTTATTTGAGTTCTAGTGATTTGAGAATTAACCAACTTTTTATAGCTAAATGTCCATTACAATAGCCTAAAGTTATGGGGCTGCAGGATGTTGAGATTGCTGCTGAGTAGATCAGCCTCTCACCAGGCAAGCACTACAGTGTGCTAAGGCTTGCAAGTCTTGGAAAATATTGGAGGTTGTTATAGAATAGTGCTCTAAAGTCTGAGAGGTAAGGGCACACCTGACTGAGAAGGCAATGATCTAGAGGCGTATATTAGGACAATACTGCTTGAGCCTTTATAGGCTTAACTATACAGTACACTATACCTAGTCCACATCTTTTAAATGCTTGATTACATGATTACCCATTAGCCAATTAGACCTAGTGGGAGAATTCATATATACGTATTAATATTCTCATACTTCTTTCGATTAAAAAAAAAAGTCCCAAGGAATTAAATAATGATAAGACTAGAGAAATGCAGAAACACAAACTGGAAAGGTCTTAACAGAGTCAATGCTGACATTGCCTGTGTTTTAATCTTTTGCAAATAGAAAAAATAACAAGTTTGAAGATGTAAACTATTTTAATAACTCTTTAAATTATAAACTGATACAACTTGAAATTCCTAAACGTGAGACTCTTTTAATATGTTAGAAAAACAAGAGTGACAAATGATTGAGTGTCACCCTGTGATCAGTACTATATTAAGGGACATGACTGTTAAATTGGGGAACATAGGTATGAAAACATCAATACAAACATAAATTTTTAAAAGGAAGGAAAGAAGAAATGGGATACAGGAAGAAAGAGGGCACTGAAATTAGGATTTATAGACTGCAAATGAAAAGGAAAAAAAGATTAACTTTAGGCTCAGATGATAACGTAAACAATGGAGGACTAAACACTTAGAGTGATTTAAGGATTGTAAGTAAAGCATGGTAGTTAAGTATAAAGGTTGCAGAAGTAGTACAAGCTAAATTGGAGATTACCAAGGGCTGTCTCAGCTATGTAAAATCGCTTTGTTGTATTTGCTGCAGAAAATGAACATTAAGTGCCTTTAAATAGGTAAAATATTTTATTTACTATTTATTTTCCAGACTATCAATAATGTTCTATTTAGTTAGTCTAATATATTATTAATGAAATCCTATGTAAAATATAAAATATCCCATGTTGTATAATCATTAAATTTTATTAAATATAGTGATTTTGCATTTTTTATTGGAGTGTTATTAACATACAATTTTATATGAGTTTCAGGTATACAGCATACTGATTCAACAATTCTATACATTACTCAATGTTCACCATGATAACTGTAGTCACCATTCGTCACCATGCAACGTTATTACAATATTATTACCTATAGTTCCTATGCTGTACTTGCCATCTCTGTGATTTATTTATAACTGGAAGTTTGTAGCTCTTAATCCCCTTTATTTCACCCATCCCCACACATACCTCCCTGTCTCCATTCTTGATCCTTTTAAATTTATCTTCCAGAATTCAGTTACAAAAACCTTTCTAACCTTAAATATATGATTTGATCTTTTAAAAAATAACTTCAGTAGCCTTCCTTTTCTCCCACAAAAAGAAATACTACTCTTAAAATGTAGGTTACAAAGTTCATTAGAATCTCAATAATCAGCTCCATCTGCTACCTCATTCCACAGTGCAACCATCAGGGTCTAAACTCCAACTCTACTCATCATTTTCCAGTACTGTTAACTGATTCTTCATTTTCCCGATTATTCTTTTTCCCTCCTGGAATATATCACACACTCTTTTGCCATATTCAAGCATCAGAAAATTTTTTTGACTCCCATTATATAAATGAGGAAACAAATGAAGACAAAATTTAATGACTTACCAAATCAAAAACCAAGTGAGAATCACCATCTGAACCTGAGGAATTTTGCTCCAGCTCTCATACCAGAACTCTGAAAGGAGGTTCCCAGGAAATTTTCAGAGGTAGTGTCCCACCTAAATAAGTGAATTGGAAAACACACCACCTGTAGTGGAGAAACAGGAATATACACATATAAAATTCAACTCTACCCAATGCATTATTTATTTGTATTTGCCACTTAAATTATGTTTTTTTGTATGTGTGGGGAATTGGTCTCAGTGCTCTCCTACCCCAGTTTGATTTCAATGTGTTCTAAAACCTGTGTTCTTTATATCAATGTGTTTCACTCCTTTCACAAATTGTGTCTTTGGGCTAACAGTTGTGACCCATAACTCATAAAAGGCTTTTGAGCGATAGTGCTGGACTTGTTGCAAAAAGATAAAGGGTGTCATGCTGTGTATTAAAGTGCAAGGTTTACAATGGTTTGGAACACCCTCAAGGAAATCCTCAAAGTAACACAGAATAGTTATCAGCTGGTAATATTGGACTGGTGAATGTGCTTTGCTGTTTTGGAGGGATCATAAGCAGTCATTGCAGTCTGAAGGGTTGACCAAAAATTGCACGAAGATTTGCATGGCCAAAGACTTGTCTTGATTTCAAGGGATATGAAGAGAAACAAAAAGAGATTTTTACATAAAATGTAGTATTTCAATACTAGAAAATTAAAAGAAAAAACACTCTTTGAAAGGCTTGGCCTATGATTTGTTTTCAGAGAGAAGTCCTTAATTACTTCAACATATTTATGATTATCAAAAATGAAGTAGCAGATTCTAGAAGCACCTCAAAAACTAAAAGCAGAGACTGCTGGTCCAGTCAGTCATGTAAAAAGCTTGAAAATTATTACTCTGTCCTAGCAAGTAAAAAGCTAAAAATACTAAAACATCAACAACTCTTCCCAGATCTGTAAGAGAAGTGAGGTTACAGGGCAAAATGCTGCCCCCAAATTGGAGAGACGGGTGGGAGAATACAGAAAATCACAACTTACCTGAGCACAAATCCACAAGCTGAAACCTCCAGGGGAACCAGCATCAGAGCAAAGAAACCTGAACTCTAATTGACAAATTTCTGGAGTGTCAGCGTGGACAACTCTGAGAATTAAAACTCCAGGGGAGCAAGTTTTGTCAAGGTAGGAGGGCACACATTTGCAAGTTTTACCTCCTGGGGTTTTCCCCAGTTCTCACAGCGAATGGTGGAGAACAATTCCCTCCTGCTTCCTGCTTCCCGCAGGAAGAAGGGAAAGGGACCATTTTGAAATTTGCTAGAGCACGCTGTTCTTAACGAGATACGCCCTCAGGAGAAAGTATTTAACTAGAGCCTGACCTGCTGGGGTTTTTATCAAAGCCTAACTAACCAAGGAAAGAGAAATAGTCAATTCCAGGTGACTCTAGCCTTCCACAGAGAGGCAAGGAAATACCCAAACCAGCCTACTCTAGCCATCCTATCCCCGCTAAGGCAGGAGGCACTGAGAAGCGCATGTGAAGTTCACAGTCCAGAAACAAAGGTTCACTAAAAACAGTTCATAAAATAACTAAAGAAGGCTTCCCTTCCCCACCACCTTGCTACCACATTGCTAAAGGCTTATTTACAGCAGTTCCTTTTACTTAGTAAAATGAAAAATCATGTTTTGCTATCAAGAAAAAAACTAGAAGACATACTAAATGGCAAACACCGTTTGGACATAGCAAACATACCATGTGTGTTCTGAGAATACTTAATATTTACTTTTAGCAAATTTCATGTATATAACATCGTATTAACTATAGTCATTATGCTGTAAATTAGATCCTCAGAACTTCTTTATCTTATAACTGAAAACTTGTAACTTTTGATCATTATCTCCCATTCTCCTAGCTCCTAGCTGGTGGCAATCACCATCCCCCTCTTTGCTTTGGTAAGTTTGACATTTCTCTTCTTTCTTTCTTTCTTTCTTTCTTTCTTTCTTTCTTTCTTTCTTTC
>NW_027397070.1:19738336-19774043 GCF_003265705.2 Callorhinus ursinus | reverse complement strand
TTTCTTTCTTTCTTTCTTTCTTTCTTTCTTTCTTTCTTTCTTTCTTTTTCTTTCTTTCTTTCTTTCTTTCTTTCAAGACTCCACATATAGGTGATACCATACAGTATTTATCTTGATCTTTCTGGCTTATTTCATTTAGCATAATTATCTCCAATTTCATCTATGTCTCAACAAATGTCAGTGTTTCCTTCTCTATTAAGGCTGAATAACATTCCATTGTGTGTGTATCTATATATATATGCCAAGTTGTCTTTACCCATTCAATTTTCATTTCATTAACAGTGTACAAGGGTTCCCTTTTCTCAACACCTTTGCCAACATTTATTATCTCCTGTCTTTTTGATAATCACTACCCTAACAGGTGTGAGGTAATAGTTCGTTATGGATTTAATTTGCATTTCTCTGATAATTAGTGATGTTGAGCATCTTTTCCTGTGCCTGCTGGCCATCTGTATGTCTTCTTCAGAAAAATGTCTATTAAGGTCCTTTGCCTATGTTTTAATTGAACTATTCTTGTTTTTGTTTTTGCTATTGTTTCTTATATATTTTAAATACTAACCTTTTATGAGATATATGGTTTGCAAATATTTTTTCCCATTCCATAGGTTGTCTTTCACTTGGTTGATTGGTTTCACTGCTGTGCAGAAACATTTTTAGTTTAATATAGTTCCACTTGTTTACTTTTTTATTATTATTATTTTAGGTGGGGAGGGGCAGAGGGACAGAGAGAATCTCAAGCAGACTCCCTGCTGAGTGCAGAGCCCAAAGCGGGGCTCAATCCCAGGACTCTGAGATCACGACCTGAGCAGAAACCAAGAGTCAGACGCTTAACTGACTGAGCCGCCCAGACATCCCTCCACTTGTTTATTTTTGAATTTTTTACTTTTGCTCCTGTTGCTGATTTCTAGTTTCATATTATTGAGATCAGAAAAGACATTTGGGGGCGCCTGGGTGGCTCAGTTGGTTAAGCGACTGCCTTCGGCTCAGGTCATGATCCTGGAGTCCCTGGATTGAGTCCCGCATCGGGCTCCCTGCTCAGCGGGGAGTCTGCTTCTCCCTCTGACCCTCCCCCCATCTCATGTGCTTTCTCTCTCATTCTCTCTGTCTCTCAAATAAATAAATAAAATCTTTAAAAAAAAAAAAGAAAAGACATTTGGTATGATTTTAATCTTCTTAAATTTATTAAGACTTGTTTTGTGATCTAACATATTCTGGATAATGTTCCATATGCACTTGAGAATAATATGTATTCCGGTGCTATTGAATGGAATGTTCTTTATATGTCTGTCTCTTAGGTCCACTTGAACTATAACACTATAGAAACACATCAGAAACACTATTTCCTTATTAATTTTCTGTCTGGATGATCTATTCAGTATGAAAGTGGGATAATGGAGTCCTCTCCTATTATTGCATTGCTATCTATTTCTTCTTTCAGGTCTGTTAATTTTTGCTTTAAATATTTAGGTGCTTCAATGTCAAGTGCATACATATTTACAATTGTTACAACCTCTTGATAAACTGACCCCTTTATCACTCTATAGTGAAGGTCTTTGTCTACTGTGACTGATTTTTAATGAAAATCTATATTTTCTAAGTATAGCCACATCTGCTCTCTTTTGGTTACCATTTGTGTGGAATTTCTTCTCTATACCTTCACTTTCAACCTTTGTGTGCCCTTAAAGCTAAAGGGAGTCTCTTGTAAGCAGCATATTATTGGATCTTGATTTTTTTATTCAGTCAGCCACTTTGTGTCTTTTAATTGGATAATTAACCAATTTTTAGCTACCTTTCAGAAATAGATAAGGCATCACAAAGACCTTTGAGCAACTCTGCAGACATTTTCATTGATTTACTCACCTTTCAGTATAGCTTTCTAGTATAATTTATATAGTATATTTATATATATATATATATAGTATAATTCTGCCCCTCCCTGACACCACCCTTACCCTAGAGGATCCTTACACTGCTACTATCATCAGGGAGACCTCCTTCCACCTGAAGACCCTTGGGCATTCAGGACTTTGCTACTGGTCAGGGGCAAAAGTAATGAATTTTAAACATGAGAAGAGAATCAACCAAACTTTGAGGCAGAAAAACATGTAAGCCAACTAATAAAGAGGAAAAATTTGAGTTTGTCTTATATCTAAATATCAACAGTCAATTCCTATTTATGGTAATGTCATGGCCTGAATTCTAAGTGATGCAAAAGGTGAGTCAAATGTTAAATGCAAACAAACTGTCATCTTATGCACAGATGCAGAAGAAAGACCTTGACAAACAACACAAGAGCTCAGGACACATAGCACTCATAGACTCTGGAAAGGTGTGACTTGAAGATGAAATACTGACCACAAATAGATGTAGTGAAATAAAGAATTCAGAAATATGAGGACCTTGTCAAGAAATAGCTGCTGTTCATCAATGAATCCATTTAAATGTATAAAAGTACTGCAATTGCAAGAATTATGGTACACAAGAGAACAAAAATGTTATAAACCATGACAATACAGGATAATGTTATATTGTTATACAATAACAAAAACATTGAGATAAAGTGGGAGAGGGAAGGTGGAGGAAGTAGTGGGCAAAGTGGGTAATTAAATGATATGATTTATGAAAATAATTTTAAAAATAACTAAAAGACATCTATACATTTTACATAAGGCAAAACACATCCACATACATTACCCAAAACAAAACAACAACAAAAAAGGAAAACACAGATAATGTAGCCAAAGAAACAAAGGAAATATCAGAAAGAGTTTATAATGGCATTTCTTCTACAGCAAAAATTTGTACATGTATTTTGAAGATAAACATATAGCACAGGTCATGGTTTAATAAATTGATTGGGCTAGACATGGTATTGTTGGAACACATACCAACCTTTCACCTCCCTTCAAACATTTTTGTTGGATTTCTTTCTCCAACATTATTAACTCGCTTTTACCCACATCTTGACAAGATTCTGTAGCTTTCCAGCCACTTTCAGGCATACTTTAATTAATTAATACTCTAGATTAGAGTATTAGATTAATACTCTAATCTCATATTCAATTCACTGTTCTTTTACTTTCCCCAGGAAGGGGATAGGATAGCAGAGAAATGGAAGGATTGATTATGTTCACCCTTTTTGTTCTACCTCCCTTTTTCCTTGCTTCTGCAACTCAACCCCAATGATAAAAATGGGAGAAATAAAACTTCCACAGGGAAAGCATTTTTATTTAGTCCATGTTATTAGTAATTTTATCTCACATTTGAATTATCTCTTTTACTGAGAGGTATTTAAATACAAGTATTTCAATGAGGGTACATTAATGGGTTCTTAGGATGACTCCATCAACACATCAACTCCAAACCACAGCATTTCCTGAATATTGCTCCCTCTGTTTGACATCTTCAGAAGTCCCTTTTTGGGTTCACTTCAGTTGTTACCTGACATCTACTTTTCCTAGCATTTAGCATTTCAAGGTGCCATCCTCATGAAAGCATGCCTTATTCCACTATTTCCCTCTTATTTTTTTTTCTTTTGCATTGTTATAAAGATTGCTCTCTCCACCCTCCTGCCTTCAGGTAAGAGTCCAACATGTTATTTCTGAAGATACTAAAGTCAAGAAATCTCTTGTGTTCTGTTCCCATGGCAGGGTGAATCTGGCCTACTAATTTTTGAAATTTGGTAAGAATTCAACCTGAGAATCTGATGTCTACTATAAGGGCAAATATAAGCTAAAAATAAGAGTTTTTCAACTTGTTGAAAATAAGGGAAAGTAAAGGATAAATTTCCCTCCTCCCTTTTTTTTTTTAGAGAATTTACTTTAGAAAAAAAAATGTATTTGAAAGTTCTTTCTCTGCATCTTTGAAATGTTAAACTTTCAGAAATGTAAATTAGCCTCTTGCCAGCTTTTTGACCTTGGAATTCTTTCTCAAGGACATGGTCACCATCTTTTTGAAATGTAAACATCAAGGAAAATAGTGCCCTATCTTACAGTTTCTGTCAGAAGGTAAAGGACTAACTTCCTCAGGGTACCTAGCTTTAAGGTGCAAAACTACCTTGTATCATAAAAGATTGCTTTTGTAATTTCCTAACAGATTGTCTATGATGCCCATCACATTCTGGTTTAATGCATATTCAACATAGAATTGTTTTCTTTCTCTTCTATCTCTCTGGATAGGTTTGCTGGATTTGAAAGAAATTTTGTTTTTAATTATATTTTTCCAACATTGTCCTACTACAAGCACCCATTCTTTTATAGCCCGCTCCTTGCCTTGGGATGTAAAAGCATCCTTCCTTTCCTCAATAAGGAAACATCACAGTACTCTCCATAATCATGAGATTTTTATAAAGGAATTTCTAATACAGATTGGACTTTGGTGTTGAGAATGGATATCCAGAGTATTGATTTTAATCTCTTTCTTTAGTCATGGGGGGAGACTCACTCTTTGGAATTTGACAATATTTGTCACTCATTATTTCTCAAATACCCACAGGTATGCACACATATACAAGTGCATTTCCAGAAAAGAGGTCTGGAAAATCGTCAAAGAACATAGTACCTCAAAGCAATGGTTATCTCAAAACAGTGAAGTTGGGTTTAGTATTAGAAAGAGAGGCTATATATGTGTGTGTGTGTGTGTGTGTATGTGTATATATATATATATATATATATATATATATATATACATATTTCCTTTCTAAAATGTCAATTTTATTATTTGTTTATTTTGTAGTAAAATATACATAATATAAAATTTAACATTTAGCCATCTTTAAGTATACAGCTCAATGACATTAAGCATATTTATATTGTTGAGCAATCCTCATTACTATCTATCTCCAGAGCTTTTTTTATTATCCCAAACTTCATCTGTACACTCAGTAAGCAATAACTACCCATTATCACCTCCCCAAATCCCCTTGTAAACATTATTCTACTTTCTTTCTCTATGAATTTGACTCTTCTAATTCCCCTTTTAAGTGAAACCATACATTATTTATCCTTTTGTGACTGGATTATTTTGCTTAGGATAATGTTTTAAGATTCACTTATTTTGTAGCATGTCAGAATTTCCTTTATTTTAAAGGCTGAATAATGTCTTGTTGTATACATTCACCACATTTTGTTTATCCATTCATCTGTCAATGGACATTGGGTTGCTTCCATCTTTTGGCTATTGTGAATAATGCTGCTATGAACATGGATGTTGAATATCTATTTAAGTTTCTGCTTTCAATACTTTTGTGTATATACCCAGAAACAGAATTGCTGGATCATATGGTAATTCTATGTGTAATTTTTTGAGGAATCACCATAGAGGTGATTTCTATGGTTTCCACAGAGACCACACCATTTTATAATCCCACCAGCAACACACCAAGGTTCGTATTTCTCCACATCCTTTCCAACTCTTGATATTTTCTTTTTGTTTTTTGTTTTATAGTAGCCATCCTTATAGGTAGGAAGTGGTATTTTCTTGTGGTATTGACTTGTATTTTCCTAATCATTTGGTGATGTTGAGCTTCTGTTCATGTGTTTATTGGCTATCCTCTTTGGACAATATCTATTCAAGTCCTATGACAACTTACTAATTGAGTTGTTGGTATTTTTGTTGCTAAATTTTAGAGCTATTTATATATTAATCCCTTTTCAGATGTATGATTTCCAAATATTTCTCCCATTCTCTTCATTGCCTTTTCAATCTGTTGTTAGTGTTCTTTGATGCACAAAAGTTTTTAATTTTAAGTCAATTTATCTATTTCTGTCTTTTGTTGGTAATGCTTTTAACGTCGTATCTGTTGGGTGCTGAACCCAATATCTTGAAGCTTTCCCCTGTTTTTTCTAAGGCTCTTATAGTTTTAGCTTTTATGGCTGGGTGTTTATCCACTTTGAGTTAATTTTCATAAATATTATTAGGTAAGGGTCCACCTACATTCTTTTGCATGTGGATATTCTATTTTCTCAACACCATTTTTTGAAAAGTCAGTCTTTCCCCACTGAATGATCTTGACATTTCTGTCAAAAACCATTTGATGATAACAAACAAGCTTTTATTTCTGGCAGCTCTATTGTACTCCATTTGGCTAGATGTCTATGCCAATACCACACTGTTTTGATGAATGTCTCTTTGTAGCAAGTTTTAAAATCAGAAAGTGTGAATCCTTCAATTTTGTTATTTTCTTTCAAGATTGTTTTGGCTACTTGGTTTCTCTTAGATTCCATATGAATTTTAGAATGGGTTTTTGTATTTCTTTAAAAAACATCATTGGAATTTTGATACAGATCAAATTAAATCTGTATATCACTCTGAGTAGTATTGACATTGTAACAATATTAATCTTCCAATGCATGAACATGGGATATCTTAATTTATTTGTTATTCTTTGATTTCTTTCAGCAATGTTTTATCGTTTTCAGTGAACACATATTTCACCTCATTGGTTAAGTTTTTTCCTAACTATTTCATTATTCTGGATACTATTGGAAATGGAATTTTTCTTAATTTCCTTTTAGGATTGTTCATTGTTAGTATAGAAAAATGTAACTAATTTTTGTGTACTGACTTTGGATCATGCAAAGTTTGTTTATTAATTCTAATAGTTTTTTGCATGAATTTTATAGGGCATTTGTTTATTTTTAATAAACACTCATGTGCAAGTCAAAGGGTATGAAAGTATACAGTGAAAAAGCTCATTTTATTCCCTTTATTTCAGGCATTCACTTTATTTCCCCAGGTTATCAATTTCTTATGCAGTGTCCCAAAGATATTTCTTAGGTATATGAGCAATTAATATATCCTACTATTATTCACATTACTGTGTACCTTTTGTCTACTTTCATGATATTATAGCAGTATATAAAATGCTTCTTAACTCTATGAAATGCAAAAAGCTACATTTCTATTATTTACATATTTTTGGCAGTGGTGTGGAATACCTATTATATTTTATTTCTTTCTACTATACATTCATTCATTTCACAAAGACTTCTCTGAATTGCAGTTTAATGTTTCTTAATTTTGTCCTTTACCTTCCATGATATATACAAGGCAAGTAACATTTGCAAAATCATTCTCTATTTCACTTTCCCTTTTTTTGCTGACCTATACCAGTAACATAACCTTCTGGATTTCATCTCAGGGGATCTGCACAAAATATTTACTAATGGCAATGAATTTACCAATTTTCAATTTCTTGAGTTGCAAATCTCAACCAGCATTGTATCCAGGTCTGGACAATATATTAAGATACTTCCTGATTCTCCTCTCATGCACTCCCCCTTTACTCTTTTCCTTTAGAGTATTAATTTTAAGAATTGCTTTGGCCTTTTTCCTTAGGGAACAGGCAATTGCTGTATTCATTTAAAATACCTGTGTGGTCTGGGAACTTCCTGTTCAATTCTTTGAGTTGATTTTTTTTTATTTTAGACTTTTGAGGGCGCCTGGGTGGCTCAGTTGGTTGAGCGACTGCCTTCGGCTCAGGTCATGATCCTGGAGTCCCGGGATCGAGTCCCGCATCGGGCTCCCTGCTCAGCGGGGAGTCTGCTTCTCCCTCTGACCCTCTTCCCTCTCGTGCTCTCTATCTCTCATTCTCTCTCTCTCAAATAAATAAATAAAATCTTTAAAAAATATATATCTTTAAACTTTTGAGCATGTGGGTAAACTCTATGCTCAAAAATCCTTCGTGGCTTAAATAGGAATGGATTTTGGGGACAACCAATCTATAAATGCTTAACAAGGCATGATATTAACCATTTAAAGCCAGGACCTCTTAAGTATGCTATAGCACACTCAGAATTTGGGTTACTTAAAGTTTTAAAGCAACAAATATTTTTTAGCCTCCTATGTATGAAAGGCTTGTATGTGGAAGATTCTGTTCCCTGTAATTGAAATAGGAAAGGCTGTAACTGTATCATTAATTCATGGTCAAGCCCCAGTAGTGGGCATCCTGGGGCCGGTTGAGACTACTAAATACCACCCCTTACCCGAGGCCTGCCCAGAGGGCATTAACTTGCCAAGCATCTTGTAATTGACACTTGCTGACGTCATACTTGAACTTCAAATCAGATTGATCCAAGCCCTAGCTGCAATGAAACATGCCACATGCTTTTGCCTCTGCTGAAGCCTATAGTTCTCCTGTAATTGCTGAGGCCCACGGTCATTTATTTGTGGTCTGGCACATTCAGCCTACATACTAAGAAATTATTTGTGATTCATAGAAATAACCACTTCTTACCTGGGGACACAGCATCTATAACTTTTAGATAAAAATATTCAGATAAAACATTAAGAAGCTCAAGGCTTCATACCTTTCGTCCAGGCCAACATTCAAAAGACAAATTTTAACAACTATACATTTATACAATTGTGGAAAACAGCCTCATGGCTTAAAATAGGCAACTACAAACAGCAAATTCAAAAAGTTCTGCCCAAATAAAAAGAGCGCTAGGCACCATGCATATACCCTAATTCCAACAATAATTTTCTATCACGTTAATCTGTTCCTCCGTATTCTATTCCCTATATATTTCTCAAAGTTCATGTTGGGGTAAAAGGGAGCTGAATTAATAGCACTCTCCTCCTGAACCTAAATGCTAAACTAGTTGAAAAATAATGACAAAAAATGTATATTAAAGACAAAACAGATATTGGTGAGTGGTTTCCCTAGTACTGAGTACTAGGGTTAGGACTTATCTTTCTTTAAGGATATATCTGATACAAGCATATCCTTTGCAGGGCAGAACCTACATCTGGAGAAGAGCAGAATCATGTTCCTTGTGTGTAACTCACTAATAAGAGTGATGAGAAAGTGTCTGACCAACACATGCCCTCCCTTTCTTTCTAAACCCACCAATTACATAAGTCATTTCATTTCTGCAGCTGTGCAGTGGGTCAATAAATGCACCTAATTTAGTATTGTTACTTTAAGGTAGCTCCCTCTACTTAAGAAGAATATGAAAAGTGTGGGAGAAGCATTACTCCTATCTCCTATCCCTGCACTTCTCTCCCAGACCCACCAACACACTACTTTCTGAAATACATCAAGCTACATCTGTTACCTGAGTTTAACATTTTTATCTTGATTTATGTCTCCAACATTTCGATAGAGGCTCATATTCATTTTGAATAAAAACAGTGAAGGGAAAAAAGATGTGTTTTAACTGAGAAGAAGAGCTCTTCGGTCTCTTCTATGGCTACAACCCAAGACCTACTTTCCTTTTCTAATAAATGCTGTCAGTGACAATATAGGAAGATGTAAATTTACCTGGCTCACTGTTTTGCCATTCTTCTGCAACCAAATCACTTGTGGAAATGGATATTATTGTTGTTACTACATTTGTCAAAGCGAAATCTGAAGCATTCTGTAGGTTTTCATTTATTAACATCAATAGATTGTTTAATTTCTTTCATAACTCATATTATTCAAGATTAAACAGCAGTGGATATTAACCAGAACAAGAAACCTCTATCCATTTAGATTCTGGTTTGATGTAGAAAAATTCCCTTTGGCCTTGGTGAGGAATTTTAAAACATGTTATAAACTTCTGTTTTGTCTGCGATGAATAAAACATATCACATTTCAAGCTTGTTTTAAAGAATAAACTTTTAACTCACTTTTTAAAACTGACTGTTTGTCCATCATTAGACCATCACCCATCCCTTCTCAATACCTATCCCCAAACAACCTATACCCTTTAGTGAACAATACAACTGTTATTTTGTGAAATTTTTGCCTTTATAGCTGTCTTATTTTTAATATTCCAGTAAGTATAGCACAGTCAATAAAGAAATTTGGATGATGACTTACATTTATGATGTCTCCTGGCATTTAACATAATATTTTAAATCCAACATTAAGGGGGCGCCTGGGTGACTCAATTGGTTAAGCGGCTGCCTTTGGCTCAGGTCATGATCTCAGGGTCCTGGGATAGAGCCCTGCATCGGGCTCCCTGCTTGGAAGGGAGCCTGTTTTTCCCTCTCTGCCCACCACGCCCCCTGCTTGTGCTCTCTCTCTCTCTCCTCTCAAATAAATAAATAAAATCATTAAAAAAATCCAACATTAGAATTTCAAATTGCCTAAATTGTGTGTGTGTGTGTGTGTGTGTGTGTGTGTGTGTGTTTGTCCGTATTCATACATATGGCAAGGAAAAAACAACTTCCTGTCAAAAGGTAATTAAACATCATAAATATGAAATAATATATATTTTATCTATTCTAGCTGGCAGAACGAATTGTTCTACTTTGAATAACATTCCAATTGATTTTAAGTACAAATTTATTGTTAGAAAAGAAAAGAGGAATAGAGCAGAGATTTTAAATGCTTTTACCTCTTACTACAGTTTATTTTGATTCTTCTGAATATTGTCTCGATATGGTTAATATATTAATAGTTAATATTATTCTAATATTATTTCAATAATCTTTAAGAAAAACTTGAAAATTACTTTCAATGACTTAGGCAGGATGGCCTAATAAATGTCTGTATTTGGGCTAAGGTAAAGGCAAGGGTAAATCCAAGTCTAAAGGCCGAAGATTGGGTACCAATGATGTAAGTCCTGGTCTGAGTTGGAAGGCTTGAGAACCAGGGGTGCTGATGTCCAAGGGCAGGAGAAGATGGATATCTCCGCTCAAGCAGAGTGAGTGAATCTACCCTGCTCCACTTTTTTGTTTCATCCAGGCCCTCTGTGTATTGAGTGATGCCCACTCACATAGGTGAAGTAAATCTTTACTCAGCCTACCGATTTAAAGGTTAATCTCTTCCAGAGACACTTCTCACAGACAAACCCATCAATCATGTTTTACCAGCTATCTCAGCATCCCTTAGCCTAGTCAATTTGACACATAAAATTAACCATCACAGAGGGGTAAGACAGAATGTAAGGATATGGTATCTTTTCTATTTCTTCTCCAGATAATGTTTTCTCCATATGTCAATTTTCCTTTGTCCCTTTGTTGGATGGTCTACCCTACCCTGCAATCCTTCGTAGACTTCATGAGCTGAGAAAATAGTAAGATCTTTTCACATTTTTAAAACATTCCAAATATGTCATCCCTATCATGAATGACCCTTCTTCCCTATCTCCAAACTAGAAAAAATGACCAAAAAAAGGTGTGAATAACTTTTTAACTAAGATGCTTTCATAAAATTCCTCTAAAAGTTCTGCCTGTCAGAAAAATGGGAAAGAAAGAGGAATATTTTTACATAGAAAGACAAAGATAGTGAATGACATGCTGGACAGTCTTCTGGATTCATGCTGGAACCCTCCAGAAGGGAACTAAGAGTACAAGTAGCATAAAAAGTAAGAATTACTTGTCCCTTTGCTCTTGGAGTGCAAATGATATCACATTTCTTAATTTTCTTACACTTAACTAGTATAAGGCTCTCGCACTAGGATACCCAGATTGGTTGAAAGTCTGTTCCTCACCTTTTGGATTTCAGAGTAGAAGCTGGGCATTGTGGTTAATTAGAAATCCTAGAAAGAGGCTCCCAGAATTCCAGATGTTAATGAAGAATTTGTGATTGATGCTGTCCTTTCCCCCTTGTCAATATGGTTGTGAAGTCTCTGGTTCAGTCCTGTCAAAGCAAGTAAGACCTTCCCATGGAGAGTGTCTCCGATGTGATCCTAGTTCTTCTATACTAAATGTAAGCATTTGGGATCCTCCTGTGTTTCTTCTTGATGCTTGTATGATAGGGGAAACAAATCTATCATACACATATACACATGATAACTTTCTAATAGGCTATATTAAATCCTCAGTACATTAATTTAATGACTCAGCTTTTTTTTAATATAGTGAAACTAAAACTATTTTATGTTCCAAAAATCATTATTAATGAATCCAGATAAATTTGATTTTCTGAGATGTGGAAAGCCATAGATGGGAAGGCATTATTGTGCTTGTTTTTTTTTTTGTTGTTGTTGTTGTTTATCATATACCCATCATTATTATCAATGTATTTGCCTTGCTTTCAATTTTGCTATGAACCTAAATCTGCTCTAAAAATGTAAGTCTTAAAAACTAGGTATTTGTTAGGATTTTTTCCATCTTTATTTTATAAAACATCTCTTTGGACAAAAAGAACAAATAATTCCACCGGATCATTTTCCTTGACAACCTACATGTCTGTGTTTTTTCCATTAGTAAATGTATCATTTTAATTATAAATAATTAGGTTTTATATATTCTTTTCCAAATTTCACTAACCCTTACTTACATTAAAAAAATAAACTGAAATGCAGTTGTGTTTTCTACTAACATTGAATAATGAAAAAAATACTTAAAAGCATCATTGCTTGCACATGTGCATGAAGAGATGTTCTTGCCTTTGGTTGTATCATTAGCTAAAGATCAATATCCTATGAAATATATTTTCTTTCATGTTGTGAGTTATTTTCTGCAATAATTCACTGCTATTGGGTTTGCAGTATAGTTATATATTTCCTGAGGTTTACAGATTTCACATTTATCTAATTGAACTAGTAAAAAATAAAAACTAATAGACATTTTAATTCCACTATATCTTGAAGGTTAACCCTTCCTCCTTAAATAATATATCTCTAAATTGCAATCCCATGCTGAATGATTTCTATTATATATGTTCCTTGAGAATGTGTCAACAAATTTTTCATTCCCTAGTCATCTAAAAAATTTTTTTCAAATAAGAAGAAATTGCCCCCATTGGTACAGAGTAATAACTGTTACGGTGATGCAAGCTTTGATATGAAGAGTGCATAGATTGGTGAACCCGTGGGTCCACTTAGGAATGCTGCTGAGTTAACAGAGTCTGCAAAGTTAGACCTTCCTCCCATGTAACTGGAATTGGCCTTCAAGGCCCCATATGGACTCATAAATGGTATAGAATGAGTACCTAAACTTAAGCCATTATCTAGTATTCTCTTCAAAGAATAAAGTATTTGTGTTCTTATGTGAGAAGGATTAATAATATTAGTTTACTCCAGGAGAGGAAAGCTTCTATTTCCTCCTTTCAAAGGAAAACATTTCTACGGACTTTATCTATTTTTGAAAAAAATAGCTCAACTGTAACTTGCTGGAAAGGATCACCAGAGTGAGACCTCTTGACATTGAGAGGCCCTTCGAAATCCTAAGGATGTGATACTATCAGGTACCGAGTTTGATTAAAGGGAAGCACAAAATGGATTTGGGTGAGGTAAATGTTAAATTTGGCTTCATACAAAAATGAAGAGGGAAACTGTATATATTGCATTATAAATATTTCACCATGTATGTGATAGAATTATATCACAGCCCCTTTTTCTCCTTTCAGAGAGAGATTTTTTTTTTCTTCTTAAGCATCAGTTTATGGGCAAAGGCACTCAGATCTGAGCAAATATTTCTCACACTTGTGGCTCATACCTACGGGATGTGCTATGTCGTATATAAAGGGGCATGTGCCAGGAATCACTGCATGGAATTACTCTCCATCTGCTGCCCAGCAGCTCTTCTCCAGGTAGAACTTTATTACCTTTAGCCCTCTGCCAGTATTAGCACCTGGATGCAGTTTAACTTCAGTCACTAGACTGTATTTTAGGCAGAAACCTGACAGGAAGGAAAAACAGATTGCGGGGAAGTGCAGAGTATTTTACTTTTCTTTTATGCTTAGGAGGCTGGTGACTACAAGCTTGCTGAGAGTTTGACCTTACAATATAAACACAGGATTTCTGTAGTTCTTGTCCATGTAATAGCCACACTCTAGGACGAAATCTTCTCATTATATGACATTTACAGGATATTGCTCAGCTCTCTGCTGTTGATAGTTGAGAAATAAAATGGTTCCCCAAGGATTGTTTGCAGACTTAACTGGGGTCAGTCAGGAGCCGACCCTGGTGAGCTGAGTCAGGCTGAGCGCTCTCCCGTGCTCCATTATAAATGGCCTCAGCTTCGGGAGTTCAACCTTCCAATGCAACTCCTTTCAGGATACATATACACAATGCCGCTTATTTGCTGTAAACTATTTTTCTCTTTGTTAGATAGGCATACACATTTAATTCCAACATTTGAGTTGATGGTCCTAAGGAGGTGATTCAACATTAAGTGAGGCTTTGCATATGGGTGACTCTTTTTGACAAGAATTTATAAAATAGGTGTGAGTTTGCTCCATAATATTTATACACATGAAATAATTTTTTTTTTATTTTTAGGAATCTAAACTTGATGGTGAGAGCTAATAGTAAATTTTCAGGATTCTTCTTTTTTTTTTTAGGTATTAGTTTTCTATTTCTGCTGTAACAAATTACCACAAACTAGGCAATTTATAACAACAACAAAAATTATTATCTCACTGTTCTAGAGGTCAGAGTCCCAACACAGGTTTCATGGATCTAAAATCAGGTGTTGACAGGGCTTCATTTCTTTCCGGAGGCTGTAGGGGAATAGCCTTTTCCACGCCTTTTCCAGATTCTGAAGACTACAAGCATTCTTTGGCCTATAATCCTTCTCCATGTCCAAAACCAATGGCAGGTTGAGTTCTTTTCACATGCCTTAGCTCTGACGTCGTCTGCCTCCCTCTTTGATTTTAGGAAGACTGTGATTTCATTGACCCCACTGGGATAGTCCAGGATAATCTCCTTATTTTAAATTCAACTGATTAATAATCTTTAATTCTATCTGCAACCTTAATTCCCCTAGGCCATGTAGCGCTAAATATTCAAAGTTACCAGAAACCTGGACATGGGTATTTTTGGGAAGGGAGGCATTTTTCTGCCTACAACAAGGAATGTGGAATCTCAGAATCTTATTCAAGCTAGACAGGCTTACTATTAAGACTTAAGTGGTTGCTGTTACTACCAGTATTGCTACTTGACTCTGCCATTTGAGAAAGTTTTGCATCTGTTGGGCACTGTGTTCTCCACTTGCTCCTTCACTAGGCTTCATGACCTGCTTTCATGTGCGTGCACACATCCTCTCCCCACGTGAAGGGCACCACCTTTGGGGCACTTTGTGATAGTGTCTCCATTACTGCCGATGACAGAACCGTGGGCCCTTTGCCACAGTCTTGGGGTTGTCTGGTCTTTTATCGTCTGGTTGGAATAGTCTTTAGAGCTGATCATTCCTCCTCTTCAACCATGTCACCAGCCTCTTTCTCCTTACCTCATCCTGCTATACATGCTTAGTTCTTTAATGGAGTTCATACTAAAACCAAAGTCAGGGGCGCCTGGGTGGCTCAGTTGGTTAAGGATCTGCCTTCGGTTCAGGTAGTGATCCGGAGGTCCTGGGACTGAGCCCTGCATCAGCCTCCCTGCTCAGTGGGGAGTCTGCTTCTCCCTTGCCCTCTGCCCCTCCCCCCACTCATTCTCTCTCTCTTGCTCACTCTCTCTCTCTCAAATGAATAAATAAAATCTTTAAAAAACTTTGAAGGCAAAAGGTGATATTGGGAGATGTCCTCCGTGGTCCATTAACTCAGGGTGGTCAGAAGACTTTGACTTTAGGACAAGGCTTATTTGTTGTTCTAGGAAGAAAAATGTATGAAAGGGAAATTTTCAGCATTTCTTTTTTAAAATTTCCTCTGTTTTCCGTACTCTCTTTTTCCCCCCTCTCTTCTGGTTCCTGTCAGAAATGTTTGTCCTTGACTGGCTTCTGCTATGTATAGAGGAGGAGGAAGCTATCCTGGAATAGATGATTTATTCTTATAGTTTTTATTCTTATATCATATTAATGACATACATACTTCTGAAATTGTTTCCACCTGCACATGTTAGTTCTTTTCTCTGGGAGCTAATTATTTATTGCAAAGAATGGTGGGGGCATAAATATGCTTTGTTTCCTGTAGTAGACAGAGTGAAAAAAATTAAAGTGAAAAATTATTAGATACACACATCAAGAGGGTGTATAGTAATATAACAGTGGAGAAAATAAGGGCAGAAAGTCTTTTGAGGACTGTTATGATCAACTGACACCACAAGTGAGATAGATATTCAATATAGAGTGACATGAAGCAAAAATAGAGTGATATGATTAGTGAGAATGACATTGAAAATATTACTTAAAATAAAAAAGGAACGAGAGGGAAAAGAGGGAAGAATTCAAGAGGAAAAGGATAGAAGAGAAAGAAAAGAAAGAACAAAGAAAGGAAAGAAGAGAAAAGAAAGAAGAAAAGAGAAGAGGAAGTCCTAAAGTCAAATGATGTCTTCATAAGAATATGTTTGTCTTTAAAAGGGACACTTTAAAAAAAAATGAAATAAACTTGTGCCATCAAATATTACTGACCTGACCACATTCCAGAATAAGTTTAGAGAAGTTAATACCGAGCAGGAAACACAAAATGAAGCAAAGTAGTGGCATCCATACGAAATTGATTAGTGCCTTATTTAATGCACAGCTCGGGCAATTGCTACACCGCACAGCACAGAGAAATCCATCGTGCAGTCACTGCATTACATATAAATTTAAAATTGAGCCGAGATTCGATTTTGAGATACTGAAGATGCTTTTAGTAGTGATTTGCTTTAGTAGTATTGCCTTAGGATATTATGTTTTATATATAATAATTACTCTGCAAAATGTATAGCTATGACCAAATTACTTTTCTTGTCTTGCCTTTTTCCTTTCTTAGCGATCTGTAACTGTTTGTGCGGTGGCTCAACCTAAGACATTATGCTATATAATGAAAAGGATTTTGATGTTGTCATTGCTTTCCTGGTATCCATGGAACATAGCAACCCAGCTTTCTATCTCTTAGGTACCTCCCGAATTACCCTTTTTTTAATAATGTCACTTAAAAATCATGACCGTGTTCTTTGAAGATTCTGTTACTTTAAGTATTGTGCTACTTGCAAAAAAGTAAAACAACTTGTTTTAAAACACTTAATTTTGGGGATGCCTGGATCAGTAGGTTAAGCATCTGCCTTCGGCTCAGGTCATGATCCCAGAGTCCTGGAATCGAATGCCGAATAGGGCCCCTGCTCGGTGGGGAGCCTGCTTCTCTCTCCGCCTGCCGCTCCCCCTGCTTGTGCTCTCTGTCTCTCTCTGAAAAATAAATAAATAAAATATTAAAAATAAATAAATAATACTTTTTTTGTTATTGCATATAAGGAAAATAAATTTTACAATTTATTTACAAATTTTATAGGATGTGACAAACAGTATCTTTCAATTTAAACAAAAAAATATAATTGTCTGCTAGATATCTATCATTTTCTTTCCTCTACAAAAGAGTAACTTATCTTTTTTCACTGCTATATACCCAAATCTACTAGAAGATTACTTGGCACTTAATGTGTTGTCAAAATTACTTTTGAATATGATATATAAAATTTCATAGAGGCTCCACATTAATAAATAAGCATATATTTTCTTTTATCTACATGTAAAAACCATGGAGAAAATGGAGAGTTCATGTCTCACTAATACGATTAAATTCACTCTTTAAATTTATTTATAAATCCCAGAAGATTATGGGTTGAATATTGTTACAATATCTGAAGTTATGCGAGGGGAAAGTTTTCCACATTTCTGTGTGCTTGTGCACAGAGAATTGGTCCAAAGGAATAAACAACCCTCAAAGCCACAGTGAACAGGGCAGATTTGCATTTGGGGATGAGGAGTTTGTATCAAGGAACTGTACTGTGTGGTCAGCACTCTCTGGGCAAGTCTGTCTCATAATCCCAGGCAAGATCTTCAGTTGTAGGACCTAACCTGGATTTCTCTCCCCTTCCATTCATTAATTCTTAGGCTTCTGGATGAAATGGTGAATAAGGTACAGTCCCTGAATTAGAGGAGTAAAAGCTATGGTGGCAAATAGAAAAAGGAAACACACAGTAGGGCTGCACTGAGCACAAATGGTGAGCTAGAATGGATGCAGAGAAACAATTTTGAGGAGCACTGAGAAGAGAGCATCAAGTTTTACGGAGGTTGATCCTAGGCCAGTGAAACAATGGCATCAACTCTGTTTCACACTGAAAAGCTGAGGCAGAATGCTATTTCTCCAAAATCAAATGTTGTAATTCTGTGTGTAAATACTGGAAAAAAAAATTCAGTCTTTTTCCAGGTTCCATCATACCTTCCCATCATTGCAGGTGATTGGAAGTGAATAAAGACAGTAAAATACTATGGATTATTTTTGTCTTTGTCTTTGCCACTTCTAAAATTATGTTTCCTGAAAATTCCCCATATAATCAAAATCAATTATGCTGATCATCAAAAAATATCATTTTTGTTTGTATTTTTATAAATCTGAACAGCCATGATAATAAAAGTGAGTTTCCTAAAGTTACATTTTCCTTCTAGCTCCTGTCTTCTGTTTCGAACCCAAAACATTCCTATTTTATGGTCTCACGTTATTTCTTTTATTGTCTGCTTCCCACTTGTACTGTCATGCACACTCCCTTTCTGGCACCTTCAGCCCGATTTTCCAAGCCTTGTCTGCCATACCCTAATTCTCTCTGACATACAATTCCTTGTCACTCACACTCTCATAGATACATTATCTTTTTAAATAGCTTTTCTCTTAAAGTTCCTCTCTTCATATTTCTTCTCTGTCACTACCTACCTATGCTCACTTACTATCTGCTTCTCATACATATTCCCAGGCTAATGTCTAAATCAACAGAGCCAAATATGCTTGCATTCAAAACATGCTTACATACAAACGTGCCAATGTACCACATTTCAACTGCACAGCCACGACACCAAGTGGTGACCTAGAAACACACAAGTTTCTACAGCATTAAGAAAGTACTCAGTGAATCTCAACACTGACCCTATCTCTCACTTAAGTGCACACACACACAAACCCACACCACAAATGCAGAGATAACCCCTACACACCACACACACACACACACACACACACACACACACACACACACCCACCCAGTGCTGGTTAGCTCTGCTGTTCTCTCTTGGGACAACTACTTGCAGTGAATTAAAGTGTTAGTGGCACTGGGAGAATAGAGGACACATGACATTGACCTAGATTGTAGTGCATAGTACGTGGAAGAAAAGGAACAACACTGGGGATCCTATTAGTTTGTGAGTCAAATATCCTCAGGGAGAAGATGAGTGAATAGGGTATCTGTGTAACAGTGGAATCAAGGGCTAAGGGGAAGTGGAATGGAAACTATATTGTTATTTCTTTTTTTGTTCCTTTCCTGAAACACTTCCATTGCTCAACTTATATCATTTTCTTTTTTTAAACTAATTTTATTATGTTATGTTAGTCACCATACAGTACATCATTAGTTTTTGATGTAGTGTTCCATGATTCACTGTTTGCGTATAACACCCAGAGCTCCCTGCAATACATGCCCTCCTTAACACCCATCACCAGGCTATTTCTTTTAAAAAGACAAGATAGTATCATCAAACTTTATCTGGAATTATTCTTATTCAAGAGAGATTGCAAGAATTTTCTGCAGGCAGAAGTTCAAAGTACAATGTATGGTTTGCAACAAACTAACATATTTCCTCAAGATAAATTTTAAAATAACATTGTCATTGATTATCTTTACTGAGGAATATGGTGCTTTTTATCACGTTCCCCTATAAGTAAAATGTTTGGAAGAAACATATCTCACCACATTGTACATGAGCCTCAGAATTAGCTAAGAGAAAGTGGTGTAGCAATTCAGGGTTACCCTTTCCCTGTACTAGGGCAATAAAAGGAAAATTAGACAAGTCTAAAAGGGAAAAAGGCTGCCCAAATTCAAATTAATGTAAGTTGAACAAAAATTTACCTTTCTGGTTCACACTTGAAAGATCTGAGCACAAACTCTTTTAATTTTTTCCTAATTTTCATAAATTCTGAGTAATATATCATACCAAGATGAATACTGTGCATCAAACACAGATTACTGAAAGCATCTGGTATTGTTCAAAAACAGCTTGAAAGTATAATTAAGCAGATTTTGTATCTTCAGGACTGAACATGCATTAAATCTCTTCTTGTCTATTTTCTCAGAGTAATTGGAATTTTTTACCTCACCTTGCACTGATACAAGTGATAATGTTGTTGTTGTTGTTTTTCTATGTAGGATTTTTGTTGGCCCATGTTCTGAAGTTATGACATACATTATTTTATTTTATTAAAAATGTATTGTACTGTATGTATCTGGAATTAATAAAGCTGCATTGTTTTAAAATGTGTTGCATGCAGGCACTATAGTTGTATTTCAATATCCCTGAATTATAAGATTTTTATTTAAAAATTTTTTTCTTTCTTAAATTATTCTGTGACTTCTGAGCATTGTATGGTCATTCCCAGGTACAAATAAGATATTTTTCAAACATCTTTTTAAATTTTTTCATGGTTAAACCACATCATTATTATCTTTGTTCCTGCTTCTTCATCTTCTCCAGTGTGAAGATCCAATGTATCTCCCGTGTTCACTATTCTTTTTGTCCATAATGTCTCCCCATGCAGCCTGAGCTCATCTTTGTAAAATGCAACTTCCAATTTGTTTCTCACATTGTAGCATTTGTGAAATCAGGTGCATTTTGTCACATCTATATAGTGATTCCTTTTCCCTTCAAGACACTTATTAAATCAATGGTTCATCTTACATAACTGAGTCTTAGAATCAAAGAAATGTGACACATGGGATTTGGCAGGCAGTCACTTGACTCCTTTGGGAATGGCTTTTCTCATTTTCTTCCAGTATCTAGGCCTATATTGAGGGTAACATGATACAGAAAAGACTGCACTATTTTTTTCCATGTTTTTATATCTCTGACTACACAAGGGCCATCCTCAACCACCTCTTCCTGCTCATTCATCTCCTTTTGATCATTGTCTCCATCACAGTCCTCTTCATCTTCTACTTTTTGCAGAATCTTTTTGTCAATATTTTTAGAACTGATATTACTTTTTGTCTTATGGAAAATGGAAATATATATTCTGGAGATATTAAAAGCCCTGGGAGTCTCAGTGAGAAATATTATGAAAAAGTGTTTTATAATGTGATACAATAAATATGATACTAGAAAAATATGTGTGGATGCCAAGAAGCACAGAGTTTGTGTGAAGAAGGTGTTGCTCAGAGCCCAATCTAGGCTTTCTTAAAACCAGGCAGGCTGACGCTAGACATAGCTATTACACATAAGCTTTATGTTAGAGTCTCTGGTCCTTCCCTTCCCTTGCCCATGCACTGCTGACCTCAGGGCCACCCCCTGCCCTTCAAATACAATTTTGAAAGGTCTGGGTATATGTGAAGCAGGGAATTGGGACTGAGAACCTTTATAGAACTAGGGCTTTAAGGGGACCTCAAAGTGACCATATAGAGTGGTTCTCTCAGGACAGGCACCAGTTCACACCTATCATCCAAGCATAATTGTCCCTCTTTGTAAAGTAAGTTTTGTCTTCATCCACTTAGTTAGAGGATAGAAAAGCTGTACTCACTGTTCCATGAAAGCAGCAAGTAATCTTGCCTCTTCCTAGAGCTCAGGGAAGAAAACAAAATGTATCCAAGGAAATTGCTTCCTAAATTTGCAGGCTTGAAGTGATAATTACACTTTTCTGGGACCCTTAATAATAGCAAAACCTTACCACCCTCAGAGATACTTCTAGAATAGGAGATGACGAAGACCTCCATAAATGGGAAAATTTGGGGTTAAAGATGTGTATATAATAAAAATAATTTTCACATAAAGAAATACATGAGGGAGATTAAGCTGATCTAGAAAAAAAAAACAAAACAAAACCTAGGAACTTGAGATAATTGAACATTATGCACAGACTCTGGCTCTGCCAATCACTTCCTTCCCCATTCTTTCTAATGAATCTCTCTCTCTTTCTCTCTCTCTCTCTCTCTCTCACACACACACACACACACAATCACACAATGATATATATATAACATATTGTATGATTCAGAAATTCCACTTTTAGGTATATAAAGAAAATAATTAAAAGCAAAGACTCAATGATATATTTGCACTCATATTTTCATAGTATTATTCACAGGTGTCAAACTGTGGAAACAGCCCAAATGCCTATTGACTGATGAAATGGATAAACAAAATGTGGTATATGCATACAATAGAATTTGTTTCAGGCTTAAAAAGGAAGAAAATTCTGACACATGTTACATGGATGAATCTTGAAGACATTATGCTAACAGAAATAAGCCTGACACAAAAGTGTAATTCTATTGATTAAGATACCTGTGGTAGTCAAATTCATAGAAACAGAAAGTAGAATGGTGATTGCCAGGAACTGGGAGTAATGGTGAATGGAAAGTTAAAGTCTAATGGGTAAAGAGTTTCAGTTTGGAAAGATGGAAAAGTTCTGTAGATGGATGGTGGTGATGGTTGCATGATAACATGAATGTACTTAAATGCCCCAGAACTGGACACTAAAAAAAAATTTAAATTGTAAATTTTATGTTATGAGCATTTAATCACAATGTAATTTTTTTATTTGAGTATAGCTGACACACAATGTTACATTAGTTTCAGATATACAACATAGTATTTCCACAGATCTATACATTATGCTATGCTCACCACAAGTGTAGCTACCATCTGTCACCATGCAATGCTATTACAATATCAAGGGCTACATTCTTTATGCTGTGCTTTTTATTTCCATTACTTCTTCATTCCATAACTGGAAGCCTGTGTTTCCCTTCCCCTTCACCCATTTTGCCCAATTTTAAAAAAAAAAAAAAGAAGAGGGAAGGGGTGTTCATTTGCATCAAATGCAGCTCAGACAATGGATACTGTGAAAACACATAAATTGCCATTGAATGTAGCAAAATGAAGGCTTTAGGAATTCTGACAGTAACACTTTTGGTAATATTTCTATGGCATTGTGTTTATACATATAAATTTATATTTAAATTATTGTGCAAAAATTTAAATAGTACACTACTTAGCTACCCAAAATGTTTTCATTGGAGAGAGAGCATATCTAATTCTTTGTGTCCCCAATAATTTCTGGCACAATATACTAATGTAAAAATTCTGAAATGATATGCCCCTGAAATGGAGCTTGATTTATTAAATAATCCATGTTTTTCCTCACAAATCAAGTGGTCAGTTTTCTTATATCTTAAAATTCCATTGGGGATTATGGGACTTTTCTATTTTCTGAATTTGTTCCATTGAACTGTCAAGTAATATGACTGTGCCACACTGTTTCATTTCAACTCCACAGCATAGCTCCAGCATGCTTTATTATCTTGGTTATTTTTATCACTTTTCTTCTTGAGATTTTTATTCTGGCTATACTTGCTTGTTTATTTTTCCAAAGAAATTTATCGCGTGGTAAAAACATTCTGTAGTTAATTTACTTGAGATTATGTTTATCTATTGATATTACTTCGCTGGATATTGGCATCTTTTTAATGTTTGTCCAGAAGATAGTATACTTTTCTTTTTCTTTTTTTTTTTTTGAAGATTTTATTTATTTATTTGACAGAGAGACACAGCGAGAGAAGGAACACAAGCAGGGGGAGTGGGAGAGGAAGAAACAGGCTTCCCGTAGAGCAGGGAGCCCGATGTGGGGCTCGATCCCAGGACCCCGGGATCATGACCTGAGCCGAAGGCAGACGCTTAACGACTGAGCCACCCAGATGCCCCCATAGTATACTTTTCAACTTATCCATGTCATGTCATCTTATTGATTTAGAAACATTGAGCTGACTTCATATAGAATTCACTTATTTCTTGTTAATATTATTTTATCTTTGGGGTTCCTATGGTAATATACAAAAACATGTTTGTTTGTTTGTTTTTAATATGTGAAAACTATTGTTTTAACTAATTTTATAAGCAACCACATTACTAATTTTTCACATAAGTAGTTTTGTGACAACGTGTTAGTTTTTTGGAAGAATAAATGTAGTTGGACCCATAGCTCTCATCTTACATTGGGCTACGTACCATATCAATCAAATGTTTGAGAGAAAAAATTCTAAGTATATAATAAAAGTATTCAATATTTTAATTTAAGTAAATACATATCAAAATTTTAATGAAATATAATACTCCTCTTTAATCAGTTTGTGGAGGAAAAGTCACTCTCAAATATTATTGATGGGAGTATAAGTTAATATAATTTCTTTGTATAGCATTTTGTAAAATCAACTCAAATTATAATTGTACATTTCTTTGACCAAAACTTCCTATTGGAATTGTTATATGTTCTCTACTCATTGTAACATTGATATAATACCTAAAGATTGAAAACAATATAAATGTATGACATTATTTCCTATATATATTGTTATTTAAAGAAATTGTGGAATACAGGGTGCACTATGCTACAACGTGTGCAAAAAGATGACAGAATATCTTTGAAATTAGATTTTTGTGCGTGTCATCTTTGCCTCTTTGAAAGCGTATGTATGATTTCCTACTAAAACTCTAAATTGTTTATTTTGAACAGGGTCATATAATTCAGTGTGACTCCAATCTCTCTCATGGTAGCATTTTATTCTCTTTCCAGTTTAAGTCCCATGGCAATCAAACTCTTATCAGGAAAGAGATGGCTTATCACTACAAACTTGGCCCCTATTTCAAAGATATTTGTCCTGATCTGTCTCTACATATCTTATTTTGAGGAATGTTCAGATTCTGTGATATTTAGTGATAACATGATGTCTGCATCCTTCACCCTTGTCATACTTCAGACAAAACCTCCAAATCTTATCACTCTTAAATATCAACTATAAGAAGGGTAAATAAAATTCATATAACATAAAATCATGAAGGTCTGAACTCCGTGGCCGAGTATACAATATTATTTAATTTGGGAAAATAATGAGAAGACCATTAACCAGAGCAGATTTGCCTTTAGCCAGAACACAGAATACTCCAACTTTTGCTAGATATACCCTTAACATATTCTTCCTCATGAGGTTTCATGAAATCTGATTTAAACAAACAAAAAATGTTTAGCTTTTCTGCCTTTCCTCCTGCCTTGCTTTCAATGATAATGATGATGGTAGGTCCATCCCTTTCATTATGAATGGCCAAGTATTTCCCTTCACAAAGTAGGAAGGTGATCATGTTTCCTCTGGAATTTGCTGAGTAATTAAACTGATAGATGGATATAATAATTCCAGAATATAAAAATAAGTCACACATGGCAAAACTGATAGAGGGGAGTGCAGGCAACCTCTGCCTTTCTTATTTGAGCTGGAAATGATGAGAGTGTTTCTACTGTTGTAATAGGTGCAAGGAGGGTAGTTGAGCTCATGCTATCCAGAGCTGAGCATAGTGTATCAAATAAACAAATGGCCCAAAGTAGCAAGAAGACATGGTATAGACCCTCATTGTTAGGGTGAGGGCTATGAAAAAGGACATGTCTGACATGTCTTGCCAAGATGATTTAATCAAAGGAATTCTGGAAAAGTATCCTTGGTGACTCCCAAAATCATCCAGTGTGCCACAAGAAAGTACAAAATCAAATAACATCTGAATTCTAAAGAGGTGGTCATGGGTCAGGTTTCTGACCTCTCTGTTTTATACAAAATTTTCTGCATTCTGAGAAGCCTTCAAGATGCTTTCAACTGGATGTAGAATTACTGATATTGAGATTATCAACTAGATGGTTAGTAATTTTTTTGAAGATCTTATTTATTTATTTATTTGAGAGAGAGAGAGTGCACGAGAGCATGAGCGACAGGGAGGGGCAGAGGGAGAGGGAAGCAGACTCGCTGCTGAGCAGGGAGCATGATGCTAGGCTCGATCATAGGGACCTAGCCTTGGGATCATGACCTGAGCTAAAGGAAGCCGCTTAACTGACTCAGCCACCCAGGTGCCCCAATGGACGGTAATTTTTAAAGTAAGTGATGGTTTATAAAAATCTCTAAATAAGAAAGACTAGGACAAAATTAAGATATTTTTTCTAGAATTTAGGCAGGCCAGTGGCATTAGGACCAAGAAGAAAGAGTTCATGCAGTTTTGAAACTGTGTGGTAACTATTTCATGCAACCGATATAATTACATTACCCAAAATTAGCTATTTGTTATTTTTGTTGGGTTTTGTATTAAGAATTTCTAGGGCTATGGGAGGTAACTGCTGAGGAACTTTGGCAGGTCACATGTTTTCTAGGTTAAATGGTGGTGCTGCTCTGAAAGATAATGTTTTGAGTCACAATCACAATCTTTCTGGGTAGTGCTGTCCTGGAGCAGTTCTCTGGACAAGATATTGGTCTGACCATAAGAACTCTCTGTGGACATCTTTTTGGAATGGTCGAACATTTTCTTTTTATCAAAAGGCCTTAACCAAAATTAATTTTATATAGTCATAAAACAGCAATCTGTTTATAAATAGCAGATTTTTAAAATTGTTTACATCAATAACTGATCTAACACCATGGAAGTGGCAGGAATGTGGGAGGGGGGTACTTTTTTGAGAAAAGATAGGTAAGTGCATGTTTAATGGAATTAAAATCATTACAATCTGCCTTTATATGACATTAAAAATATCAAGAATAAAGGAAACCAGAAAGGATACAAGATTACTAAAAGAGAAGTTATATTGAATTAAAATCACTCAAATGATAAAAATTAATGTTTTCTACATTTGTAGATGCATGATCCATTTCCAAGGCTTAATTATCATTTTCAGAAGTCTAATCATGCTATCAACTACATTCTGATTTTATTTAAATTGATAAAATGAATAGTAATAACTGAAGTGCCAAGTAGCAACAAACAAATTTCAAAATAAGAAAATCCATTTAACCTGCACTAATTAGGAGATAGAGGGAAACTGATTTCACTAGAGCATCACTGGCAGGAAACCTCTGAACTAGCAAAGTATGTCTTGGTTTATGGATATATCCACCGCGCCTGTTCTCCTGTGGGTATTTCAATATAGACACTTGTAGTCACATTATCATTTGCTCACTAAGAAGGTAAAACATAAGAAATCAAGTCCAGAGGAAATGGAAAATTTTGGTTTCCTTGAAGACATCAAATTTTGTCAAAATAAAACCAATTAAGACTGAATGAGTTAAAATTTAAGGCATCAGTGGTTCACTGATTTATTTATTTCTTCCTCATTTTGAAATGATTCAGTGACTGGCAAATCTATTTGTAGAGGTGATGGGGGGAATGCCAGAAAATGTAGAGTGATTTTTACTAGTTTAACAAATCCTTGCCAATGATTAAGTTTCAGTGGAACCATAGGAACAACCATTACACAATTAAAATAATCTTTGAGCAATTCTCATGTTAATCCTGAAGGGTTAAATTATAATAACCATATTTATTTTTAAACAAAGAAACGGGGGGGAGAAAGAGGCTAGTGACCCAGACCTAATTATGAATTATCAGCTTGGATAATGCTAAATTTTAACAACTATTTGAATTATGTGGTGACCTCTCGTGATTAGAACAACACAATGGCAAAGATGCACTTGCTCATTTTTATTGAAATATTGGAAATAATTCTATGGTCTGTTCTCCCATTTTAAAATGTATCATTATTTTAATTCTTAACCTTTCTTTGAAAACCTATTCCCATGCATATGTCGTACCCATCAGTTTTAATTATGATAGTAGTAAATTCTCTGAAAAGAGGCCTCTGAGAATGTAACTAATTCTGTTCACAATGTTCATAATCTCATGGTTTTACAATCTCACATTAAGATAAGAAAAGTACTGAAATTATGAAATAGAAATTAAATGTATAAATCAGGCTAAAGTTCTTTTTAAAGCTGTTTTTAAAAGAAAACAAATTAAATGATTGTAATTATAGTTATTTAAGAGCTTCAGGTTCTTTTGTTTTTGGTCTGGTTGTAGTAGAAGATTCTCTACTGCCAAAATTATAAAGAAGAAAAATAACATCAACATTATAAACAGAATGAAAGTGATTCCACACTGGGTAGAATGGGTTTATATAATTCAGCAATGTTTTTAATATCTTCTTTGGTATTTTTTCTATAGTTAAGAATGGTTATTTATATGTTTCTGTTATTTGAAACGTACAGGGGTTTCTTTATTCCTCTTCAACAAATGACACTATCATATCTTAGCAATTGTTGAAAAAATATTCACTGCTTTTGAAAATCCTTCATGTGGCCTCTGTTACAGGGCTTTTCAACATTTAATGATCCCTAGAGACTCCAGTTTGTCAATGTTACTGTCAATGTTAATAATCTATACTTTCCCTAAATGAGTAAAGCACTGGAGAAAATAGGAGTGATAAATAAGGAAAAATAAGAGCAAAGGTATAAATTTGAAGAAAGTTCAGAAATTTAAGGAAGAAAGAATTGTGTGTGTGTGATAAAAATTAAAAGAAGGAAAAACAAAAAGGAGAGGATGATTAATTTATACTTTTGAGATTCTAATATTAAGAAGCATAACAATTATTTAGGGGACAAAAACATTTTGTAGACCTTAAACTCCCAGAGTAACATTTTCTATGACTGTATGACCTTTTGAATTTATTCCTTCATTCTGCAAATATTGGTTAAATATTTTACTGCACTGGGGGAGGGGGATCCTGTGATAAATCTCAGAGGCATCAACATCTTCAAAGAACTTAATGTTTAGTAGAAATATCTGAGTAAATTCATTAAAATTGGAAAAATACTATTTTATAGGTATTGTGCGGATATCTACATGGGTTCCATAAAAGGAAGAACAAAGAAGTGTCCCATGCTTACCTAGAGTTAAGCCATGATGAACTTCACTGAAGAGGAGTTGGGAAATTAGACTAGGATTCCTAGAAAACAAAGACAGAAGGACAGAAGCTTATTAATAAAACTTTATTAGGGAGTACAATGTCTGGGAAGGAGTGGAGGAGATAGACTCAAAGAACATATAAAAGCTGACCCTCAGGAGGGGAAGAATGCAGGGGGGCGGAAATCGGAGGGAGAGACGAACCATGAAAGACCATGGACTCTGAGAAACAAACTGAGGGTTCTAGAAGGGAGGGGGTGGGGGGATGGGTTAGCCTGGTGATGGGTATTAAAGAGGGCACGTACTGAATGGAGCACTGGGTGTTATATGCAAACAATGAATCATGGAACACTACATCAAAAACTAACGATGTAATGTATGGTGATTAACATAACATAATAATTTTTTTTAAATAAATAAAATTAAAAAAAAAAGCTGACCCTAACTTCCTGACAAGCTCTTTTTTTCTTATTTCCCCAGAGATCTTCACAAAGGCCCCGTGAATGGTTCGTGAAGCAGAGGGAGAAGAAAGACAGTTATCCTTTTCAATTGCCTCTTATCTCCCCTTGACCAGAATTTGCTACCATGAGTAATAATTCAAAATTTCCAGGGAGCATGCTGATTACCTATTGAATTTTGCTACTTCTCATGCTGGAGGAGTGATAGGGATGCCCGAGATTTGGAGGCAAGAGGTGGCTGGAACATTTGTGTGAGGTGTGACTCTGTAGGGTAAAATTGGAAGCAAGGAGAGGGATCAGGAATAGGGGCTTCTGAGACCTCTCAGCTGGAGCAATAGCTGCAGCAGTAGCCACAGAAGCAACTCATATTACCATATTACACAATTCTATGCTGGGAAGGTTTGACCAGACAAGAACTCAAGTGTAGAGATCTGGAATGACCCATAAGCTGAATCTTGTGCATGCTGCTTGACCTTAGTCTTGAAAAATAACTAGATGTTCACCAAACTGACAAAGGAAAATGTGGGTGCCATTGCAGGAAGCATCATGAGAAAGTGCATGATTATGTGTGACTATGACTATATTACTCCTGAATTCATCCATATTTCTCCATTGATACAGCCACAATCCTTCTCCAAGTGTTTAAATTAGTTACCTATTAATTTGTAGCCTTCTAAAAATCACTGTTTAATTGTTCCGTCCATATTTAACCTTTCTTCTTCCCTTTCATAGATCCATTGTTCATCCTCCAATGCAAATCTGGTTGTGACATTTCAAATCTTAAAATGCTTCAATGCATTTCCATTTATTTAGGATAAAATTTCCAATCCTTGACCTACCAAGATTTTCTAGCTCCAACCTATGTTTTCTCTTAGCCCTAACTTTGATGGCTCACTCTTTCCCTCACATGTGCCAAGATGTTTTCCCTTCCTGTATCCTCGGTACCTAGCAGAGTGCCTGACACATATCTATACAAATAGTCATTAAGTAAATGACTACAGTATTGCCCCTCAGAAGCTCCACTGAACAGGCAAGGCAGATTTATGGATATGTCAAAGACTGGAATGGAATCTACATAACACTACATGGAACCTTTCTTGTGTCCTGTTGTGTTGTTTTTGATGAAGAGAAGGGCATTAGGAAACATTTAGAGCATTAACCCGTAAAAATGTAAAAGTGGAGTGAACATTTAGTTATTAATTGTAGTGCATTATAAAAGAAAACTACAATAGCAATTTTTGCAATTGTGAAGGCCTAATGGCATGATCAGAGTAGGGTGAGTAATCCTGTGTTACTGGTACACGGGTTGTCCTGGGAGATACCCTAGACAGAAGACTGGAATGGGAGGCTCCACTTTAGTGTATTTTATTTTTTTGCAGTCCCAGAGTTACGTTTTCCCATGAAAATATATACCTTCATAACAAGTTATTCTTCACTCTATAAAGGCCATTTTTTTGTTATAAGGTATGGACTTACTATGGGATGTTTCAATTATAAATCCTATCCTATCACACTTAATATTACTGTAAGATTTACAACCTTATGTTAAAATGTTCAGTCCCCTTAGATTCTATTCAAATCCAATTTTTGGCCTACAGCTCTATGAGATCAAAACTACTGCCTTTCACTTCCCTGTGATTTGTCTTGATTTTGTTTAAATTAATGCACTCACTGTTATTCTTTCTGTGTCTAAGCAGCTGTTCTGTAAAATATTTTCTTTCACAGTTTCATTAGCCCTTGTGAATCAGTCAGTGAGTCTCTTTCTAAACATTTGGCACACATTCCTCTAGAGATATGTTTTTTATTTCCTTCTTAATAACCATTTTTTCCTGCGATCATAAGCAATGACCTGAAAGAAGAGAACCCGTTCTTTGACACTTTCTATAAATACAAATTCTTCCTTGCTTTTCTGTCCTTTTTATCCAAAAACAGAATTAAGATAAAATAAAATAAAGATGTATTAATGATCTTTTTAAAAGGAACATAAAGCCTCATATATATATATATGTATGTATTCTCTACTACTCAATATTAAATACATTTCTATCATCCCCATTCATTGGTAATACTGAAGGATCAAAGCAACTAGAAATAACTAGGTAGTATAATATGTTCAACATGAGCCAAAAATGAAAAAAGTAATATTCATATTATAGTAATAATATTAAAAGTGAACTCTTTTTCAAACACTGTTCTAAGCACTTTGTGTGGATTCATTCAAATCTTCAAAACTCCCCGTGAGGTTGATAATAATATAACATCTGTTTAAATTAGTTGTCATTAAAGTAGAGACATCTTTAGGAAAAAAGATAAGTAATTTTTTTTTACCAATTATATAACCTCAGTCTGCAGGTAGTGATAATGTTATATGAGCACAAATTGCCAGAGTTTACATGCTCATTAAGCCCTACCTATAAATACAATCTCAATACTTATTCCCATTGTCAATTTGTCCTAGTTGATCATGGCATCCAAAAACATTTTTAAACATGTATTTGGGAGAATAGTACTCTGAGTGCAGGTGTGGTGAATGGTAGTGGTGCTGTGGACATCAGCTCTATGTATATATCAAATAGTTACCTTTATTGTGTGAGTGCATATAAACATGAAAAAAGAAATTATTATGTACAGATATTAACAATTTTGCAAATGTGAAGATCCAGATACAATCAGTGTGTGGCTTTAAATTCTTTGCATTTGTTCTTTTCATTGTTGAGTATTGAGAAAGTCCAATGGGAAGCTATTGGCATAATAATAATTTTTTTGCATAAAAACATAAAATTATTATTTCTGGACAATTAAACTAAATGTTTAACTTCTATAAAGCATTCCTTAAAAATTAATTTTTAAAAGTCATAAAGACAACAAATTTTTATTTTATTTTTTTTAAAGATTTTATTTATTTATTTGACAGAGAGAGAGAAAGAGCGTACAAACATGGGGAGTAGGAGAGGGAAAAGCAGGCTCCTCACCGAGCAAGGAGCCCAATGTGGGGCTCAATCCCAGGACCCTGGGATCATGACCTGAGCCGGAGGCAGACACTTAACCAACTGAGCCACCCAGGTGCCCCAAGATAATACATTTTTAAAATGCATACTCAGAATAATGGTATTTGAAGTAGCTGATTTCAATTCACAATTCAAAAGCAGTCATGTGTTATTTATAAAGCATTTTGCATTGGCAAAATTGTGCTTGATAATTATTTTTGTTATATTCCCTGAGAACAAATTAAGAATAAAAATATTATTTTTCAGCCTGAAGTAAAAAATAAAATAAGTAAATAAGTAAAAATAGATAAATAAGTACTCTACCACTTTACTTAAAAATAAGTAAATAACTGGTCTGCCACGCATCACCCTATAATGTGGTAGCACTTCCAGGAGTAAAATTCAGGTCACTTGTCTCCCAATTGTATGCTCTGTCCAGTAGCTTGGTATCCTTCAGCTGGATTATTTCATAGATGCCAGTTGGAATATGTGCACAAAATAGACCTCAATATCTGTTTTTCCCAGGAAAGTGTTATATCTCCCCTCTTATCTGATTTTACATATTTTTAAAAGAAAAAAACTAGAAATAAAATGGAAACCGTTTGAGTGAATATGCATGCTAATTTCCCATAAAAATATTTCTCAATTAAAACTCATTCATATCATTAAATATTTGTTGAGTTCTAACTATATACTATTTCAAAGGTAATTTTAATAATGTCTATTTTTAACCATACATTTTTATATTGTTACTAAATTTGTACATTCTACTTCCTGGATAGAATAATAAAAATTGCCAATTCAATTTTTCAATTCATTAGCAACCATGAAAATTATCAGTTAATAATTGGTACCCTTGGAAATGTACATCAATGGCACAATATAATATTTCAAAAATAAATGTAACCATCAAAATTTAAATATGAAAAGAGATGGGAAGCCTGGGTGGCTTCATCGGTTAAGTGACCAACTTTTGATTTTGGCTCAGGTCATGATCTCAGGGTCATGAAATCGAGTTCTGCACCAGGCTCGGTGCTCAGGGGAAAGTCTGCTTAAGATTCTCTCTCTCCCTGTCCCTTCCCCTTGCCCACCACCCGACACACGCTTTCTCTCTCTCTTTCTCTCTCAAACAAATAAATAAATAAGAAAAGGGCATTTCTCACATCATTGGAAATTAATAAATGCTTATTTAATTAAATTTGATCCAATCATCCAAAATTAAAATGTAAAGATCTTGAGGAAAATGTAGCTAAATTATTAAGCAACTTTGTTTTGTTATGTTTGGTAAAGGAGTAAAAATTCATCAATACAATTGCCATGCCTGTTTTACTCACTACTATATTCCCTGGACTTCTCTTAATGTACAACCCATAACAGATATAATTGTTCAACAAATGAACAAACACATAATGAAAGGCTGGCACTAATCCTTTTTTAAATTTTTCATTTTCTTCACATTTTCCATTTTAATATAAACTCAGAACTCAGAAATCCAGCACCTTTTTTTTTCATCTAATCTCAAATGACTTTGTAACTAGTCAGTCAGGACTACATGCCATATAATACATGAAAAAATATAGTAGTTTGTTTATAGTCTTACCACTATATTTGCCACCTTATTTACTTAATTATGAAACTGATTAATTTAATTGTTTCTCTCTGATATGACACTGGTGGAGTTTGAAGCCATTATTACTGCTTAGGTGTTTGTTTGTTTCAATTCAAGTTAGTTAACTACAGTTCAGCACTGGTTTCAGGAGCAGAATCCAGTGATGAATCCAGAATTCATCACCCACATACAACACCTAGTGCTTATCCCAACAAGTACCCTCCTTAAGACCATCACCCATTTAGCCCATTCCTCTCACCCCCACCCCCCCAGCAACCCTCAGTTTGCACTCTATAGTTAAGAGTCTCTTATGGTGTGCCTCCCTCTCTGGTTTTCTTATTTTACTCTTCCTTCCCTTCACCTGTGTCCATTTGTTCTGTTTCTTAAATTCTACATAAGTGGGGACACCTGAGTGGCTCAGTTGGTTAAGTCACAGGAATAAAAGGCATAGAATAGGGAATATAGGCAATTATATTATAATAGTGTTGTATGGTGACAGATGGTAGCTACACTTGTGGTGAGCATAACACAGTGTATAGAGAAGGTGAATCACCATGTTGTACACCTGAAACTAAGGTAACATTGTGTGTCAACTATACTAAAAAAACACCTTAAAAATGATTATAAAAAGCTGTTGTCAAATTATCTTTTCTTTAAAGGAAGATTTCATGGGAACTCTCCTTGCAAATAATTTAAAAGTGGTTGAAGTTAACAAAATTTTATGACACTACCAGTTAAGTATACTGATACACCAATAGTCTTGAAATATTGTTAGGTATCAGAATAATTAGAGAATTCTGTTAAAAAATCTGAGTCCTCTAACACCTGTTAAATATCTCTAAAGGAAAGGGCTGCACATCAGTATTTTATGTAATATAGATTCCATGTGATTCTGACACGCAGCATAATTTGGAAATTACTACTGTAGAAAATATATTTATCCTGCATGGATTTAGGATTATAATGAAGCTTGCCAGTAGTTTTTTCCAAATATCTAAAGCGAGGGCGCCTGGGTGGCTCCATCCGTTGAGCGTCTGCCTTTGGCTCAGGTCATGATTCCCGGGGTCCTGGGTTCGAGCCCCACATCAGGCTCCATACTCAGCGGTGAGTCTGCTTCTCCCTCTTCCTCTCCCTCTATGATTTCTCCCACTCTCTCTCAAATAAAGAAATAAAATCTTAAAAAAAGAACAAATATCTAAAGTATATGTAAGTTTTCTTTTTTTCATGATAACTCAGCTTTAACTTTCATACTTTCTCTTTCTTTAAACTGAGTTTCTTCAGAAAATGCAGTTAGGTGGAATCAATGTGTACTGCTTTTGCCTATATTGGAATAATATTGAAAGTGTTATCATCCCCATTTCTTTCCCTTTCCCTGAATCTATAGAATTTGCCATGTAACTTTTGTGGTTCCTTTCACTAGGGGTAGTGTTCATGTTTCTGCCCCACTAATTTTGCACTTGGCCATGTGATTTACTTGGGCAGACAAAAATGTGGTCAGAAGCAATTGCAGGCCAATTTCCAACCTGGATCTTTTTAGAAACATTGTGTGTTCTACCTGTTATATGTGCACTTCAATCTCCTTCATGAGAAGACAATAACCCTAGGAGATTCTGCCCCTTTAGTCCAGGCCCTAGAATGACATGTAAAACAGACCCAACCTAGTCAACACACAGAGCCATGAAGGTGAATAAAACACTGTTATACATTACTGAGACTTTGTATAGTTCATTATGTCGCATCACAATGGTCAGAAGTAACCAATGTATATATCTGGGATAGCATATTTTGGGGCTAATATTCACTATTTTATACAAGAACTGAATAAATCCACCAAAAGTAATTGACATGTATTTAAACTTTTCTAAAATGCATAAATATTGGCAAATATGTTAAATATAAAAAGGGTTAGATATTTTTATAATTTAAAATAAGTCATCTTTATTATTTCTTGTTTATCTTTACATCTCTGACAACTAGTATAGGATTGGAATAGGGTTAGCACTTAAATATGTATAGAATCATTATATGAAATACAGAGTAATTGACTTAAACTGATG
>NW_027397070.1:19679642-19738236 GCF_003265705.2 Callorhinus ursinus | reverse complement strand
GGCTCCCAAGGAGCAGGGAGCCCGATGTGGGACTCGATCCCAGGACCCTGGGATCATGACCTGAGCCGAAGGCAGACGCTTAACCATCTGAGCCACCCAGGCGCCCAAGATTTGCCTTTGATTTTTTTTTTTTAAAGATTTTATTTATTTGACAGAGAGAGACACAGCGAGAGAGGGAGCACAAGCAGGGGGAGTGGGGGAGGGAGAAGCAGGCTTCCAGCTGAGCAGGAGCCCGATGCAGGGCTCGATCCCAGGACCCTGGGATCATGACCTGAGCCGAAGGCAGACGCTCAACGACTGAGCCACCCAGGCGCCCCTGCCTTTGATTTTGAGAACATAATATTTTATTACTGAGATACTACATGTATCTATTTTTTAATAAAATATAAGTTTATACCACTTATGATAGTTTTTTCATTCTCATAAGTAAATATGTAATAAGACTACTTAAGATTCTACTATAACCTACTACTTTCAGAATTAGATAAGTAGATGCCATTTGTACTTAAACCTATTTTTCTAGCATACTAAGTATTGTATTAGGATTCATAATTAACAACCACAGTAATATAGCATACTAAGTATTGTATGAGGATTCATAATTAACAATCACAGTAATATTTTGTCATTTTGACAGCAAACCACAAGTTCCAGTTGAATGGCATTTGAAGTTTATGTAACAGTTACTGAATGTGATTACTTCTGTTAATGATTCACATGGACTTGAATGTAAATATCTCATAACAATAAGGTTCAGTTCTTTGGGATTCCAGGCAGGTTTAATCCACAAACCTCAGTAACAATCATGTATTACTTTTTGCAGATCCTTAAATTTATTTGACTGTGTTTGAATTTTTACTATGCCAGGGGCAAAGTTCAAATAATTGCTAGACATTATAAAAGCATGGTAGAATACTATGTCCTTATTAACTTTGTTTTTTTTCTTTTTAAAGATTTTATTTATTTATTTGTCAGAGAGAGAGAAAGTGAGAGTGAGCACAAGCAGGGGGAGTGGCAGGCAGAGGGAGAAGCAGGCTCCCCGCTGATCAGGGAGACTGATGCAGGACTCGATCCCAGGACCCTGGGATCATGACCTGAATGAAGACAGACGCTTAACTGACTGAGCCACCCAGGTATCCCGGTCCTTATTAACTTTGAATGAAAAAAAATAAATATATGTTGTGATGTACAGCAAATTGCTAAGTTTTAATGGTCCTCTCTTTGTTTTGAGGTACTAAATCAAAGTATAAATATAAAGTGTATTAGAACGTGATCCCCTTATACTTAAGTTTTGGCATTCCTCTCTGATAACATCTTTATCATGAACAAACTCCCTCATAATTTTGACTTTTCTATTCATATGCAATTGCTCATTAATTGAGCATTTTTTCTAGTTTTATTATACCTTTGAGATGTTCTCCAAAGTAAGCTGCATTTTCTTCTAATGTCTTTTTAATATTTGATGACTTTGGCAAAGGAACCTAATATGCTTTAGTTCTCTCTTCCACCAAATCCTCTATCTTCCAATAATTCCTTTCCATGTTATTTGTGTCCTGATAATACTTTTATCATCTTTCTCACTGAGGCCGTCTACCAAACTCCAAGACACTCATCCACTTCCTTCAGTGATTTCTATTCATGGATCACAATCTTCTTATTTGAACTCATCCTCTATCATTTTTTTGAAATCTTAAAAATGCAGTTAAGAGTCTTCTAAAATTCTGCTCCCACTGTTTCTTAAAATTTTTTGTTATAATAATCTTCACTGTACTTTAGACAACCAACAAACAACATTAAAATGTGTCTTTATCAGAAATGCCCTATTTCTTCTATTTTCAGTTCTGAAATAATTTTTCTCACTACATACTCATGTCTTTCTACCACTCTCATCCCCATTAATTTTACTCATGGTGACTCCTGCTTAACTTGCCTGTCACAGGTGTGTTGGTAGTCCTCAGCCTCCTTGTGACTTCATCATACTTTACCCAACCTAATCATAGTCTTTCACAGCAAGGTACACGTAACCCTAGATATTTTTCATTTCTTTTTCTTGTACTTCCTATTTTTCAATTACTGGACTCTGGTGAGTCCATTATCTGTTAACCTGCACTATCTGTTTCATCCTTTGAAATCATATTATTTTCTGAAATCAGAGCTATGTGATACAATGTGATCTAATCTCTCACCATGATTTAGCAAATTTTAGTTATCATCTAATGCCCTAATAAAAGTACCCATTTCCTGACTAGTCACCCTCAGCAAAGTAATGGTAGTTTTCTCATTCCAGTTTTGTTACTTTATTGAATGTACATGTATTTTCCCAGGTCAACCGGGCAGCATGTTACCTATCTGAAGGAGAGCCCAGATAGAATATCAGACCTGTGTGAATCTCACCTTGCACTTTTACCTTCACTCTTATTTTTCTCCAAACTCTGAGAGTGTCCCAAACTCATAAGGCAAAGTCTGGATGGAGACATGATGAGGATGAATTTATTTCCAACACATTTAATACAGGATGAAGCTAAACAGGATAGCATTCTCTCCTGAAGGAGAAGCCCTATAGTCTGTAAGACAAACTCAGGTGATTTTTTTAAATCATCAGTATAAATGGACACTGACAAATCAGAAAAGACACTTAATTTACCGTTTCCAGGGACAGCTGTATCATTAGGACCTATTGTATAAAATGTTTATTTATGAAATATTTTATAAAATGTTGAATTTTGTTACTTCCCTCTGCATTTGAAGTAAGGACAATAAGAGTCATGTGCATTGGGTTTCTTTCCTCCTTTCTACCTTCCTTCCTTCCTTCTTTGTTTTTCTGTTATTTTTATTTTCTTTATAATAATTATTGACTCCAAATACATTGAATTTTATTTATTTTATCAGAGTTATACATATACACATTTTATTTTATTTTTTTAAGATTTTATTTATTTATTTGACATAGAGAGAGAGAGACAGAGTGAGCACAAGCAGGGGGAGTGGCAGGCAGAGGCAGAGGGAGAAGCAGGCTCCCCACAGAGAAGGGGGAGCCCGATGTGGGACTCGATCCCAGGACTCCGGGATCATGACCTGAGCCGAAGGCAGTCATTTAACCAACTGAGCCACCCAGGTGCCCCATATACACATTTTAAAGCATCAGTTGGCTTTACAAAGTATGTTCTGGGATAGGCTAATGCCCTGAGAATAACTTCAACTTCTTCAGCGATACTTTCTGTGACTTTACAAGTTGGCCCCTGAGATAATCTTCATTTTGTAATGAATTTACCTGTGCAATTAAAAGGAGATTTTATTATCACCAGTGTTTCTAGGCATTTGGTAACAAAAGAGTTTTCCTTTATCATACCATGTCATATTGCTAACATTTGAATTAAATTGTCTGGCTAGAAATTCCAGGTTTAAATGTGAATTTAATTTATTTGATGTTTTTAATCTAAAAGTTGGACAGATATAAAAGTCAATTATTTTGGCCAGAAATATAAACATTCATTCATTTATCCAAATACTCACTTATGCATTAATTGGTATCTACCATGTACCAAGCCTGATTATAATTGTGGCATGTGCAATAATGTATAAAATAGATAAACAACAAAGACAAAGCTATCCCATTTAACTGACATGCTAGTGATACTATGTGAATATCTGACTACATGTTCTTTGGAATTTCATATTTTCAATTCAAAATAGAACATTTTGAGACTTAATTTAGAAACATGCAGAAAAATATTTATCATTATTTCAACTAAAAATACTAAAATTGTTCACATTTATTCATGATTTTATTTCCAGTTGGTTATAGTTTATTGTAATATAATCTATTTAAAATATTCATATATATGAATATATATGTATAGTATGAAAAAATATATATATTATAGTATGAAAATCAATACTGAATAGATTTTTCCTTCAAAAATTAAATTTACATAATAAAACATGGAAATAGTAAGTGTAGATACCACTCTATTTTTAACAATAAAAACATTTAATTGTCAATATTGACATAATTATTTGGCTTTATGTTGACATTATCTAAAGGTTGCTTTAACCTGGGATATTCACTTCTTTGAATTTTGGAATAGACCTGCCTAAGCCTTAAGAAAAGAGGACTTTGTTTTAAAAATAATTTAACTAATGATGTTGACATATTTTTTGAAATTTGATTTTACTAACTGTATCTAATAAGTATAACATACAATTTCATGTTCAAGTAAGAACAAATGCAGAAAATAAATTGTGTTTCTTTGCTTCACAGTTAATATGCTAAGAAATTTAAGAATGAATGCAGTCATAGGAGAAATACATATTAATTCATTCAATGTATTTCTTATACCTGAATGCTATATTAAAACTGAAAAAATGTTAATTGAAAAATTTTATATTGGTACTTATGTGCTGATACTCAAAAGTCCCTTATTTTAAATCTAATAATTAAAATTTGACTTAGGTGGATTTTGTCAATCATTTTTTCCTTTTTTGAAAATTTTTAAGACTTTATTTTTTCAGAGCACCTTTAGATTTAGAGCAAAATTGAAGAGCAAATGCCGTATTCCCCTGGTCCTGCATATGCACAGCCTCTCCATTATCAACATCTGCAACATAGCAGTACACTTGTTAGAACTAAGGAACATACACTGACACAGCAGTATCACTCAAAGTCCATACTTCACATGACAATTCACTCTTGGTGTTGTTGTACATCCTATAGATATGAACAAATGTATAATGACGTGTATCCAACATTACAATAGAATATAGAATAGTTTCACTATCCTATAAATCCTTTGTGCTTTGTTTATACATACTTCCCTACCCCTTAATCCTTGGCAACCACTGATATTTTTACTGTGTTCATAGTTTTGCCTTTTCCAGAATGTCATACAATTGCAAACATACAGTATGTAGCCTTTTCAGACTTGCTTCTTCATGTAATAATATGCATTTAAAGTTCCTTCAGGTCTTTTCATGGCTCAATAGCTCATTTCTTTTCAGTGCTGAATAATATTCCATTGTCTGGGCGTATCACAGTTTATGTATCTATTCACCTACTGAAGGACATCCTGGTTGCTTCTAAGTTTTGGCAATTATGAATGAAGTTGTTATAAAATGCATGTGCAAGTTTTTATATGAATTTAAGTTTTCAACTCATTAAGCAAATACCAAATGTGATTGTTGCTGGATCATATGAAAAGAGAATGTTTAATTTTGAAACTACCAGATTGTCTTCTAAAGTGGTTGTACTGCTTTGCATTCCCACCAGCACTGAATGAGAGAAAATTCCTGTTGCTTCTTATCCTACCAGTATTTGGTGTTGTCAGTGTTTTCAATTCTAATAGGCGTGTAGTGGTCACTCATTTTTGTTTTAATTTGAATTTTCCTAATGGACATCTTTTCATATGCTTATTTCCTGTCTATATATCTTTGATGAGGTGTTTTTTCACATCCTTTGCCCATTTGCAATTAGGTTTTAGGTTGTCCATTTTCTTTTGAATTTTAAGAATTATTTTTTGTACATTTTGGATTACAGCCCTTTACTGGATATGTCTTTTGTAAATATTTTCTCCTGGTCTGTGGCTTGTCTGATTCTCTTGACAGTATTTTTCACAGACAGAAGTTTTTAATTTTAATGAAGTCCAGCTTATCAATTATTTCTTTCACAGGTTGTGCCTTTGCTATTTTATCTAAAGGGTCATTGCCATGACCAAAGTCATTTAGATTGTTTTCTATGTTATCTTCTAGGAATTTTATAGTGTTGTGTTTTGCATTTACATCTGATTCATTTCAAGTTAATACTTATAAAGGATATAAAGACTGTATCTAGATTAATTATTTTGCATGAATGTCCAGTTGCTTCAGCATTATTTGTTGAAAAGACTATCTTTTCTTGATTGCAACTGCCTTTGCTCCTTTGTCAAAAATCAGTTGACGAGGGCGCCTGGGTGGCTCAGTTGGTTGGGCAACTGCCTTTGGCTCAGGTCATGATCCTGGAGTCCCGGGATCGAGTCCCACATCGGGCTCCCTGCTCACCGGGGAGTCTGCTTCTCCCTCTGACCCTCCTCCCTCTCATGCTCTCTGTCTCTCATGCTCTCTCTCAAATAAATAAATAAAAAATCTTAAAAAAAAAATTAAAAAAAAATCAGTTGACGATATTTATGTGAAACTATATAAATCATTCTTAACATCTGGTATTTAACAGTTCCTATATTTTCTTGTAAACTTTATTCATATTCACATTACTATTACTTTTCTGAAAAATTACATTTTTCTTTTTCATATTAGTATTTCTATTTCAAATAACATTCACATTTTTTCTACTAATATTCCTCTGTGGATTATTAGAGTTATTGGTTCAAGCATGCTGTTTCTATATCTTCATAATTTGTAACACCTTGTGACAGCTTGGGTATTTATCAGAAAATGATACTGGTGATCTATTCATTTATTCCATTTTCTGAAAGACTCTGATTTTAGCAAACATGATAAGGGTTTACCAAGCTTCAAAGACAAGCACATTAAAAAGTATATGTAAATTTTAGTTTGTGATGATTAAAACAGAAAGTTAATATTTTCCTTTTGAATAGGTTTCTAGATATATAACGATTCATTATATATAATTTGTTGTTTATCAGGGATATTTGGTTAGGGATAAATTAATGGCAATTTTGGAAGGAATTTCATATGGAAAACATTTATTTTCACAATATAGACTCCAATAATACTGACTCCCATTTATATTTACTGGTAAAAGCACTTATTTTATTTAATAATTTTCAAATGTCCTGTAAAAAATCACAGATAGAATAACAAAGAAATGGTGTGCATATTCCATAAATATTATTACTTCCATTTCCAAGATTCTATAAAGCTTTTGTTTTGATTTATGCAAAAATATAATAATCCAAAGCTTGAAGAGAAAAAAGAGAAATAATGTATTTGACTATGTATTAATCATTTTCTATGGTTAGAGAACACAGATCAACACAGGGACTACGTGGTATTAAATGAATTGTTAATGGCTGCTTTTTAGCATGCAATTTAGCATATGTGTTTTGCAAATGAAGAAACTTATTTGTCAAGATGTTAAATTAAATCTACTGGGAATGAAAAGACTCCACTATGCTGTCATGAACAATTCTGTAATCCTCACCGCCTCCCACCCTCCTGGTAGGACTTTCAACAGCTACATGGAGCTCTCCAAAGGAAAACAAAGAGGGGGCTATAGGCCAAGGAATTTGGTTGGTTGAGACGGGGCTACTATGACTTCCTTCCCTGGGAAACCAGAAAAGGAACTGAAGAAAGAACATTCTTTCTCCGCATAAACAGACATATTACACACAAACTTGAGAGCTACAAATCATCATATTTTCCAAAATGTGGATGGGAGAAACAGAATGCTCAAATCTGCAGTGGCAAGAAAATAAATAAACAAGAGACAAAGGGCAAAAAATGAAGTCCCGAGTTTCATCTAGTTGTTCTGAAAAATGAAACATGTTTTAAGACATAAAATTATGTATCAATTGGGATTGAATTCTGATTCTTAATAACATTTCTGATTCTTAATAACCAAAGATTGATTTTGGTATGTATCTTGTATTTATATTTACTAATTCTCTAACATACCTTTTTCTTTTCTCTTCTAAGATTGGAAGGGAAACTTTTCTACATACCTTTTCATACTCTTCACTTATTTTAGTGTATAGAAATTTTCATTGCAAAAAAATGAATATCTGCTGAAGCTAGCTTAAGAAAAAGCTATTAATTCTAATAAGAATACAGTTTGCTTCAAAAACAAAACAAAAGGAAACAGGGATTCAGAAGGCTTTTTATTCCTCTGACCTCTCTTTCTCTGCTTTATTCTTTGCTCTACATGAAGACTTGAAACTGGAAGCATGATTCTTCCCTCCTCCTTTTTATATTTGGGAGAATATGGATATCAATAGTTCCTAGTTTTGCATATTACAAGTCCATCTATCTGGGCAGATGCTATCCTCTCTTGTTCTCTTCTAATTTCCCAAGAAAGGGTATTATATTGGCTCATGCCTAGGCCAGTCGTAAATGAACAGGTAAGAAGAATTATGCTGTATAAAAACAGCAACAGAAAATTCCTATTGAAGAGGCTATGTGTTTAGATGTGAGGTAAGGATAACAATGTTTTTAAATTACTGTTAATTTGGAAGTCAATTATCTGGCTCTCTATTATACCTATCTTTTCCTTGTATTATGATGTAAAGCGTCTACCTACACAAAATATTCATCTTCCCTCCCTTACTCTTGACAGATACTGTTAATTTGACATGGTGCCTTTTATCATGAAATTCAGATGCAGCCACTAAATTCTGCATGAGAGAGGGCTGCAGGAACCTACTCCAAATCAAATGTCATGCAAAGTAAATCCAATTTCCCATCTCTTTCCTTATACTTTCTCATTATACTTTCTTCCACCCATTCTATCAATATCATAAAAAGGATCCAATAATTTGTAACACAATAACTATAGTTCCCTTGCACTAATCTGAAGTGTTTTGAAGAAACACAAAGATAAAAGAAATATATAAATATCTTATATTATTATATATTACATTATCTTAAAGAACATTAATATTGATTACCAGAATTTTATTTTCTAAATTTTCAAAAATTGTTCTAAGAGCAAAGATATCCTAATTAAACCTCAGGCCTGGATATATCACTAAGTTCTCAGAAATGTTGATCATATATAAATTTACGTTCTGATTTTTACATTTGATTTTAAAAATTTTTTTATTTAAATTCAGTTTAGTTAACATATAGTGCATTATTAGTTTCAGGGGTAGAATTTAGTGATTCATCAATTGCACATAACACCCAATGCTCATTACATCAAGTGCCCTCCTTAATGTCCATCACCAAATGAACCCATTACCCCCTCCCACCTCCCCTCCCGCCACCCTCAGTTTGTTCCCTATAGTTCAGAGTCTCTTATGGTTTCTCTCCCTCTCTGTTCTTATTTTATTTTTTCTTCTCTTCCCCAATGTTCATCTATTTTGTTTCTTAAATTCCACATATAAATAAAATCATATGGTATTTGTCTTTCTCTTATTTATTTCTCTTAGCATAATGCCTTTTAATTCTATCCACATCATTGCAAATGGCAAGATTCCATTCTTTTTGATGGCTGAGTAATATGCCTCATCTTCATTATCCATTCATCTGTTGATGGACATCTGGGCTATTTCCCTATTTTGGCTACAGTGGACATTGCTGCTATAAACATTGGGGTGCAGGTGCCCCTTCAGATCATTATGTTTGTATCATTTGGGTAAATACCTAGTAATGCAATTGCTGGATCATAGGGTAGTTCTATTTTTAAATTTTTGAGGAACCTTTATACTGTTTTTCAGAGTGGCTGCACCAATTCGCATTCCCACCAATGGTGTAAGAGGGTTCCCCTTTCTCTGCATCCTCGCCAACATCTGTTATTTCTGGAGTTGTTAATTTTAGCCATTCTGACAGGCGTAAGGTGGTATCTCATTGTGGTTTTGATTTGTATTTCCCTGATGCCGAATGATATTGAGCATTATTTTTTGTGTGCATTAGCCACTTTTTCTTTGGAAAAGTGTCTGTTCATGTCTTCTGCCCATTTCTCAACTGGAATTTTTGTTTTTTGGGTGTTCAGTTTGAGAATTTCTTTATAGATTTTAGATACTAGCCCTTTATGTGATATGTCATTTGTGAATATCTTTTCCCATTCTGTAGGTTGCTGTTTAGTTTTGTTGATTGTTTCCTTTACTGTGCAAAAGCTTTTTATCCTGAGGAAGTCCCAATGGTTCATTTTTGCTTTTGTTTCCCTTGTCTCTGGAGACTTGTCTAGCAGAAGTTGCTGTGGATGAGGTCAAAAAGGTTGCTGCCTGTGTTCTCCTTTAAAGGATTCTGATGGATTCCTGTCTCACATTTAGGTCTTTCATCCATTTTGAATTTATTTTTGTGTATGGTTAAGGAAACAGTCCAGTTTCAATCTTCTGCATGTGGCTGTCCAATTTTCCCAGCACCATTTGTTGAAGAGACTGATTTTCACGCTCAGTGGTTTTCCAATGTCAATTGTATATACAATATTTTATTAAAATAACTAAAAAATTTCAAAGCAAAGTATTATAACTTTAATTGTAACACATAATGTAGATTTACATAACACAATAGTATTTTATTAAATTCATCTTCACAAAAAATTAGTATTTGGGGAGTATACCAACTGCTTTCTGTTTCTTCTGAAATCAATGAAATTATGTTATTAATTTAAAATATACATCATTTGTACTTTAATTTTAAAGAATAACTCAGTAGTTACTTTTCCTTATTTATGTTCTGGGTCAGACTACTTCCTAAAATTGGACCAAATACATTTTCATGCTGTTTGCTTATATACTGAGCTTTGGAAAGGGAAAAGTAGAGAGAACACTCTAGCTTTCTTTCCTAAACTCCCTACCCTGACTTTATCTCCTGCTCATATTCTTCCTTTATCCCCTTCCTTCTTCCCTTCCTTCCTTCCTTCTTTCTTTCCTTCCTTCTTTCCTCCCTTCCTCCCTTCCTTCCTTTCTTCCTTCCTCCTTCCCTCTTTTCTTTCTTCTTTTCTCTCTCTCTTTTTCTTTCTCACTCCCCTCCTTGCTTTTGTTCTTTCATTTGTTACTTTATTAGTTCTGCTTGTCTGTCTTTCTGTCTCTTTTTCTGTCTTTCTGCCTCTATTCTACTTGTAATTATTATGTCTAGTCCATCACAAAATAACCTCTCCTCTAATCTTCTTTTAGTATGGCTCCTGCAGTCATCTTTTCTGGTCACAGAATGGTCAGAGAGGGGCAATGGGCTACTGAAGTTCAAGAGAGCAAGAGAGTGTTTATTTGTATCATAATTTCTACATGTTTTCACTATGGAAATGAATATAATGGAGACATTGGTTACAGAACACAACTTATATTTGATAGGGAAGTATTGATTAATATGCTATAATAGTGATTTTGAAATAACAAAACAGAGAAAAAATAAAAATTGCACTAGCAATTCAGTGTGTTACTTTGAATAGTCTTGAACTCTGCAAGTCACAATGCTATGGAAGATAAGTAAATTCTTCAAGAAATGCTGGATAATTGTGAGAATAAAAATAAGAAAATCTCTTTATCTCAATCCAAATTGCAAGTAAACATAACCTGAATTTGTATATTAGAGTTTAGATATTAAAGTTAAAAGTTTCTAGCAAAAAAATTATCATTTTAATATGCCTTAGGAAAATAATTTTATTACTATCAGACTAAATATTTCTAGCCACCAAACTATTTTGCCTATTGTAAAATTGTTTTGATAATGTAATGTTTTTTTTAAGAATATATGTGAAAACTAATAGGTATTGCCAACTTATGCCTTGTCAAATTTAATTTTTATGTTATCTGCCTCTCATTCTTGGAAGCAAAACTGTTCCAAAGAAATTTTGAGTATTTTTCTTTTTCATTTCCTTTCTCTATTAATCTATTTTATGTTTCCCATGTTGTGTTTTCATTGTATGAGGCTTACACTTCTTAATTCCAGAGCCCTTTCCACATTGGAAAATAAAGTTGCATTGCATTCCATGTTCTTTTACTCATATTTCTGCATTAGCAGGTTTCTAAAAATTAACCTTGCTCAGGCTGTGGATTTCTGCTGACACATAATGGCACTGCTGCAGAAGCAGAGCTAAACTAAAAGGAAATCTGCTTGTCTATGCACTAATAGCATTTCCTACAGGCTTTTCCATAAAGACAATTCCAGAAGAAAGCATAAAGGTGAGAATATTGTTATGATAAAATAATGACAAGAGCATCTTATTTTTTAGGTTGTAAACACTCCTTAAGGTCAGAGTTGGCCTTAGCAAAATTTGAAAAAATGACCAGATATTTCTTTAGTGTCCTCTCAACCTTAATATTTTTTTTTCTTTCTACCTGGAGTCCCTTTCCTTGTTGATTTTATTTCTCTCCCTGTACTTCCTTTAACCTAGTTGTCCAGGTTTTTCCTACAAAGAGAAAAACCAACTAATAAATCCTGACACTCTCTTTCTTTGAACCTAGAATGCTCTAAGCTCTGGTCCTTTCATCATGGGAGATGTGTTCTCAGTACAATGTCTGAGGTTTCACAATATATTTTTTTTAAAAGATTTTAATTTATTTGACAGAGAGACACAGCGAGAGCAGGAACACAAGCAGGGGGAGTGGGAGAGGGAGAAGCAGGCTTCCCGCTGAGCAGGGAGCCCGATGTGGGACTCGATCCCAGGACCCTGGGATCACGACCTGAGCCAAAGGCAGATGCTTAATGACTGAGCCACCCAGGCGCCCGAGGTTTCACAATATTTAATGTGTTAGCAGTAATCACAGTGGACATATTAGAGATCTTAATTGCAACATAGGGTTCACAAAGTCAAGAAGGAAATGAAACTATGATAGATCTCAAAAGGTTTCTGGTGGTCAATAAAATAACACAAATGCCATACCAAACTTAATGAAAATATGCTTTTGACAAAAAATAGTAATACTCCACACATAATTTCTGGGTACCCTGCCTTAATCTACAGAAAATTGTCAGCATCTACTTCCATCACATTTTTTGTAAGACATATGACACTAAGTTTTGTTTTGCTATAGGAACTGATTTTTGTGTGTGTACCTGGTGCTCCATTCAAATAAAATTTAATACTAGGACTCAAAGTTTTGACTCACATATCTTGTCTTCCTGACTTTGCAAAGTCCCCATAATTGCAGTTTATCATGAATGTTTGAAATTCAACAATAAGTGAAAATTTGAAAGAGACTAAAGCTTTGGTTGACACTTCCCCCAGGACCCAGGTTGTATGGGCTTATTCTGTCTAATATAGCTTCATGACAAAGCACATGGCCTAAGATACTCTCATATTCTGTGTCATCTGGCTTCCTCCTTTCAAATGCCACCTGAGTACAATTTTTAAATCTGTGTTTATTTTCCTTACTATCTTTCATGTTTTCCATGCCTGCTTATTTGAAGAAAAATAAGCTCTAATTTATGTTATATTAGGCAATGAAATGAGAAGCTCAAGCATCTAGGAGTATGGATCAGATTTTGAAGCGGTAATGTTCATAATATCAAAATGTTGCTCCTTAAGTCACTTATTCAAGCAAGTTTTGAACATAGGCACAAAATCCCTCCTCTCGCCTCAAAACCAATAGTCATGCCTGGTTACTTGATGTATTTATTTTCTTAATTAGGCATAGAAAGAAAGGGCAAAATACTATAAATGTTGGATACAAAGCACATGACAGATTGGCAATAATACTCCTTCCTTTCATTTTCTCCTCAGCATTAAGTGTTTATGCAGAGATTAGGTTGTGCTAAGAGCTTGGGGTCATATAGAAAGAATGCCACATAAACACCTTTTATAAGAGATGGTTTTTGTATTTAAATTTCAACTAAAATTGTACCCATGCCCTTCTTAATTTTACCAAATTTGGTTTAAAAATATTATTTCATCCAAACAATATGTTTATGGTCCACATCAAAGGACACTATTCAGTAGATGAAAATATGTCAGTGTTTTTTAAAGTTTTATATAGCTTCTAGAAGACTGAAGCTAGGTTCTGCTAAAGAATAGTAAATCCATATAAACACCATGGAAATTGTTCAAAAATCCTCTCTGCCTCTCATTAAACACTCAGCGTTGATGCAGAATTACATATGGAAAGCAGGCCAGATTAAAGAAGGCAGGAAGAGTTTGGAGGACATTAACGAGAGAATTCAGAGAATGAGACTATTTTGCGTGTGTTTGTGATACAATTATATTCCACACATGCTACTACATCAGCTAATGGGCATCCCAGAGAGGATTTGGAGAGTTCTAAGTATCTGGCATTTCAGATGAGTCACACGTTGTTGTTTCTCCTGCTTTGGGAATATCTAGGGCGGTTACCATGTCCTTTTTTGTCATTAACAAATATATGCCCTTCAGATGTGTCTGTTGGCATCTTTCTGTGAACATGGTCCCCTCATTTTGATACCAACTCGGTGGCTCATCTCTAATACATTTATAACATTGTTGCTCCCCTTTCCTGGGCAGTCCCCAGAGATCTCATTCTCTGCCAGGGTGAGAGAGGCGCAGTACGGCATGTGCAATGTCCACCCTTCATAATGCCACCACAAAGCCAACATGGGCTCAAGTCAGTGGGGAAAAAGTCCCCTCACACAAATTGACAAGGACTGTGAATTACTTGACAGCAAACTGATCTGAATAAAAAGTCCATTTCCAAATACATACCAACACTTCTAGACTCTTCTCTGCACTAAGGTGAGGTGAAAAAATAAAGATTTTAGTAGGAGAATGGACTAAAAATAAAAGACAAGGAGAAAAAATTACTTAAAGTCAAAATAAACTTAGAAAAATCAATGTGGCTGACATGAGGGAGTTAGCAAAAAGTCTTGAATGTATTTATTATGGCAGAAGAGTGCAAATTATTTTAATTGAGGCCTCTGAGAGAGAGTTTGGCTTATGTTTCAGATGAAAATATTAGAACACTAGAGATTAATGCTTATTAAAATATACTATTTGAACATATCATTATAAGACGATGGTGTTTTCAACAATGTATTAATTACACAAAAATACATTTAAATACCCTAAGCAGTTAAGCTCTAAGGTCTTTCTGTAGTAATAACTTTTTGAAACACATAAAATTATTCTGTGGGGAACTGCTGTCTATCTTTAGGACAGAAGTATTTTTAACTCTTGGCGCAGTTAATTCCTAGAAATCAATAAACTGGTTCAGAGTGAAATCTTTGTTTACTACCTCTGCTTGGGTATACATAGGAACTTGCCCATTTGAATTATGTTCACTTGCATTTCATCAAGCTAGTTTTAAAATTCTGCATGTACTAAAGGTAAAAAAGCTTTCTAATGGCAATTCGTGTGTATGAGATCAATTAAAGGTAAGAGATGCTTTACTGTGGTCAAGACAAATTGCAAAGTTACTGGAAAAACATAAGTGCCTTGGCCATTGAAAGCTTGTGTGTGTGTTAAACTTGTCTATAATTTAATCTTACACAACAGATATGAGAGAGAAAGCCATAAATAAGTAGATGCTGCTTCAGGCCTGGAAAGTGGAATGAGCTTCACTTGTTATACAATTTAATTTAATTTAATTATACATTTTAATAAAACTTATTTTAACTCAATTGCCTCATAGTCTAACCAATATTTCAGGGATGCTTTAGAAGACAGTGTGAACCAAGAAGATTGAAATGATCTTTTTTTAATAGAAAAATGTATTTCATTATGTATTGTAGCAAATTATCAAAGGCATAATATCTCACCAAAGAAATGTATACTTTGTTTCAAAAAATTATAATTTAATAACAATATTTCTAAAAATGTTACTGAGTGAAATTTTCAAATCAAGCATTACAGTTCTGTTCAAAAAGATTACTTAAAATTGTGCCTCATGTACTGCATGCTTAAAACAAAATATTAAAATATTTAACTGTTTTTAGCATACATTAGGTATTCTGTGAGCATTTGTTGAATAAATCTGGAATATTTAAACTCTATTCATGTCACTCTTTATATTTAAAGTTTACTTGAAAAGATTAGAGGTTGCAAAACATGTACATTTATTTTTTTTATTTGATATCTACATGACTTACTGATCAGTCACAAAGGATTAACTTTTGTAAATATGTGATTTTAAATATGAACTGCTTTCTTTAACCCTAATAATTTAAGAGTCTGATTTTTGAGAATAGTGACATTTGCTGATAGATTAAATGACTGAAAACTTTCTAAGCATATATGCTTGAGTATTATTTATTCTTTAGCTATGAAAATATATCTTTACAACCATAATATTACTTGATAAAATTATGGACAGTGAGGTACTATTTCAACTCTTCAATTTAAAACAAAAATATAACATAGTATCAAGCATATTGAGATGACTTAGAAATCTATAATCTGTAATCATTCTCTTTGAGTGGGTTTGACAGGGTATAAATTCAAGTCATTTAGACTCTCTGAGGCTTAACAGCATCTTCTGGGCCAGTTGCATTTCTGTCTATGTCAGAGGGAGAAGACAAATCATCACCTGGGCCTACAGGGCTTCCTCTAAGCATATAGCTTTTGTTTTGACTAATTAATATATCTTAAGATACAAAATTATCTGTGAATTTAAACTCTTTCTCATATAATTCAAATTTCCCATTTCCTTTACCTATAAGAACATAAAAGCTTTTCCTGCCAGTCCCTCTTGTTTAAAATATACAAACAAAGCTCAGAAAACTGGAGACCTATACCTTTCACCATATTTTATTACAAAGCCTTAGTATATTTTGCTAGATTTGAGAATGTTGATCTCTGCCACTGAAGTGGGACTTCTAATAAACTCACGCAATGTCCTCACACACACAAAATGCTATCTTAGTAAGAGAATGAGGCAAATACTGGTTGAGATTTTAACAATGCAGAATGCATATTATTAAGACCAATATCATTAACACCTGAAATGCTAAATTCAAAGAAGGCCTGGTTATTGGTGTGCCCACTCCCATAAGTCCAGGTAACTAAAGATTCCAAACTGGTTTGGATGAGGGATGGGGATGGGAGGTGTGGGTGTGGAGGAGGAGGGCAAACATGAATAGAAGATTTTTCTCTTGGCAGTAACATTCAGTATTTGCTATAAGAGGCTATTTTTTCCTTATTTCCTTGTCTTAGATAAGAGATGGGGGCATTAGACAACTGGTTCTTCTTCCTGAAGCTGAAGGGGGAAAGACAAGCATTTTAGGTGTGGGGATCTGCAAGAGGAGAAGATTGTTATTCTGTGCCTTAAATTAATGGCAGCTTAGCCATCAGACTTGCTATCCATCTGATGTAGAAAGTGTCCCAGGAAGAACTAGTATATGGATATTAGTCAAACAATTCCTACTTGCTCGTAGTCTTGGTTCTAAAGAGAATGCATGCATGAAATATATCCCTGTTGATGGGACTCAACTGTACAAGAAATTCTGTGCTACGGACTTGGATGGGACAACAATGAGAGGTATGGGGAAAAAGGAAACAAGAAAATTAGCTGAAGATGATGGTGAGGTCAGCTAATAACTTGAGGATATGTGTAAAATTAAGTTCACATCAGCCATGCATTCTGTTGTTGACAGCCAATAGGATAAAGAGAGCAACCTTACTCACTAGGAGCTGTTCCTATTCCAACCTATATATAAAAGACTAGTACCGCCAACTCACATGGGGCACATGTAGCTACATTATCTCTTTACTTTTCTCTTTTCCGTTCTTTAATGCCAGATGCATGAGACACCAAGGGAAGACAGGGAGAGTGTGAAAAAGCATACTACAGAATTTCACCTCTCTAAGGCAATGGACCAATGCCATTTCTTAGTGAGTGACAGTAGCACTTTAAATCAAATAAAACTGATGTCTTGAAATAGATCAGTTTCTTGATACTAAATATTGACTGAAGTAAAAACTTGCTATTTAGGAAACTCACAACTTAGAAAGTTGGTTTAACAGAATGCATCTGTTGGATTTACTAGAAAAGCAAAATAATTTCATTTGTCAAAGTAAGATTTTCAAAAGTTAAAAACATTTTTTATACAAATATAGACTAGAACATTAATCAAAGTTTTATTTAACTCATTAAAGAAAGAATTTGAAAGATGTGAAGCTCTTAAAATATCATTTAAGAAAATTTTCATAGTCATCTAAGGAAAGTTTGCTAAGTTGGAAAACAAATTGGTTATTGTCTTATGAGGCAAAAAACCCACAATCTTTGGGGTTACCTTCCCTACTCAATAGAAATCATTCGCATCTCTCCTGACAAAAATCTGCATCTTAGCCTGTCACTTCAAGAGACTACCCTCTAATTAATAGTCAACAGTAAATCAAACAAAGGCACATCCCATAGAAAATTAAATAATACTTAAGTAGGTCTGTTAGATCAGGAGTCATCATTTGTGTCTGAGGGTGTGTGCATGTGTGTGTTTGTGTGTGTTTAAGGATAGATGAATATATTTAGAATTTTTAATTCATACAGTCTCAAATGTAGCTATTTAAGTCTATCATTGTACTGTAAACATGGATACAAATGATACAGAAAAAAAGAAGCAAATCTATATTTAATACAATTTTAGGATGATACTGAAATACGAATTTCATATAATTTTTGTGTATCACAAAATATTTTATTTTATTTTTTCAATTATTTAAAAATGTGAAAAACAATCTTAGTCTGTTGGCGATAAAGGAAACAGGCGGTAGGCCAAATTTGGCCTGCAGGCTACTTTCTGCTGACCCCTGTGTTACACAGTCTATGGCATTCAAAGAACAGCAATTATATTTTACTTTATGTTCAAGTTTTCTTAATATATGCTTATGCATCATTGAGTTGAATCTTTTCACATCTGTTTTGCCACAATTGGATATTCTCAGTTTAAAATGATTAAGGGTATTGGACCTTAACCAGAAATACAATGGATCATAATGCAAATTGAGAAATAGTTTTTCTAGTTTAAACCTTATATAATCCTAGACAGGTGAGTCACTTAGATTCTTTGGACCTGTCATCGCCCAGATATAATTGCGCTAAATTATTTCTAAGATTATTCTTAAGTATAAGACTATTTGGTACAGGTAAACATAAAACAAATGAAAATTATTTGGAACATTTCCTCTACATACTTTTCACACTTAGAAATTTATGCCAAGTGAGAATTGTATTCTCAACCTCAAACAAATGTCATCATTATCTATATTTTATAGAGTTTAGTGTGTAAAGGGATTTGCATTTAGAGTGACATATGTTTCTCTTCATGTGGATTCAAACCAACAAGAATATGAGCCCTAGAAGCAATTTGAAAACTAAGAAGTATTGGGGGAAAAGTACAATCAAAATGAAGTTATATGAAATATTGGCAATTACCATTTTATTACAGAATTCTGGATGTTGAATCCCCAGTAGGAAGGAAAAAGGCATTCAAGCCTAAATGAGCTATTCAAAATAAATCCTAGTTCTATAAAAATTTCATAAGCAAAATTATTTCAAAGAGGAGAAGCTAGATCAGTTAGAGATTGATATGAAAGTTATAAACAAACAAATCTTTCAAACATATTTGAGGCATTAAAATGGCACTTATGGCCAATTCTGATATCTGAAACTCTTTAGAATTATACATATTCCAAAGAAGAGCTAATTTTGAAGTTACGGATAAGTTTGTTTCTTAAATGCAGAAATGATATATTAAAGAGAAAAAGGAAATATTCAATTTCATTACTGTTAACCAGGTTGGTGACACTAGCATAGAAGATTTTGCACTGGGATGGTTGACAAGATATTTCTATCTCCTTTTATCGCATTGCTTCATAGAGAGAGATGAAACTAGCCCATCTGAAAGTTACCTTATGAATGGCTTGTGAGAGTTCTGTTGCTAAGTGTTTAGGGACAGAAAGGAGTGACTTAAATAATCTAAATATTTACTGAAAATAAAAGTTTGCATGGGAAGTTTGTTATTCAAAAACATTTCTTTCTCCAAATTACCTTTCTCCCCTCTCTTCATCTATTTAATTAAACAAATGCTCAGTTAAATAAAAAATGGCCTGCCATGGGGGCGCCTGGGTGGCTCAGTCGTTAAGCATCTGCCTTCGGCTCAGGTCATGATCCCAGGGTCCTGGGATCGAGCCCCGCATTGGGCTCCCTGCTCCGCGGGAAGCCTGCCTCTCCCTCTCCCACTCCCCCTGCTTGTGTTCCCTCTCTCATTGTCTCTCTCAGTCAAATAAATAAATAAAATCTTTAAAAAAAATGGCCTACTATGCATAAAAATTCAGTTGCCTTACTCTTTGTGGAGATATAAAATGAATGTAAAACCTTTATTTTTCTTTATTAATAACTTTATGAGTTTGTCACATATAGCAGGGAAAGGTAAACTTAAGTAATGGTAAGTATAGTAGGAAAATGTTTTAACACAAATTACTATAAAGCGGTTAGTGTAAGAATAACAGAACCTTCCCTGTTTACAGCAGCTCCTGTTAATTGCACCTTCGAATGGCTTAAGTGCCTACCATGTTTCAAACACTGTACTAGATTTTCACATGGTTTATATACCTACCCATGTTTCAAGCACTCTACTAGATGAAAACTTCTTGTTTGTTCTTTTGTTCTTTTTTATAGCAAAAGAATGAGACAGACAAGGAGACTATTTTTTTTTAAAGATTTATTTATTTATTTGAAAGAGAGAGCACATGAGAGGGGGGAGGGTCAGAGGGAGAAGCAGACTCCCTGCTGAGCAGGGAGCACCACGCGGGGCTCGATCCCGGGACTCCAGAATCATGACCTGACCGGAAGGCAGCCGCTTAACCAACTGAGCCACCCAGGCGCCCCGGGAGACTATTTTTAAGTGGAAGGTTTATAGTCAAATGTTTGTAAATTAATGTTATAGGACAGTTCAAAAGATAAAAAGAAGATGGAATCATAGAAAATGTCATTTATTATAATGCAAAGTAAGCATTTTCTTGTGCTTACTATACTGAAAATAATTTATATTAGAATCCCTGGAGTATTGGTAAAGCCATGCCATGTAAGTAAAACTACATTTTAATAAAACATGTTAAAGTAGGATGACAATTGAGTACAAATAATATTAAGATTAATAATTATGATTTTTTGATTTAATATTTTATAAATACAAGATTGAAGAAATACATGACTTAAAATTCAGAGGGCTGGGCGCCTGGGTGGCTCAGTCGTTAGGCGTCTGCCTTCAGCTCGGGTCGTGATCCCGGGGTCCTGGGATCGAGCCCCACGTCGGGCTCCCTGCTCAGCGGGAAGCTTGCTTCTCCCTCTCCCACTCCCCCTGCTTGTGTTCCCTCTCTCGTTCTCTTTCTGTCTAATAAATAAATAAATAAAATCTTTAAAAAAACAAAACAACAACAAAAAATTCATAGGGCTGAAAAATCATTAAATTTTAGACTAATAAAATATAATTTTATTTTAAATAACACAACAAACTAAATGGTTAATATATCAGATTATTATAAAATATCCAGATAATGTTTATATATATTTTAAGGGTTTTCCTTTATATTTTTATATCCTTTCATGTTAATTCACTTTTCTCTACAGATTTTATATATGTTATAAAGTCCATGTAACTTATGGGTGTCAATAGGAATTGCTTTTGGTCATGGATGAGTATGTTCTGTTTATGGGCATATCTATAAATGTGTATTTTTCCAAATCATCTGTGTAATTTGAATACAAACGTATCTTAATTTTTACAAATTACTTATCAAGATTGACATATAGTGACAATCAACAATTGAATATGCATGAATTTTAATAACTTTCATACCTATTACTCCTGATGCATCCATGACATTAGTAAAGAACTTAAAAGAAACTTTGAAAGGTAATGCATGTGTTTTTTAAAGGTACTTATAAAAATCTACCTTCATAAATGCATTGAACATCACATATATTCCCATGGTCTCTAGTAATTTCAATGTGAACTTTTATTGGAGTTATTTTACTATGAACACCCCAATTTTGGAGAAATACATAAATATATTTATAAAAACATATATTTATTAATATATATTACATACAAATGTGTATATATATTTACTGATATCCATGGTCATATTTACTAATATAATATACAGACTATAAATTGTAAAAAGTGAACATCTTCAAATAATATTCTAAAAATAAATATATAGAGGAGTTCTAATATCTTTGTTCTACATCCTTTGGAGTACCTTGTTTGTCCCCTCTGGTAACTATGGAGGCTAGTACTGTAACTCAATAATTCACAGCCTAGGGATGGATGAGGTGGGTTTTATTCTGTAAAGGTAATATATATGAGAATTTTGGGGTTGGTGGTAGGGTATGTGTTCTAAAAATAGGTCAAAAACCATTGGTTTGGAAGAAGACACTGGCAAAGACTGAATCCTACAGATTTTTTTCTCTATTATGTATTTAAGAATCCTTTCCTCTGTAATTTTTTTTCAAGAAATGAGAACTTTGCCACAGAAGAGGAGGGAGTTGGAGAAGATTCAAATCTGACTCCAATTATAAGAATAGTCTAGGAATTAGGTATTCAAAGAAAATAACTAAATAACTAAAGCACACTTTCACATTCATAATTTGTCAATAATAACATTTAAAACAAAAGTTACTATCTTGCTCACTAATTTATCTGTTAGCTGACATTCACGGGAATGGTGTGGGTCCTTCCCAAACTATACAGTAATGTACAAGAAGCAGAAGTCAAGAGAAATGGAAATGTATTGTTGTAAATCACCATGGAAGAAATGCATTTGACCTGCACTACCATTATCATGTTACTAGAATATCAAATTCAACTTTTAGAAATTGTATTTATCAATGTTCATAATGATTTCAAATCACTCATAAGAATTGAATTGGTTTTACTTTTAAATGTATGTGTTCCGGGCATCTCAGTACATAAAATGTAAGTCAATGAGCCTGATTTAAATGCTCAGGTTGATTAAAACTCTAATCCTTCATCATCTTAGTACATAGCTAATGACTTCCATCTCTGCCTTGGATTCCTGATGATGTGTATATGAAATGAAAAGGTGATGTGTATATGAAAACCAAGTGATTTGACTTTCCACTGAAGTCGAAGATTGTGTCTTTACGGGGCATTTGTCCACATGCCAGAAAATAAACTCCCTCAGGTAAAGTTGTATTTATCAAGACTATATTCAACTATCTCAAGTAAAAAAAAAAATGTAAGAAAAAATTCACTATTGTAAGTGACTGACAGTGACACATTTATTTATTTGTTTTAATTCAGGCTAAGACGCTAAATGTTATAATTAACATAAAGCTCTTCTCACCTCCTATTTATATATAACACACGCAACAGGGTCTGAAAAGTGGGTTGAAATAACTAACTCTTTCTTGACTGGGATGAATCACTCACTAATTTTCTAAACAGTAGAGCTCAAACCTACTTTTAGAAAGTAGGTTTGCAAGTCCTGTGGGGTTTCCTTTCCTATTCTAGGTCAAGCATCAGATTCTTTATAGAAAATGAATGTCGCTTTTGAAAAGTGCTTGTGAAAAAGGACTTCATGTCTTTTAGAAATGTTGGGCTTCTGTCTATTAGATTATCTTCAACCCTACCCTCTCCCTTGCCCAGTAATATGCACATCCTAACAATGAAACTGTGAAGTAACCACAAAGAATTGAAAGATATTTCTTCTCTTGTAGTAAAAGTGTCCCTGTGCAATATAGAATAAAGTTGGAATATTTTCACTGAAGAATGGTTTACCTGAGTTTCTACTTAGTTCACTCATAATCTATTATTTAAGCAGACAGAAGGCTGAAGAGAAAAATAAATAAATAGTATTGAACAAGCCTTTAACTTTATAGTGTTATAAAAATAGTACAGTGACATAAGGATCAGCAATAATAAGCTGTTCCAAGCTGGCCACTGACTCATTTATTTTATAAATATATCCCTTATGTAAATTTGAAGGAAGATTAAATTATAAGGATCAAAGATGATAAATTAAATTACATTTCTGTTCTTTTATTTAAAACAATTTTGAGAGAAGAAATATAACATTCACTTTTATACCAATGTAATTTAGTATATATATAATGGAGACTATTTTTGTATAGTCTATATATTTTGTATACCCCTAATAGCTTTTATGGCTTCCATAATGCATGAGACCTAGAAAAGATAGTTTCTAATTCACAGTTTGTGAACTGGAATATTCCAAAGGACTCCAAGTTTTCAGTAATAAAATTTAAAACAAGAGTTAATATCTTGCTCACTAATTCATCTGTTAGCTGACATTCATGGGAATGGTGTGGGTTCTTCCCAAACTATACAGTAATGTACAAGAAGCAGAATCCAAGAGATGCACTTTGTGCATCTTTGATATAATATTCTGCTCTGAATTATAAAAACTATGATTTAATAGTAAGCCACCCTATCCCTCAAAAAAAATTGATCTAGAGTAGAAACTGAAAACAGAATGAGACATTGGTATAACAAGTCTGTAAAATATTCTCAAATTTCAAAAGAATTAAAAGAGAGTGTGAAATTGCCTGTAATGATTCAAGTTCCTTTTAATAAATTGTAGCATATTCTATCCCAGATACTTCCATTATTTTCAAATCCTAATGAGGAAATTAAACAAAGCTTATTATATAAGTTTGTAATAAAGTTTGCAATTATAGTTTGTAATTAATAATAAAGGTGACATTTTCATTTCCTGAAGTTTTCTCTTTTAGTTTAATATAAGAATTCTTATAAATCTTGCATATGTTTCAGTTAAAGTCCACATTAAAACATTATACTGTAAAATACCTACTTTGTTTTTCAACTTAATGAACATCTTAATATCAAAATTGTACCTATGCAAAACCTAATAAAATGGACAAGGGGGGAAAATCAAGCAATAAAGCAATGAATGCATTTTATCTAAGAGTTGTTCTTGTTTTAAAATATATTACTATTGTTTTGTTATGATCTATTCCTTTAATGGCAAACATTATTAAGGTGATTCTTTGAAACTCTTTTATTTTATTCCTAGCCAATTAAAATTATTTTTGTTAATAGTTACAAAAGGAGAAAATAGCAATAGCAATTAATTGAGGATTAAAATGTGTTTGTTCCACTACTAGGCATTATCACTAAAACATCTCATTTAAAACTAGTTTACACATTAAAAACTGAGATTATCAAGAAGTTATGAAATGTTCCAAGACCTGAGCATCACAGCAATGGAAGGATACACAAATGATGTAGATGTTTAAGAAATATAGGTAAAATTTAAAAAGAAAAATGTTGGGGTTTTATTTTAGTAGAAAAATGTATGTGAAGCTCAGTTGGTTAAACTTCTGCCTTTGGCTCGGGTTGTGATCCCAGGGTCCTGGGATTGAGCCCCACATTGGGCTCCCTGTTCAGTGGGGAGCCTGCTTCTCCCTCTCCCTCTGCCTTCTGCTCCCCCTGCTTATGCTCTCTCTCTCTCTTTCTCTCTCTGCCTAATAAATAAATAAATAAAAATACAAAGAACAAACAATTGCCAGAGGGAAGGGGGTAGGAGGATGGGCAAAATGGGTGAAAGAGAGTTGGAGATACAGGCTTGCAGTTATGGAATGAATAAATTATGGGAATAAAAGGCACAGCATAGGGAATATAGTCAATGATATTGTAATAGTGTTGTATAGTGACAAATAGTAGCTACACGTGTAGCAAGCATAGCATAAAGTATAGAGAAGTTGAATCATAATGTTGTCACCTGAAACTAATGTAAACTTGCATGTCAACTATACTGAAACTTAAAGTTTTAAAAAATAAAATAAAAACCTACATTCAGATATTTTTTTATAATCACAAAAAACAGTAAAAAAAACATTTTTTGACTTTGAGATATCTGTATGATGGAATAATACTCAGCAATAAAAAGGAACAGAGTATGCAACAAGATTTTTGAGTCTCAAATGCATTTTGCTAAATGAAAGATGACAGTCTCAAAAATCTACTAAGTGAATTATTCCATTTATTTGACATTTCAAAAGAGCAAAACTATTGTGACAGGAAACAGATCAGTAGTTACCAGAGTCTAAGGAGAAATGGCTACAAAGAGACCCAAAGGAATTTTTTGTGATAATAGAACTGATTTTTGTTTTGATTGTGATTACGAGCCAGATGAATTTTGTCAAAACTCATAAAACCATACAAAAAATTGGTTTTACTTTGTGTAAATTATACTTTAATCGAAAAAGAAAGTTACAAAAAACAAAACAGTAGGATGAACATTCAAAGAATTTCTTACTAATAAAAGAGAATTAAAGACTTAGAATATTTGTGGGGCACCTAGGTGGCTCAGTCAGTTAAGCATCAGACTCTTGATTTCAGCTCAGGTCAGGATCTCAGGGTCCTGAGATACAGCCCTCCCTTGGGCTCCCACTGGACGTGGAACCTGCTTAAGATCTTATATATTCTTCTTATGTTTAGATATAAAGATTGGATAAAAATTCTTACTTGTAATTTTTACTTTATAATTTTTCATACAGATGCAATATCCAGACTATATTTGATGCCAAAAAATTAGTGAGAATTATAGGAACTACTAGAGCTGCCTCAGAATTTAGTAGTTTGCAGGTACCTGGGTGGCTCAGTTGGTCTGCCTTCTGCTCAGGTCGTGATCCCAAGGTTCTGGGATCGAGTCCCATATTGGGCTCCCTGCTCAGTGGGGAGCCTGCTTCTCCCTCTCCCTCTGCCTGCCACACCCCCTGCTTGTGCTCTCTCTCTGTGTCAAATAAATAAATAAATAAATCTTAAAAAGAAAAGAATTTAGTAGTTTACAATTTGAATAATCATGTTGTCAACTGATTTAGATATGACTTATAATTGTTTATATTTTAATAAATAAATCTCAGCAAAATATTTAATTATATACTATAGTGGAAGGAGTAATAAACTTATAATATGGGTGGTCCATTTTATTCCAGGCTTTGATGTCACTTAGCTGTACCATCTTGAATAAATGAACTAACCTTGTTGGCCTTCTTTCCCTGTTTCCTAAAATTAGACCATTTATTTAGTTCATTTCTAATGCCAATTGCAGCATTAAAACTCACTGATACTAATAACATATTCCTTTAGATTCAAATATATTGAATTCCTATATTTTATGTTATTATTTAACAATATCACAGCTTGTGATCAAGTTTACCTGTGTTCAGTGGGGTGACATAGTTATTGAGAAAACAAAAATTGTCAATTCCAGATCTTATAACATGGACAAAGTACCAAATGTGCAAAGCATTTTTCTTTTTTTACCAATGGATAAGTGAATGAAAAGGTAATTGCATAAATTACTTTTAATTATATATTAGGATAATGTAGCCTTAGAATTAAAACTGTAGCCCAGACAAATACCTTGGATCATGTAGTCTATTTTTAGGGAATAAAAAGAATAACAAAATAAATATTGAAATGTGCATATGTAATCTCCACAAAAAAACAAACACAAAACAACCCACAGCTGATCATGTTACATTTATATGATTACAAATTCTTAAATAAAATGTGATTTGTGTCCCACTGGCATAATACTTTTAAATATAATTAATGTTTTTTAAATTTGGAGACATATTCTCATATTTAGTCTTGCCTAATGAAATTTTAAAGCAAGATATTTTTAAATACCCAAAATGTTATTTTTTTGTTTACAAATTTCTAAGTCTTTTCTTTTTTTAGAAAGAGAGAGAAATCTGAGAGAGAGAGAGCATGCGCACTGGGGAGGGGCATGACTGCATTTTTTTTTAAAGATTTTGTTTGTTGGAGAGACAGCGAGAATGAGCCGGGGTGTGGGGGGTGTGGAGAGGGGCAGAGGGAGAAGCAGACTCCCTGTTGACAGGGTGCTTGATCCCAGGGTGACCCTGCCCTCACCAGATCATGACCTGAGCCAAGGGTAGTTACTTAACTAACTGAACCACCCAGGTGTCCCTGCATTTTTTTTCTTTATGTTGATTTTATCACCTTCTCTTTCTATGCCTGCCTTTTCTTTCTCCTGGTGAAGCTTCTTAACTTTCCATCCATATAATCTTTACTTCTTTTACTTGATGACTCTGCACAATATAATAGTTAAGATTAATCTGAATTTTAATTTTATAGTAGATTTTTTTGTATTTTCTCCTATCTCATCCAGTTTCTGCTGTTTGTTCTGTCTTAGGCAGGTTTTTAGAAATTATCTTTTCTTGTCATGTAATCTCACTTTTCATGATTTATTAGTTTAAATATTTTTTAATTTTATTGAAAAAACAAAAATAATGTTCTTCTACATTTTATTCTGTTTCCTAGAATAAATTCTTTTCAAAGAAATGCTTTCTGTTGGTTTTTGAGTATAGCAAATAGCGTGTCTTCCTCTAGAACAAAGGGCAGGAATGCTTTGTTACCATTTTAAAGTATCACGTTTCTTAAACTCAGACTTACTCTCTTCAAACACAAGACTGTGTGTTCAAGTGTTACTGGCCCTCTTTATGTCAATTTGTGGGGATTGAGCCTTGGGCAACCAGCACAAGAAAATGATGAAATTCTGGCTATTGCTATAGCTGTGAGTAATAAATTCATTGGTCTGTGACCCCTGTGTTCTTGTTCTACCAGCATCCATGCAACTGTGGCAGACTAACATGTTAGCTGTTAAATGGAGGCTTTCTGGAAGAAGGAAAAGGAAGGATGTTAATCCAGCCAATTAACAGGATTTGAGTGAAGTTTATGTGAATTAGTAGTGAACATGCTGACTAAATTTTATAGTCCACTGGGCAATGAATGATCGTACATGCTATTAATATGGATGAGTAGAAGAAAGGGCTGCTTCCTGAGTATTAAGAAGTAGGTTCAAAAAATGTCCTATTTGTTGCTCTCTCTCCTCTACATGGGGAAAACTTCATTGTTAGTCTGGTGATCAGCCTCTGGTCCACTTTATTATAACAACAAATACTAAGATTCACCCTGGATGGGCAGAAGATTCTGGTCCACAAGCCAGTAAGTCTTGCTTGTAGAAAATAAATGGTATGTGTGAAGGATATGGCAGCTTGATCCCAATGCTATCTTAACTATACATAAGAAAGTAAATAAAGTGACAAGTATCCTTTAGCATATCTTTATCCCCCACTGTGACATCTGAAGCAAAGCCGGTTGCTCATTGAGATCTTCCAGTCACAGTTATTCCCATAAGTGCTTGACCTTGGCCTAGTGATGGTTCAACTAAGCTGAAACCAGATGGTATCCATTGTACTGGTATGACAATTCAAACTCAGTGTCAGCCTTGCAGGACTTAAAAATGGATGTAAATGCTCTGCTCATTAAGCAAAACTCCAGGGATCATTGCTCTGGTCAATATTCTTTGATGAACCTTGTTTAATTTTACTAATTCTCAAGTTATTACCAATGGCTTGGTGTGCCACGTGGAAAACTACAGATTAACATATTAAAGATACTCTTGTTTGGGGCCACACACTGGGGAGGCAAGTCACAGCTGTTGATCTAATCATTTGGGTCACTCATGTAGAGACTTGGTACAGGCCCACTCTCTGATGAGGCCATCTGGACTCTAGCTGCTGATTGAGTCTGTACACAGCAGATTGCATGCATTTCTGCCTGAATCCATTATCACCCAAATTTGGCAATGCATCCACTGTCATAAACCAGACATAAAATAAAGGACTCTGTTTCTAAATCAGAGGCTTCAGTTGTATGAAAGTCTTATGACTAATGCCAATTTGACTTTTTTCTCTTGTGGGGAAGGAGGCCACATCATACTGGACATGCTACCTGTTCCTGACAGACTACATTGAAACTTTAAACCAGTCTTGGGGTTATCAAACAGGCATACTGCTCTTGATATTTGTTCAAGTTATGATGTTGCTGTTATCGTCCAATTAGTTGATTCTAGCCACATACTGTTGGTTCTTGAAACTAGCCTATGTTATGTTTCCAGCTTTCCAAACAATCTTTAGTCTGTTCACAGTGTGACTTTTATAAAAAATACCACTCATCACTGGGCTGAAAGTCAAGGTATTTGATAGACTTTTCATGCTTCCTACCATCTATAGGCTTCTGATATTGTTGAGTATTAGAATGACCTACTGAAAATTTGTTTTTTTAAAGATTTGATTTATTTATTTGAGAGAGAGAATGAGAGATAGAGAGCACGAGAGAAAGAGGGTCAGAGGGAGAAGCAGACTCCCTGCCGAGCAGGGAGCCCGATGTGGGACTCGATCCCGGGACTCCAGGATCATGACCTGAGCCGAAGGCAGTCGCTTAACTGACTGAGCCACCCAGGCGCCCGACCTACTGAAAATTTGACTCAGTAAGTTTTTTCACTGTACCCACCTCACCTCCTCCCATTAGTATAGCAGTTTGGTCACTAAAGCAGATGTCCTTAAAAAAGGGATCACTTCTTCTTGACTAAGTCCTGGATAATGATCAAGATAGAAGGAGTATGAAGTTACATACACCTATTTTTGAAAATTTGAGATTCTACTCTGTTTCTTTGCATGAGGCTTATTTTATTCTATTTGCCACTCAATTCTATCTAAATGATATAATCTTCTGGGTGACAATCTGGCCAGAAAGGACCCTAGATTCAAACCTAATTCTGGTTTGCAGTTATCTCAGTCCCCTTGTTGGAATGACGTAGCCCTATATAGGAAGGATAATGGCCAGTTGGTAGAGTACACTGCTGGGTGAGTCACCTCACAGTGGCTCATTGGCTCACAAAAACCAAGGTAGGAGGCACATTATTTTTCTGTAAATTTTCTAAAACTTTCCTTTTCCCTCAAACATAATGCTTCTAGAAGAAAAGGCTATTCGAGTAGAGTATGACTGACAAAGTAGTGATTTTTTAGCTACCAGAATGGGAAACTCTGATTTATAGTGCTGAAGGATGAACAATAACCCAAACATCTAGGAGAGCCAGGGCAGCAAGGATATTAATATTGTCTGTACTTCCCAGATGCCTGCATGCTTTGCATGTAGGAAAATGCACTGGTGTACACAGACTGATGTAAGTCCTACATGGGAGGGCCCCAACATTTATAAGCAATATTTTCTTCCAGGTATAACACTTGCACCCCAAACTGTACTTATTTTGTAGAAGCTAGGCATTAACTTGACTCCCTCTCAAATATAGTACTTGCACTTTGGGGATGGTTGTAAGAGAGCTACAAGTGTTTAAGGACACACCACCAGCAGATACATATCTTTCAGAAGCCTGGTGATAACTTCAAATTGAGTCTACACTTACCTACTTACAGAAATTCGCTAGAAGGATACCTAACTTTTTTATATACAAGCAGTGGCCAGTTATCCTTATAAAGGAAGTCCTCCAGTTAGAAACTGTAATTTAAAATTTGTTTCTGACTTTAGCAAAAGTGATCAGTGACATCACCTCTGTTCTAAAAGACATTCAGGTAAGCTTTAACTCACTGGCCAATATTATTAATGGATGACTGAACTGTCCTTGACTTCCTCCCTGTGGACAAGGCAGAGTCTGAACAATCACTAGAAAATATAGCTTTACTTGAATTAATGCCTTGGACTCAGAGGAAAAGTCAAAATAGGAGAAGGTATCATAGCATTATATGCTAACTCTCTGATGGTTTATGAATTTTTTTTCAGCTAATAGGTCCTGTTCTCTTGGGAGCATTATTGATGTCAATACTGCAATTTTGGCCTCAGCCAGACTGAAGGGACTTCCTCCCAGCTTTTACTGATCAGATTTGTCAAAGTTCTGATGAATTGGCAGGCTTATAGGAAAATATACTAAAAGCCAAGATGGTGTAAGACTGAGGAGTATATATTGTTAGGAAATGAGTCTCCACGGATATCTTCTTGCATTTCTGCATATCTGGCACGCAAAGACTCTTTGTTCTGAAGATCTTTTTAAGAATGTTTGTTTAGCGAAAGTTGTTGGAGAAGGAGATAGTGTGTGTGTAGGCGGGCGGGGGGGGGGACGTTAGGTATAATTACAGACTTGAAAGACAGTACCTCTCTTTGAAGCAAGGGACAGGCATGCTTAATATCCATTGTAAAATTTTTTTGAGTTTTCTAAGCTCAGAGTTCCTGTCCTATAATGAAACACACTGCATTTTCAGGTGTCACATGAACCTCTTTCCATTTCCTGTGGGAATAGGAGCAGGAAGAACCAACATTATGATACTCTGGCTAGTGATATTGCTATGCTAATAAACTGCCCTCCTCTGACCCAGGAGTCTAAAAGTCTTCTGTCAGCATCCATGGAACTATGGCAAACTAAGTAGTTAGCATGAAGTTATGATAAAATCTAAGATCTTTCACTGTTATTTACTGTTTATACCCATAATTTTTATAGATATTCTTGAATTTGGAACTGCATCATTACAAGTCCTTGGTTGAGTACTTCATTTTTTTTTTTAATTTCAATCTCATTGTATATACTACCTAATCTCAAACCACTCAAGCCTCCTTCTTGAATCTAGTAAGGGTTTAAAGTAAAAAAAAAGAAAAAGATGGAAGTGTTTACACAGATAAATTTTGGTTTATTTTTGCCTTTATCATATTTCCTAATGCCATTCTTTCAAAAAGTGTACTTTATTTCTCCATTACCAAATAGGAAAGAGTGATGACATTATGATAGAAGAAGAAATAAGAAAAAAGCAACAGAATGAGGAACTGGATATGAATTTTGGCCTGAATGTCAGGGGTGTGGGATAGGGTCATAATATAGCAGGAGGTTTAGAATTGTCCTTTTGAAGTTAAAATAGATTTTCAGTGTGGAGGTAGAAATCCTTAAGAGGGAAATCTTGTGTGCATTAAGAAAGAACAATATGTGACTTGTAAGAGGGATCAAAGAGATTTTAATTATCTGAGAGATATATTCCTGCTTTGCCTGCTGTTTACTATTTATTAGGGTCCAGTCTTTATAAAATTAGATGTGATATTGCAGTTTTCATCTAGGAGAAAAGACAACCCTGATGATTATATTTTATTATGATTTGGTCTATAATATTTGAACAGATCTCCCCTTAGAACGTTTCCTCCATCTCTTCACTCTCTTTACTCAGTGTTTCTCATTAGCAGATCAGTGAACTAAGAATGGAAAATCTTGCTCTGCACTGGCCTGAGTGGAGAAGCATTGCTGCTTACCTATAACTGGGACATACGTAGATCCTCTGTATCTCAAGCTCCATGTACTTGTCTCCTCCGTGTTAACACCACCACAGCAAGCCCTGTCATTTGGGGCAAAGCCTGTAGCTATCCAGCTCTGCTGTTGTCACTGAGTGAGTTTAAGTATTTTGGGACAAGAGTGAGAAGTGAACAGGAATTATTAGTGGCTTTGGCTAACATAGCTAGTTTGTTTTATATTCTTATATCTTCTCAATTGGTTTAGAATCTAGAGAGGTGAGAGGTTACAAAAAATTATCAAATACTTAGACATATGGACAAAGGATGGTTGTCTGTCTTTTGAATGCCATACAGTAGCATTGACTTATTAATAAGCATACTCAAAGAGATTCTAATCCTCTAGGTGATACATATCTGTTTTACTTGATACTTATATTTATTAAGGCCCAGTCTCCATGAGGTTAGATGTTAACTTATAGACTTTTGTCCAGTAGAAAAGATAATCAAAATGCTTATGCCTTAATGTATATGAGCTTGTCTTATAACTAAACTCATTCCAACATTCTTTAATTCAATAAATACTGTTTCTCAAATGCTAATTGAACAGTTTTACCACTTCAATACTTTTCACATTCATGAGTTAAAGAAATTTTTGATACCTTTCCATTATCTGTGTGTTTTGTTTTTATCTTCCCTGAAAATTATACTTTGAAAGGCGTAATTAATTTGTACCCTAAGCTAATAAGATATTAAGCTCAACAGAGAGAACAAAGCTAAACTGAAAGGCACTACAATGAGTGAGGTACAGAACCACCTAATGGGAAAACCCCAACAAAAAAACAACAGGGAAAACTGAGAATCATTCAAAGATAGGCCAAAATGGTTTGCAAATGGGAAAAATGTTTTAGTGGGCGCATGAGTGATTCAGTCAGTTAAGCATCCAGCTCTTGGTTTAGGCTCAGGTCATGATATCAGGGTCATGAGATCGAGCCCGAAATCAGGCTGTGCACTCAGCACAGAGTCTGCTTCAGATTCTTTCTCCCTCTCCTTCCTGCTCACACACTCTCTCTCAATCAATCAATCAATCAATCAATAATCTTTTAAAAAATGTCTTAGTAATAGATAGCTGAACAAATAGTTGAATGTGGAATAAATTCAATAGGAATGCCTCTAAAATTCACAGATACCCAATCTAAAATAAGACTAAGACAATGCCTTAGTTATCCTTTATTTTTGAGTAGAAATTCTTACTATCTCTCTTGATAACAATGAACTAGGGCTCAATGGATTACCTTTTTTAAACTGCAGGTAAGAAAAATTCAAATAAAGACAGAATTATATAAAATCTGATTGAACACAGGCCTACCTAGTGGTAAACAAACAAAACAAAACAAAACAAAAAATACACACACACAAAACCAAGGGCATAATTTGTTACTTAAACTTTACAGAATAGAACTCAGTTTAGCTACTATATATAAATCATGAAGAAGAAAGAAACTTTTAATTTCTTTGTTTCAGAATAGTTTATAACATGCCTTTAAGGATGAAGTAATAAATTTTAATATCAAGTTCTGAAATCATACTACGGGAACTGGTTAAAAAATGTTCAAACAGAAAACATATTCTATTGGGAAGAAACAGAAAAATGTTAAGTATTCTTTTAACTAAAAGGAAAGAAAGTGATCTCAAGTGGGAAGCAATAAAGCAAAAGTAACTCAAAAAGAAACAAAAGCAGAATGTATTTTATAGACCTTCAGAAATAAACAAGAACAAGACAAAATAAATCATTGGTAAAAATGGAAATATAAAGGAAGAAGGTGAAAAATATACAGAAATAAAAATGTAGAAATAAAAATACAATGAAATTAAAAGTTAAATTCCAAGAGAGGTGACAGTGATAATGACACCAGCAAAGACAAATGGTTATATTTAAACTTTTAAATACGTTAGTACTAATGAGGCGAATTGAATTTGAAAATGATCTCCTATTAAAATCTACTAAAATTGCTTGAAAGAGGCTGCCCAGGACTATTACTTACATTTAAGCATGTTTTGTTTTTCTTTTTTTTCAACTTCTTTCCAATGTTTATTTTGTGAAAATATTTTCAACGTGCTCTAAAACATAGGAGTACATGAGTGACAAATAAAATCATCAAAATCACATGGGAGAGAATCTTTCCAACATCCTCCTAAATGATCAATCAATTAATCAGTTAAAACCAAAGCCATTCTTTTAAAATCACATATATGTCCTGAAACATTATAGTGACACTGAAGACATAACAAAGAGAACATTTTAGGAAAAACATATTAAGATATAAAAGGGTCTGGGCTATCCTCATAGTCTCATACTTAAGACAAAGGTTTAAGAGCAGAAAGGGAAAAAGCCTTTCCTTTGTGTGGTTCAGTATATGGTCTAATATTCAGATGATGAAAAATCTGATGATTGTGATCCTTATTCTCTGTGAAATCTGTGAAATCTGAATTATCTGTTCCAATTTGTAGAAATTAGCAGGAGTCCTGAATGGATATATTTTGATTTTGCCTTATTGTTTTTTGTTTTGTTTAGTTTTGTTTCTCTGTCCTCAGATTAAATGTGCTTTGGTTAACATTCATCTAGATGACTGCCCAGGTTGTATGCAACCATAAGCATACTTTCTTCCTAAATGATATACCAATGTATATATAAGTAGAGTCAATCTCTTTTAAAGTAATGCCATATTCCCTTTATTTCCCCCTCCTTCCTGGGTGGGTCTTCGAATGCTTTAGTTTAGAAAGTGATAGTAGTTTAAGTTTAAACTCTCATAGGGAATATTTTATATTTTATAGAGTGCCTTCAAGAGAAATAACAGTCATGGTAAGGATTCCAACCCCTGCAATGAAAGAAATATGGTGAAGACATTTGTGATAACTTAACATTTGAAGACCTTTGGAATAGAATTGATTACCCTAAATAACCTTGCTTAGAGTCAGTCCTACATTCACAAGGCAAAAATTTCCACATAGCTTACGAATTTACCCTAAGAAGTAAGTGAGTGAGGCCCTGCCTTATAGTTCATTTGGGGGCAGAGTAAATAAAAAGCTAGACATTAGAATCTCTTAGTGCTTAATAAAAATGGTCCCAAGTATATTTTCCTTTGTTTAGAAGACCATCTTAATGGTTTTACAATGTTTAGGTAAGCTAAGAAAAAGTTTGGGGCTTAAGGAAGAAAATGAAACTCTATTAGACATAAAACTTATGAGAGTTCAAGCCTTAATGCATGAGAGAGGAAACAGAAAGGATCTTGTGAGGTATCTGGAGCAGGGAGTGGGGCAGAGGGGGTGGTGATAAAGAGTCTGTGAGCGGCAAAGAGAAAGTGACAGGCTGACGCAAAAGCTAGACGTACACATCCCGTTGAAAGGTCTTCATGGTGAGAACTTTTAAGACACAGATGTGTAATATTCAGTTTTAAGTTGGAGCCTGTACTGTGCAATGCTCCAATCCTCTGGAGTTTCTCCAAACAGGAAAAACAAACATAAATTAAATTTATTGATTAAATAAAGCAGAAGGAGATAAGAGGTAAAACTGGGAAGATGATGCATTTATAAGAAGAGAGACCAAAATGGAGATGTAGAATTCTGTGGAAACAGGTCATGGGGTATAATAGGTCTGGGAGAAACATAAATTTTCTTAGAATCTGTTATGTAAGGTGAAGAGTGGTTCTCTGTCACTAATAGGATGTTCTAAAAGGGCTGAAGATATTATCCTTCAATATTAATGAAATGATGACTATAATATTCTGAAGGACTCAGATTATATGGGCTCCACTGAAAAGTTTAGAATTTAAACTAACTAGGTGAATATAAATTTGAAAATTTGTCTTTTAATACTATTTTTAGTAGCTATTTATACTTACTAGTTTGCATTGTTTGAAATATAGTCTGTTTTGAAGTATTATTTGATTCCCATGGGTCATGTTCCCTTTGGCCTCAACAAGACTCCTAGACATAAAATGTACATTTGTGGTGGGATAGAAGTAACAAAATATTTTTAGAAATGAGTACTCACTGCTTTTAAGAAAAATCCAAGTTTATCACACACGTCTAGAGAGGCTCAGGTGTAGCACAGATGCATAAAAATATAATTAATAGCTGTTTCATTTGAGGATAATCATTTGTCATTTTTCCAGGCACTGCTGTGTATCTCAATTCTCTAGGAAAGCTTACTGCTTTCATGTGTGATACGGCTATTAGAATGAAGAAACTGGTTAAAAATTATCTTTCTTAAAAGGTCTATTCTTCTATAAAATCCATTAATAATTCTTATCATCTGATTTGAATAATGAGACAAGTCCAAAGCTTGACAATATCTAGTGCAAAATGCTTTCACCTTTATCCTGCAGGAGTAGTGAAATCATCGGGGGGTGGGGAATTCTTTAGCTTTTCTGAATTACCCTTGCATGATTCTTGATAATGTAAAATTTCATTCTACTTTTAACCACTCCGCCCCTCCCACACACTATGCTATGTAAAAATGATAGGACACAGAGAAACAAATGATAGAGAAAATTGGAGTGGAAATTTAAATTTCCTTTTAATTTTGTAGAACAAAGACAGATGGGATCTTGGTATCTACAGGTATTCAAGGTTCAGTCAAGAATGAAAATCACTTAGAGTAAGTGGGTTACTTAGCTCCTTATACTAAGTGGGTTAAGATAGGGAAAATATAGCTTAATACTTGTTGGAAGACTGGAGAAGCTTAATTTTATAGGGAATGTTAGAGTCATGTTTGCATGGAGGCTTCCACTTTATTTCAGTTGTGTGTAATTTCAAAGTGGTCCTAGAAAACCTTACGATTTGGGTACAATCTCTCATTGACCATTTGCTGAAATCCATGTTCTTGCTTTAGGCACTTGGGAGAATAATGGCTTCCTCCATTTAAAGTCTTTTGTGAATACCTCTCATTGATTAGAAATAACTAGAATCCTACTAGAAACCAAATCTGTGTGAATAACGTCAAAGATTTATTTTCCTGTAGTAGATGATATTAAATATCAAAAAATAATATCTGGCAACTGAATAAAAAACATATTTTGATAAATTTGTGGTACATTTTGAAGGTCAGAAAATAATTATAAAAGTTATAATAATCGCTCTCGTGAAACTGAGTCTGAGGCAGTATTATTTAAAAGATGGTTTCGGAAAAGGCCAACATTAGTAACATCTGGGGAGTTGCTGGAAATGACAATGATTAGTCTCCACCCCAGAATTACTGAATCCAAATTTCTAGAGGTGGGATTCAGTATCTATATTTAAGGAGCTCTATGAGTGATATTTATGAACCCTGGCCAAATAAAACACTTTCATACATTATGGGCAAATCTTACTCTTTAAGGAAAAAATTTCAATTTTTTCAGTAATATATTCCCCACATAATTCAAGGTATTATCAAACTTTGAGATTTTTACCAAATTGGTAAGTGAAAAATAGTGTCAGTATCATTTTAACTTTTATTTGTACTATTACTGTTGAGGTTATACAACTTTTCACATTTATAAAAGGGACTCGCTTTTCGTTCTGTATTCCAACAGCATAGATTTATTTGTTTTGTTTGCTTTATTTATTTTTTCAAGTTTTTATTTAAAATCCAGTTAGTTAACATACCATATAATATTAGTTTCAGGCGTAGCATTTAATAATTCAATACTTACATACAACACCTGGCCCTCATCACACAAATGTATTTCTTATCCCCATCACCTATTTAACCCATTCCCCCCCCGCATCTCCCCTCTGGTAATCATCAGTTTGGTCTCTATAGTTTAGAGTCTGTTTCTTGGTTTTCCTCTCTTTCTTCCCTCTATATTCATTTGTTTTGTTTCTTAACAAACATGTTATGTGAAATCCTATGATGTTTGTCTTTCTCTGACAGACTTACTTCACTTAACATAATGATCTCTAGTTCCATCCCTGTTGTTGCAAATGGCAAAATTTCATTATTTATTAATATTCCATTAATACACCACCTCTTCTTTATCCATTCATCAGTTAATGGACATTTCGGCTCTTTCCATACTTGGCTATTGTTGATAATGCTATGAACATCAGGGTGCATGTACTCCTTCAAATCAGTATTTTTGTATCCTTTGGGTAAGTATCTAGTAGTGCAATTGCTGATCCTAGGGTACTTCTATTTTTAACTTTTTGAGGAACCTCCATACTGTTTTCCAGAATGGCTGCACCAGTTTGCATTCCCACCAACAGTGTAAGAGGGTTCCCCTTTCTCTGCATTCTTGCCAACACCTGTTGTTTCCTGTGTTGTTAATATTAGGCATTCTGACTTGTGTGAGGTGGTATCTCATTGTAGTTTTGATTTGTATTCCCCTGATGATCAGTGATGAGCATATTTTCACATGTCTGTTGTCCATCTATATGTCTTCTTTGGAAAAATACTATTCATGTCTTTTTTTTTAATACTATTCATGTCTTATGCCCATTTTAAACTGGTTTGTTTTTCGGGTGTTGAGTATTATAAGTTCTTATAGATGTTGGATACTAACACTTTATTAGATATGTCGTTTGCAAATATCTTTTCCCATTCTGTAGGTTGCTTTTTAGTTTTGTTGATTGTTTCCTTCACTATGCAGAAGATTTTTATTTTGATGAAGTCCCAATAGTTCATTTTTGCTTTTGTTTCCTTTGCCTGAGGAGACATATTTAGAAAGAAGCTGCTATGGCAGATGTCAAAGAGATTACTGCCTGTGTTCTCCCTAGGATTTTAATAGTTTCCTGTCTCACATTTAGGTCTTTAATCCATTTTGAATTTATTTTTGTGTAAGGTGTAAGAAAGTGGTCCAGCTTCATTCTTTTGCATGCTGCTTTTCAGTTTTCCCAGCACCATTTGTTGAAGAGACTATCTTTTATTCATTGGATATGCTTTCCTGCTTTGTCAAAGACCATATATTTGTGGGTAACGGCATAGACTTATTTGTACTTCATATAAATAGAATTATACCTTATACACACATTTATGTCTGAGTTATTTTGTTCTACATAATATTTGTGAGAATCATTCATATTGTATGTGGTTGTAGATCATTGTTTCTCATTTATCTAAATAATATGAATGTACTAGGATCTATTTATCCATTCAAAAGATGAATGTTTTTAAGGTACCTGGAAGTTTGGTGTTATTATAAGTGGTGTAGCTAGGCACATTTTATTATATGTCTTCTGGTAAATATGTGACAATAGTTCTATTGGGTATCTATCTTAGACCGGAACTGTTGAGTTGTTCAGTACCTGTGCATTTATCCAACATTAGTCAATATTGTCAAATATTTCAAAGTAGTTCTACAAATTTACTCTCACATCCACAGAGTATGATTTCTTAATTGCTCCACATATTTGAAAACACTTGTTCTGTCAGCTTTTTTTAATTTTAGGCATTCTTGTGGTATGTACTGGTATCTCATTGTAAGTTTAACTGCACTTACCCTATGACTAATAAAGTTGAGCACCTATTCATGTTTAATATTCTTTTAATGAAGTATCCCTTCTCCAGGGGAATCTTATACCCAATGACTGGCTAATATGTAACTTCATTATTTCAAATCAGGGACAACTCTGAGGGGATATTGTTACAGCTCCAGAACTCTTCATGAGATTGAATAAGGCCTATGTTGCAGTTGCTTCCCAGTTCAATTTCTATCTCTAATCTAGTTTTTCTCAGTCTCTTGCAGTTGTCTTTAAGAGTATTTCCCAATATGTTCTAGAGGGGAAGAGGGTAGGGGGATGGGTTAGCCTGCTGATGGGTATTAAAGAGGGCACATTCTGCATGGAGCACTGGGTGTTATGCACAAACAATGAATCATGGAACACTACATCAAAAACTAATGATGTAATATATGATGATTAACATAACAATAAAAATTTTTTAAAAAAGAGTATTTCCCAATATACCATCTGTATGAAGATTTTATCTCAGAGTCTCTTTCACAAGAGTCCCAACCTATTACTAGTTGGTGCCATGAATGATCCTTGGAAGCAGACTTAAATTTTATTTTAGATTTTAGGACAGATCACCTGTTGGTCAACTGTCAATAAGGGCCACATAACTGGGGTTGGGGGAATACTGATAATAGCAAGAAAGTTGTAGTGGTGCAATTGTTAAAACTTTCATTGGAGTTCGACTAAGATGAGATATTGATGGGTGAAAATGCACTGAGAGCTGTATCTCAGCATTTTTGAGGTAGTTTGGAAGTAAATATAAGTACTTTTGAATTATGTGACATACACGGGTTATAACAATGCATTGAAGAAAGCCAATGGCCAATGGCAGCCAAAGGCTGAGGCTGATTACTCACCAATTTAACAAGTATGAAAGTTAAAGACTCTCCTTAGAAGCATGTTAAAAAACCTCTTCTCTCCGTTTTTTTTAAATATTTTATTTATTTATTCATGAGAGACAGAGAGAGAAATAGGCAGAGGCAGAAGGAGAAACAGGCTCCCTGCAAAGCAGGGAGCCCCATAAAAGGGATTCAATCCCAGGATGCTGGGATCATGACCTGAGCCAAAGGCAGACACTCAACTGACTGAGTCACCCAGGTGCCCCAAACCTCTTCTGCCCTATAGTCAAAGGACAGAGAAAGCTAGGGATATGGTCTAAGATTTAATTATTATGGTATGAGAGAACCATAGAAGTTTGTATTCTTAATTTGGGAAATTTCATGCAGCAAGGTCTAGCCTGGATTGGAAAGAATGAGATCCTAAGACATGAGATACAGAAATATGGGTCAATGCATTTAATATCTTTGAAACCCCAGTTCTCTCTGTACTCTCTAAAGCTTGCTTACACAAATCTCTCTCTCTTCCTTTTACAGGCTAGCCTTCCATGTTTGAAGGTGATATAGAAGCTTCATCCCTGTAAGCCCACATACACTCCCTCAAGAATCCTGTCTACATTCTCACCTCCCAGCTCCAAAACCCTTAATTAAGCCAGGTCATGACATAACACAACTATGGAAGATTTCTGCTTGCTAAAGGAAGAAAGAAGCTATAAGTTTGAAGTACCTGCAGGACTAGCCAACTCAGTCTGGCAGGAGCTGAGAGAGTATGCATGGGTCTAAGGTGCTAAGTCAGAGTGGTGAAATATAAATTTGGATCTGAGAACATTTTTCAGCATGGAAATACTCCCCTGTTTTAATACCTTAGGAACATCCTCAGAAAACAGTGTTGTAATAGTTAATTTTATTTATCAATTTCACTGAGCTACAAGGTGCCCAGATGTTAAACATTATTCTGGGTGTCTCTGTGAGGGTGTTTCTGGATGAGATTAGCATTTGTATCAGTAGAGTGAGTAAAGCAGATTGCCCCCTGCCAATGTGAGCAGGCCTCCTTCAATCTATTAATAAATAAAACAAAAGGCTGTGGAAGAAAGAATTCATTGTCTTTCATCACCAGGGTCTCTTTGAGTTGGGACATCAGTCTTCTCCTGCTTTCAGACTCGGACTAGAACTTATACCATTGGCTCTCCTTCTTCTGAGGTCTTCAGACTTGGACTAGAGAGAACTCTACCATCAGCTCTCTTGAGTTTCCAGCTTATTGATTACAGAGATCTTGAGACTTTTCAACCTCCATAATAGTGTGAGACAATTCCTTAAATAAATAAATAAATAATAATAAAATCTTCTTTTGGTTCTGTTTCTCTAGAGAACCTTGTAATGGTCCACACTAAATAAAGAAAAGGAGGAAGGAGGTGGGGAAGGAAGAAATGGAGCAATAAAAGTGGACCCTATTAAAAGATATAGAAATACCAGAACTGCAACAGAAGAGAATTAGAGGAAGAGATAAAAGACTTAGATGATCAGGCATATCAATATGAATACATTACTTATAGCTGGAAACTACCATTAGAAAATGTCTACAGAAGGACACAGAGGACTCACTATTTATTAAATAGATAAGGAATATGCTAATGAGGGGGCTCCAGGAACCTGAGAATCTCAGTGGTAACCGCCCTGTGTAGGCCAAGGATAATGATCAGGGATGATGTTATTATACTGGGCTCCTTTTAGTAATGGGTATAAGGAGATCCTAAAGTAATGGAGGTCAAAACATGGTGCTCAATCATCAGAAGGTATGAAGGAGCAATTATTATAATGGGTTTCAAGTTCAAAGTGGCCATCAGAGGAGCCTGAGCTTAAAGAATTATGGAGATGGTTAATAGACATGATAAATTTAGGGAAAGGATAAATTGGCAGCCAACAGGGCTATTATTTAATTTATAAAATAAAAAGAAATAAAAAATGGATGATTAGCCAGCTGAGGACAGTCACACCATTAAAGCTATCATCCTATACTTTGTTTCTGTGGTTTAGCCAGTTTATGGACTTTCAAACCTTTGACTGAAGAGGAGATCTTATTTATATTATAAAAGCCCTTGTAATCAAAAACTAATGATGTAATGTATGGTGATTAACATAACAATAAAAAATTTAAAGGAAAAAAGTCCTTGTAAATGGTTATGATACCTCCAATTATTTAAAGCCATCTATTTCAGTAGTCATATCTAGAAAAATGAGAATATCCTGACATTCTGAGAATTACTGGAGACAGGATTCAGGTTGACATTAATACCCATGGATCTAAAGTATCATAATGTCCCTCCCTCCTGTAGAGTGAGGGTATATGATATGGAGGCTAAAAGATAGTTGGAGCCTTGGCACAGTTCATAGACCTACACATTGGTCATTTCCCTGTTCTGAAAATGTAAAATTAGAATGTACATATTTATTACTTGGTAAAAACATCATATTTGTTCTTGACATGTGGAATTAAAACTAGTCTAATGGAGAAAGTCAAACAGAAGCTTCTGATTTTGATCTTCATTCTGATCAAGATAGTAAATCAATAAATGTCACATCCCAGGTTATGGCAGAGAACAGTGCCACCATTAGTCCCATTATAACCCCACTTAATTCACTGGTCCATAATCTACTAGAGCCAAATGGATCCTGCCATATAAAGCTTATACTATAAAGTCAATTTAGAAGTATCTGTATCAGGAGCTTCTACATTAGATGCAGCAAATTTGAAGAACAGTTTAACAATTTCAAAATACAATAGTCATTGATCTGCAATTGCATTTTTTCCCATCCCCATCAAGAAGAAAGATCAGGAACACCTCATGTTCTTTCAAGATTCTGTCAGGTGACAGAAACCATACAGTTATTTGAATAGAAAAGTTCAATATTAAGTATTATATTAGCTTCCTATTGCTTCTGTAACATATTATCACAAACTTTGTGTCTTAAATGACATACATATATTCTTTTTAAGTTCTGGAAGTTCTGGAATTCAATTTCACTTTAGCTCAATTTCAACTTGAGCTAAAGTCAAGGTATTGACAAAGCTGATTCCTTCTGGAGGATCCAGAGGAGAGCCCATTCCTTGCCTCTTTTAGTTTCTGGAGGTTTGATTTGTGATTGCATTATTCCAATCTCTGTCTCCTTAGTGACACTCCCTGGTCTTATCCTCTTTTGTAGTCAAATATCCCTTGCCTACCTCTTAAAAGGATGCTTGTGGTTACATTTAGGACCCACCTGAATAATCCAAGATAATCTCTCTCTCTCAAGGTTCTTAACTTAATCACATCTGCTGAGTCCCTTTTGACGTATAAAGTAAGATATTCACAGGTTGCAGGGATTAGAATGCAGCTATCTTTGGGGTCCTTTATTCAATCTACCACAATTATTATCAGCAAGATACTGGAATAATGAAGGATTGACTAGTAAGAGGAAAAGAGAAGTTTAAAGAATACAAGTATAGCAGATATAAGCAGCAGGCACTAAACTAGGACTGAGAAAGAGCACACACAAAAAAAGACCGCAGAACTGAAATAAAGACCTAACTGGAAAAGGCACAGCCAGAAGAAAACAAGCAAATCAAAACTGTACTCACTGCCTGATGAGAGGAGCACACCAAAACAAGGGAGGGAAATCTTGCCTCCTCGGTGCCCTCTATGATAAAATTTAACATCTTGCCAGCTAGCAAAGTAGAAATATTTATAGCTCCATTCACTTTTTTCTTTTTCAGATCAAGCAATGTAAGGTGGATTTGAATTTGAGAATCAATAAATTGATAAATGACAATGTCCACCTATTTGGATACTCAGCTTCTGTATGTACCTCTCTACATACTTTTGAGCTTCTGTAAATTAATACAGTATCTTTATATTTCCACAATCAGGTATAACCATCCTTCTAATAAGTGAAGAATTTCTCACTATCTCTCCCAAATGAGGAAATTTATAATCCCAGGGGTCATTGTAGTCATTATTGTTTATATTAATCATGCATTATATTCATTGGAATCCCACTGAACATTGTGTTACCTAAAGACTAAACCTCCAACAACATATATTTATAAAAGAATAAAAGAGAAGAATAAAGTGGTTAGCATAGACAAATAAACACAAACATATAACAAGCAAAGAGAAAATATGCTAAACTACCGCACTTCTTGTCTTTGTAATTAGTATTTGGATGTAATTGATATATAATGGCTTCCTTCTACTACTTACTTGCTATTTCTCTACTCTCAGCCAGCACTTCAGATGGTCAATTCTTTTACTTGCTAGAGTGACTTGCTAGAATGACCCACTGATTCCTCAATTCTTCTTCTTCCTTTTTTTTAAGATGTAGTTTTCCAGGGGCACCTGGGTGGCTCTGACGGTTAAGCGTCTGCCTTCGGCTCAGGTCATAATCCTAGGGTCCTGGAATCGAGCCCCGCATCTGGCTCCCTGCTCCGTGGGAGGCCTGCTTCTCCCTCTCCCACTCTCCCTGCTTGTATTCCCTCTCGCTGTCTCTCTCTCTGTCAAAAAAATAAAATCTTAAAAAAAAAAATTAAGATGTAGTTTTCCATTAGCTCTTGAGTATGAAGGTACTACTACGAAGGTACTAAGAGTTGCTTCATAGAATTCTCTGTTTCAGAAATAGTCCTCCATGCTCACATTTTGTAGGAGTAACCTAATTTCCTTTGATAGCTAAGTTCAATCACTCAAACCTATAGAATAACTCCTTTTTCTGCCTGTTGATTTAGTGGCACAAGAAGAATAAAAGGCCAAGTGGTAGTCTCATCTTCCAATTCAATGGAATTGATTCTCTGCTCCCTTGTTAAAACATTACCACTTCAGGGATTAAAGAATTCCAAACCATCAGAGTTCAATTTTGCTGGAATGAGAAGCAAAATTTCTATGAGTAACTGAGTTTAACAGTGAGAGGAGCTGCTTCTACTGTCATTCTTTGATTCCTGGACCCATATATTCTGGGAGATACCATAATATAATAGCCACTGATTCAAAGCATGTACTCTATCTTATAAAAAGATACCTTTCTTTTAAGGATGTTTTCTCTGCCAACATACCAGAATCTTCAGTAAGCTATATTTTAATTAGACCAGGGGCTAATTGCTTCAATCACTTTTTTGTTAAAAGAGCTCCTTGTCAGATGGTATTGGTATGGCAGTTTCCATGATGATGGATTGTCTTAACAGGAGCAATACAGTCAGGGAAGACAAATCCATATACATAATATGTGTCTATCCACATGAAGAAGAACTTAGTCCCTTCTATGATGAAATAGGCCTGATGAAGGCCCAATAGAGGTTCTAGTCTCCCAAGTGAGTGATGCCATACTAGGGCTCAGTGCTGATCTCTGCTTTTGGATAGCATAGCCACTTAACAGTAGTAACATTAGCAAGGTCAGCATTGGTAAAAGGAAGTTCATTTTGTTGAGCCATGTATAGCCTTTATCCTGATCACCATGGTCACAATTAAGCAATATGAGTTGGTGGCCCAGAACCACTAGTGTTGCTTGGGACATTTCCCTCAGGCCACGCATATAGTTGCAAAGGTGGTCCCTTATGACAAATTGATGAAGGAAGAAAAAGGCCATGTTCAATGTGTATAAATCAACTATTTTTCTTACAAATATGTTATATATATATATTTTTATATATAAGTATATATTATACACATATATGTGTATATATTATATATTATATATTATATATAATATGTATATAATTATATCTAACAATAGAATTAATATTCTTTACAAATGCATATAGAACAATTACTGAAATGCCTATATGCTAGTCCATAAAAGGAAATTTCTTTAAATTAAATAGAACGTTCTCTGACCATAATTAAATGAACCTAGAAACACATTTTTAAAAATAAAAAGGAAATCCCTCACTGTAGAGAAACAAATCAGTTCTAAAAAATCCACATTTCAAAGAGGACATTAGTGCATAAATTAGAAAATGCCATTAACTAAATACAAGTATAGAAATTACATGTCAGAATCTTTGGGAAGAAGCTAAAACAATATTTAGATAGAAATGTGTAAATATAATCCTATGTTAGAAGAGCAGAAAATCTGAAAGCCAAAATTAGTGATTTAATTTTCTTTCTAATAATATTAGTAAAAGAACAGAAAAAACTTAAAGTAAAAGAAAAGAAAAGAATAAACAGAAAAGCAGGTGCGTCTGGGTGGCTCAGTTGGTTAAGCATGTAACTCTTGATTTGGGTTCAGGTCATGATCTCAGGGTTGTAAGATGGAGACCCACACTGAGCCCCGAGTCTGGCTCCATGCTTGGTGTGGAGCCTGCTTAAGATTCTCTCTTTCCCTCTCCCTCATCCTCTCCCCCTCTCAAAAAAGAAAAAGAAAAGGCAGAAAAAAATAAAATAGAAAATCAAGGCACTTAGTGAAAATCTACAAAGACAAAAGATTAATGAAATTGTAAACATGTAGTAATAATTATCAGAAAAAAACAAATTAATTGCTAGTATTTAAAATTTAAAAAAGAATATACTACTACAAATACTACAGATGTCAAAAAGGAGATAATAACATTCTTAAAAACTTTTCAGCAATAAATTAAACCTTTTTGTATAAAATTTAAAAAATACTTAAGGATACAAGGTAAGAGAAAAGGACAAACAATTGCATACTTGGATAGTTATTTTTTAAAAGATTTTATTTGTAAGTAATCGCCATACCCAACGTGGGGCTCAAAGTCACAACCCTGAGATCAAGAGTCGCATACTCTATTGACTGAGCCAGCCAGGCACTCCTGGATAGCTATTTTATAGAAAACCTAGGTGCAGATGGCCTCACCAATGAACTCTCCAAATCATTTCAGACAGAAGTAACTCAATTCAGGAATATGTAAAGAAGGTTTCATGTTACATAGATTTTATCTCTACTTCTCAATAAAATTATCATCTCTGTTTCAGGATTTTCCCCTTCTACTCTTCCTCTTGGAACTTGTTTTATATCTCTTGAACCTATGTTCCTGGGTATAAAAATGGGTTTTTGTAAGCATGAGTTGTTTTTTTTCCTGAATTCAGTTTATTTATCTTATCATTTTACATATATGTTTGTTGTATTTGCCTTTAGTGTAATAGTTGACAGAATTTATTTGGGTCCACCTTTGTATTTGTTTCCTATTTGGACAATCTAATTTGTACTCCTTTAAAAAAGAAAAAAAAAGACAACTTCTTTTCTGTTTTCCTTTGGACTGATAAAGATATTTTACTTATTTATCCATTTATTAATTTCTATCAACCCCATAAATATTCCATCCCATTCCTTTCTGGACTGAATCATTTCTTTGGTGAGGTAGCTTTCAGTTTTACTATTGTTCCTTTGAAGAAAATGTGTCTTAATTCTCTACATGACTTGGCATTTCTTATTTTAGTTTTCCTACTATGATACTTCCAGGTGAGGCTTTCTTTCTGTTTATCTTTCTTGATGTTTATGGTAACTCTTGTATTTGCATCTTGAAGTCTGGTTTCACTATTTCAAAATCCTTGGTCATTATCTCTTCAAGAATCTCTTTTTTGGGGCGCCTGGGTGGCTCAGTGGGTTAAGTGTCTGCCTTTGGCTCAGGTCATGATCTCAGGGTCCTAGGATTGAGCCCCGCAATGGGCTACTTGCTCAGTGGGAAGCCTGCTTCTCCCTCTCCCTCTGCCTGCTGCTCTGCCTATCTGTGCTAGCTCTCTATGTTTCTGTCAAATAAATAAATAAAACCTTAAAAAGATAGCTTTTTTTCCCATTATCTTTAGCCTATTTTTCTGAGGCTTCCATCATTTATGAAAAATTTTAAATTTTGCCTCTTATGATTCTTTTTCTCTTTCTTGTGTTTTTATCCATTTTTCCTTTCCTGCTTCAATCTGGCAATGGCTATATTTCAGTTTATGAACTCTTTCTCTTAGCCTAATTTGCTTATTATTCTCATTTGTTATATTCTTATTTTGAGATATCATATTTTCTTAGTTCTATAATTTCCATTTGATATGTTAAATTCTAGTTCTCATATGAAATGGAAAATCTTGCTATCTATCCTATTATTTTAAAGCCCAGGTTAAAAACCTCATTATCTATAACACCTGTAGTTTTATTTCTATTTGTGTCTCTTATACCTGCCTCCATGTATACTTTATAATTTTTCATTGAATGCTAGACACTCATTAAAATTTGTAAAAGCTCTGCTTGATGTTATCTTTCTACACTGTGTGTTGTTCTATCTTAGGCATTCAGAGTAAGGGAAGATAAAATAAATTTAGCATGAGATTTGAGCTGATTTAGAACTAAGTTTCTTTATAGGTTATTTTAGTACCAATTAGCCATTACTCCCGTAGTAGAGTCCTTGAGGAATTCCAACTGAAAGCCTGAGTTTTACCAGTCATTGACACACTCCATTCCACTATTAGGAGATCAAAAACTCTGCTTGGCTTCTTAACATTTTATCAGCTGCTTACAAATAATCAGATGTCTCAGGGGGAACACCTACACTGATCGTTGAGATCACTTCTCTGTGCTTCTTGGCCTTGCATGGCTTGAGGTCTTCCAGTTCTGATTTTTGTCTCTCTAGCTCCATGAGCCTACCAAAATCGCTAACAGCTGCCAGCCTTTTAGCCATGGATATTTGCTCAGTCTCTCAGCTTCTAGACAGCTGTCTTTGAATCAGGAAATATTTAGAGAAAAAAATGCTTCGTACAGTGTAGGACTAAACAAAGGCCACGTATTTTCTTTCTTTTCAGTTCCCTTGGTCAATTAAGTCCTACCTTCCTTAGTAATTCTCAAATGACTTCAGAGAGATACTTCTTTCTATGTTTTCTCCAGCCTTTGTTCTTGGTGGATAGTTTATCTGATAAAGGTTTATAAATAATAGCCAGACAGATCTTTGCCTTATTGTTGGTATATGTATAATTCTCCTGCTGTTGAACTTTCATCCATGAACTTTCTCACTGGATGTATTCTTCCCACTTCTTCCTATCATCACTGCTTTAATTTGAGATGCACTTGATAGCTTTAGAGATATTTTGGCATCTTAGGACCATACTTTTCTCTTAGAGGTCCTGAAAATGGACTGTATTATTATTTGTTTTTCCTGTTTGGCTAACCTCCAGTTATGCAGAAAATGCAATTTAAATAGCCATCATTCTAGAAGCCCAGCTGTAGTTTTTATAGTGGTCTGTATATGTCTTTAGAGATGGTCATCTTACTGATGTATTTTATGCAAAAAAAGGATAGCATATTAGTACATAAATACTATATTTTTGCTTAGATTGAAAAAATGTCATAAAACTGTGTCACAAATATCTATTTGCCAGAATCTGAAAACAAATATGAATGAACACTGCCTTAAAGGACTACAATGTGAGAAACACATAAATATACAAATATTTACATGAAGTTTGTACAGTGGGATATGTGCTGATTGGCAACAAAACAAACCAATATGGTGGTTTCTAGCATAGAGATTTGACTTCAGAAATATCTGATTCAAGCACTAATTATATCACATGCTAGTCTTTCTTGTAAGTTTGATCTCTGTATTTTCCGGAAGACAAAATTTCATCATCTATAAAATGAATTTTTAGATTATTTATTGAAATAATGTATATAAGATTTTTACCACAGTAAATTCACAAATTTAGAGCTCAGCAATGTATTTATTTGATCAGCACTGTCATCATAAAATGTTCATGTGACAGAAAGCAACCTAAGTAATTCTTATCATGATTTGGGGAAGATGTATAGAAAGAATGGGGATTGAGGTGAAATCTGAACATTGCACAAATATTCTCCAGCTATAAAAACAAGTGTTGGAAGAATAATATAAATAGAGGGGACAGAGTATACCAATCTTACAGGCTTTGAGCTCATCAAGCATTTGGAGTCCTGTTCAATTTGACTGACACAGAGGCTTTACTATAAAAATGACAGGGGTTGAAACCGGGCATGAGATAGGATCCAACTATGAAGAGCTTTGTAAATCATTTTAATGTATTTGCATTTTATCCTGTTTGTTGATAGGAACACATTAAAACATTTTAGATTGAGCAGTTAATCAGAGTTTTGTTTTTAGAAAAAATGTCACAGTTTAAATGATGAAGTTTGTGGACATCACCAGTGTTTGAGCAAAACTCTAAATATTATTGCTTGGAAGTATAGAATAGGCTGCATTTTAGCCAAATGCTTTTACTAGTCATATTAACTTTAATATAATTGTAAGAGTATTAGAACTAATAGTTAATCACTTTTCAGAATTATGCTACAATGCAAAAGTAAACATCTGTTTATTAGTTTGCTCAATAAGTAGGCACTATATTATTTAGACATTTCACAGAAACATTCAATGATCTAGCCAAATCTTTGATACATATGATTTATTCCAAAGTTTGCATAAACCTCTCTTGCAATCACTAGTTGCTTTATCATTGCTACCACAACCAGTCTTTGCTGTGTGACTGAAGAAGTCTTTGGTTACATTGTGAAGGTTAAACAATTGTTTGATTTAGTGATTTTAATTTGTAGTGATTCATATTTACATTACTAATATAATGACCCAGAAATGATAAAGTAAATTTTTGCTAATATATAAAGATAGTAATGTTTTAGGGTAAAAACTAGATATTGTAATGTAACTAATAATTGTCCATTTACAAATAGATTGGAACAATTAATTAGCTAGAGACAAAGTCACGAGCTTTAAAAGTGATTAAGTATACTAGAAAAAGTAAAGGACAGAATGATTCCTATGGATTACCCCATAGTACTTAAATATGAAATTCATCATTAATGCTGGTACTTCTAATAGACTACCACTTCTTTACAATAATTAGTGATATATTAACCATTTGAATGAAATACTGAAGTATCATGCCACACCATGTTATCCTATGAAAGACAGTTTATACATTCATAGTAGAAACTCGAGGACCCACAATTATTTTTTCCTCTTACCCTCAGGCTGGGCTTTATATTTCAGACTAAGGGATACCTTTTCTTCATTAATTCAAAGTGTGAATATCATGAAAGCATCTTATATTCTAAAAGAAGCAAATTTAACCCAGATTAAAAATAGGCTTAAGCAAAATTTCAGAATTGTGTTCTTTTTTTGCATAAGTCAAGAAGCAATAGAAGCTATCTAATTTTCTAATATATATACATATGTATATGTATTCTATATATATATGTATATATATACACACATATTTAACTGAAGAACTGGATAAACTTCTAGTTTCAAATAGTATTTAAGCTGTACAAATGTATAATCCCATTTGATTACAAGACATTTGCTTTGCTTAGACATCTTTTAAAAATGCAGTTTGAAATAATGAAAGCTCCAAATGGAAGCTGAAACAGTTTAGCATTCTTAAAACTATCTCGAAACAATTCTACAGCTGTACAGAATGGTAAGAGTAGTCAACCATATAAGGAAGACGTTCTGGATTAAACATCTATGTTATACAAACTAATCCTGTGTTTTAAACCCTGGTGCTCAAGTGGGTGATCAAATTAAAACAGAACAAAATTGCTGAACAATTATGATACTGTGAAATTAGCTCAATGATCTGCTGTATATTTTCACCAAATATTATCCAATGTGAATATTTTATGACTAAGTAGACTTTGAAATCTTCAGGATGGTTACTAACTTAATTAAGCCCTTAGGTGGTGTGTGTGTGTGTGTGTCTGTGTGTGTGTGAATAAATACGGCAAGATAAGGGCTTGAGTTCAGGTGTTGTGGAATGAAGCCAAGAGGGTATGCACAGAAAGAAGTGAGCAGAGGAAGAATAAAGAAGGTAAACAGAGAAGTTGTGGTTTGAGATAAGTTTATGTAAATATTTCCAAACTGGGAAATCCCAGCTGAACTCTCAGTATTCAACTCCATATCTCTTCATCATGCTACATATGTTTTTATGTGTGTGTGTGTATATGTGTGTGTGCATCTCTTGTCGTAATAAGTGACAGAAATCTCCCAGAAGTAGTTTTTTCAGAGATGAGGATGTATACTCATGATGCTCCTGTTACTGCTGGCATCTATGCACGTTCCTCCGCAAACCCAAAAAGTTGGTGAATATGCATGACAGAGCATCATTTTAACCATTCAGAAATAATCACATGTGTGTGGATGGTTATGTTTTAAAAACTGTTATTTTTGAATCTCTGTAACAGCAGCTAACCTCTGATTGAGGTAACTGTAATTACATCATTTACCAGGAAAATGTGAATTTTGTTTGATTTGAGACTTAATCATATTATAAATGCAAGTTAAAAATTCTCTAAGATAACCATGAAAAAAAGGTAAAAGAAATGGATTAAGGGATCAGTCCAAAAGAGTAAAAGAAAGGAAGAAACAAGAACAAAAATCTTCGAAAGAATACAAAAAAATAGATAATATAAGATCCTATTCACTATTTTTATCAGTGAAAAAAATCAGTGAAAAGAAAGCAGTAGAAATACTTTTTAAGAAAATGTTCACTAATACACAGGGTCTCAGATTGGATAAAACATATAATAAAGTACAAAATCCAGCTCCTGTGTGCTCTTTATAAGAATAATTATAGGCGAGCTCCTATGCCAAACTCCCAAATTATGCAATTTTGGATAAGGTAATACATTATAGAAAATAGATTTGGGGGGCACCTGGGTGGCTTAGTCGGTTAAGGGTCTGCCTTCAGCTCGGGTCATGATCCCAGGGTCCTGGGATCCAGCTCCATGTCAGTTTCTCTGCTCAGTGGGGAGCCTGCTTCTCCCTCTCCCTCTGCTTGTTGCTCCCCTAGCTTGTGCTCTCTCTCTCTCTTAAATAAAATCTTTAAAAAAAAAAGAAAATGGAGTTTGGTATAATTTCTATTTCTGATAAATGAATATAAAGGGCAGATAATTAGCAAAATACAAAGGAACTGAACTACATTACTGAAAAGTCATATTTATAGAGACCTGAACTTACATCAGTATTTTATAAACCAATGTGAGAGATTAATAATTGACTATATACTAGGCAGGAAGACTCAAGGGGTCTGAGTCTTTGAATAACTGAACCAAAACCAGGAAGTGACCCTCTTAATCTTCTTGTTTTATAAAGAAAATGAACAATATTGATTTATAAGCCATTGTTAATTGGATTTTCTAATATTTTCAGCCAAACTATTCCTAAAAATAAATGTACCAAATTCAGGATATGACATATTCTTTTGCTACAGCATACACGTCTCTAAGTTGTACAGCAATTTCTATAGGTTTTTGATATACCTAAGTATGTTAATATTAGTATAATATTAATATTATATTTAATAAGTAAGCTTTAATAATCAATAAATAACATTAATTTTTGCCTTTGGTTTTTGAGTGATTTTCCTTAAGTGCACTTTTATCATTACTTAGTGGCTATGAAGAAAACGAATATGCATGTGTGCATGTGTGTGTATACACTGTGTGGCATTATACTAGGAACACATATGTAGCATGAGTAATAAAGAAAGAAAGAATCAGAAAGAGTTTCAATCTTTTGGGTAACAGTTTTAGGTGACAGCTTTTTATTTAAAGGACATAATGAAATCTGTTGAAAGGTTAGTGTTATTTAAAGCTATTATCATAGTTATGTTATTCTCTAAACGTTTTCTTTTTAAAAATTGAAGAATTTTGGGGTGCCTGGGTGGCTCAGTGGGTTAAGCGACTGCCTTCAGCTCGGGTCATGATCTCAGGGTCCTGGCATCGAGCCCCGCATCGGGCTCTCTGCTCAGCAGGGAGTCTGCTTCTCCCTCTCCCACTCCCCCTGCTTGTGTTCCATCTCTCGCTCTGTCAAATAAATAAATAATCTTTAAAAAAATTTAAAAAAATAATTATTTAAAAAATAAAAATAAAAGTTGAAGAATTTTTATTAAAATTCAGAAAGAGTTTTATAATGACTTCTGACACTATAATTAAAAAACATGAGAATTCCAGCCATTATGCCAAACCTATGGACTCTGTATATTCAAATAATTTCTAATTTGAGGAGTGGTAGTCTCTAACCATAGAAGATTGTAACTATCTGAGCCAGAATAATGATGGAAGGATGATATTTCATCTCTTTCATTCTTCATTTTTTGAAGTTTCTACCTCAGAAAGAGGAAATACCTCCTTCTACTTGTCTTATTTTCTTGGAAATCAAGTGCTGTATTTGTAAGTATTCATGAGGAGGGAGAAGTGATTGTTTTGGGTGAGAAAGGAGTATTGTATGAAATTAGCAAACATGACTACATAAATAGCAATGTTCATGTACAAAACAGTGTGCTGCTTTTGCTTGCAATGTATACTTGTAATTCTCTGCTTAATTGTTAATTTCCAGGTAGACAGGATGGGTTGAATTGACCTGGCCATAAGGTGAGTGCATGGTGCATCTTCTAAAGAGTAATGAAATGTCTGTTGAGAATCATTTCCCTTGATGATATGAAGTTTCAACTGCTTGAGTTAAAGTAGTTATATCTATGCATTTTTTTAAAGACTTCAGGTAATTGTTTACTGTCTGGGTTCTTATATAAACAGATTTCATTTTACCCTGGGACTACAGAAAACATAATCCTTTATTATCATATAAAATGATTCTCTTTCCCTCAGGTAAGTGGCTTTATTTTTTATGGGATGGCATGTATTTTTCTTACCATATATAATAATTGTGTGGAATGTTTTGTTATTTGCTTGTCCATTTTTAAATATATGGTATAGATCACTTATATTTTCACTTTAATTTCTTTGAAGTTTTGAAATATTGAGAAAAAAATTGAATAGGCTAGTAAGACACAGATAATTTGAATGGAATTTTTTATTTGTTTGTTGGCACTGGTTGGTGGTTTTCTTCTCTTTTAAATCTGAGCACAGTTCCACGACATTTTTTAATATTTCAGGACATGGACATATTGAATAGTCCAGGATAATTGTGTTATAGAATTATTCACATTGTTTCCTCTGCATTGTTTCTAAAGTTAACTTGTCAGTTATGTTTTTTTTCATTTTCTTTAAGCATAATTTTTTACATAAAGGAGAGTCTTTAGTATAGTTACAAATATAAAAGGATCTGCCCAGACTTCTTTTTTATTTTCAATACTGCTTTATTAAGATATAATCCACAAAAAGAACAATTCACCCATTTACATTATACAATTCAGTGGATTTTAGTGTATTCACAGGGTTATGCAATCACCACTACAATGTATACATTTTATGTGTGAACGTGTTTTTAATTCTCTTGAATATATACCTAGAAGTGGAATTCCTGGATCATATGGTAGCTGCCTATTTAACATTTTCAGGTACTGCCAAATTGTTTTCCAAAGTAACTGCATTATTTTACAACTTCAAAACCAATATATGAGGGTTCTAATTTCTCCATATCCTTGTCAACACTTGCTATCTTTTAGAGACTAGCTATCCTGGTGAGTATGAAGTAATATGTCATTGTGGTTTATTGTCCTAGTGACTAATGATGTTAGGCAACTTTCCATGTATTTTTTGGCATTTACATATCTTCTTTGGATAAATGTCTATTTAAATTATTTTCCATTTTTATTTTTTATTTTTTGCTTTCTTATTGTTGAGTTGTAAGAGTTCTTTACATACTTTGGAACTATATCCCAATCAGATTTGCACAAATTTTCTTCCGTTTTTGAGTCGTTTTTTTCTTTTTTGATAATGTTCTTTCAAGCACAAAAGTTTTACACCCTAATTAATCATAATTAATCAATTGCAATTTATATGTGTTTTCTTTTGTTGCTTTTACTTTTGTTGTCATATCTAATAAAATATTGTAAAATCCAAAGTCCTGAGAATTTACTCAAGTTTTCTTTTAAGAGTAGCTCTTACATTTAGATACTTGATCTGTTTTGAGGAAATTTTTGCATACGGTCTGAGGCAGAGGTCTAGTTTAATTATTTTACCTAGATATCTTCTTTGTACAACTCTTAAATTTTTTTGTGAAACTTATTCCTAATTATTTTACTCTTTTTAAAGTTATTGGGACAGAGTTGCTTTTACAAACTTATTTTCAGATTGCTCATCGCCAGTATATAGAAATACAACTGATTTGTCTATTGATTCTATAAAATTTTAAAAGCTACATCACATTTATACTCTAATTAAACATAAATTGTTCATATCATCCCCAGCTTTTAACACCAAGTTCTCATGTATACAAACTACAGTCTTGTGATAAATAATTTATTTTACACTTTTGATGTCTAGATTTTTCACTTCATATTTCCAGGTTTCTTTCTTTTAACTTCTGAACCACTAAGGAAAATTTCAACAAGTTGTGAGTGACTCAGTCCCTCTCCTCCCAACAAGGTGGCTCAGGTAAAATAATCATGTACATCTGACCTTTAAAATGTAATACTCCAGTGATTGCCAAAGGCCAGTTCGAAGCTTTACTGCGCTGCTGCACTTTCACAAGTAATACTCAGGAGTTGACATTTATAAAACTGCTGGTGCACTCTAGAGACATCCTGATAGCTAGGTGTTATACGAATCTATCTTTATCATGATAATGGATACGTAAGTGTGTTAGAGAATAACACTTTTGAAATCTTCTGAAAGAAAAGAGACATTTTTTCATTCAGTTCAAGGGGATAACTTAAAAATAAGTACAATTGCATAAATTTTTTTTGCTGTAAATATAAAAAAATTATATTCATTTTACTCAAAGTAACTATTTAAGCAAATAAGCAAGAAAAAATCTACAAAAAATATCAAAGGCAAATGTCAAATACTTTTTTAATTATACACCTCTGTTACTGCTTTTTTTCCACTTCCTCTATAGTATTCCTTAGATAATGTTTATTTGGCAATAATTTTCCTCAAAAAAGGCAATTGGAAGATATTCCATGTGCAGCTAAAACAAGCAAACAAAAACCTTACCAAAATGATTTCTGTGGGCTTCACTGAGACAAATTATTCTAATATGTTCCTATATATTAATAAATTCAAATGAGAAAATAAGTGAATATTATATAAAATATAATGAATGCTTTTAGCTATAATATCCAACCTAGAACATTTTCAGTCATCATGTGCTGTGCAAAGGTTTAACCATCCTTGTGAATTTCTTCAAAATTACAATTAAGCAGTATTTAATTTTAGGATATACATTTTATCTATTATTTATTTCTGTATTTTAATGTGTTAAGAATTACAATATCTGTATCCAATTATTTGCATTATGAGCACCACTATAGTACTCATTTTTAAACTTTGATACACATACAATTAATAGAAATCTTATTTTCTTTTAGAAGATTCTTCCTGAGGGGCGCCTGGGTGGCTCAGTTGGTTAAGCGACTGCCTTCGGCTCAGGTCATGATCCTGGAGTCCCGGGATCGAGTCCCACATTGGGCTCCCTGCTCAGCGGGGAGTCCGCTTCCCACTCTGACCCTCCCCCCACTCATGCTCTCTCTCTATCTCATTCTCTCTCTCAAATAAATAAAATCTTTAAAAAAAAAAATTAGAAGATTCTTCCTGAATTCCAGTAGGTATTTTTATAATATTTATAATTTATATAATTAATTATAATTAATAAATATAATTATATTTAATATAAA
>NW_027397070.1:19524504-19679542 GCF_003265705.2 Callorhinus ursinus | reverse complement strand
TGCCATAGAAAATGTGAAAATTTTTGTTTTGCTTACTGTTTCTACAACTCCACCTATAATGTATTTTGAATAGACACTCACATAGACACCCTTACAGATAAATACATTTTTAAAAATGAATTCAAATTGTATTGTAGACCCAAAGATAAGAGCCAAAACTATAAAAATTTCTATAGGATGATATGGGAATATTTGCATGATGTTAGTTCACTTACAGCATGGGCCATAAAATAAAAATTGATAAATTAGACTTTATTGAAATTAAAACTTTTAAGAAAATGCAAATTAAAGCACAGACTGGGAGGAAATATTTGTAAATGAACTACCTTATAAGGAACTTGTGTACAGAATATATAAAAACACTCAAAACTCAGGATTAAGTAAAAACTAATCCAACTAAAAATTGATCAGATAGTTTACTAGAGAAGAAATACACATGGCAAATAATCATAATAAAAGATGTTCAGCATCATTATGCATTAACGAAATGCAAACTAAACACACTTGTTAAAATGACTAAAACTACAGGCAATACTAAGTACTGGTAAAGGATGTGGAAAAATTTGAACTCTCATATTGTTGAGGAAATATAAATGCAAAACTGTACATCCTTTTTGTAATAGTTCAGCAGTTACTGATAAAGTTAAACATACACTCATCTTATGATCCAGTAATCACACTTCTAGAAATTTAACCAAGTAGTATAAAAACCTATGTTCACACAAACCTGTACATGAATGTGTCTAGAGGCTTTATTAATAATTACTAAAAACTTGGAATTAACCACATGTCCCTCAACTATGATACATCCAAATCCCAATAATAGAATACTGTAATAGAATACTATTTTTCCACAATAAGGAATAGACTATGGACTATGGACTGTGGGTATGTGACAATAGAATGAATCTCAACTACATTTTGCTAAATGAATGAATCCAGATTCATAAAGCTACATATTGTATGATTTCATTTATACAGCATTCTTCCAAAGACAAACTTTAAAAACAGGTAACAGATCAATGTTTGCCAGAGTCTGGAAGAAAGTGGAGGGATTGACTGGAAAAAGATATGAAAAATTTTTTGGAATGATGTGCCTCTCTAATTCTGATTTTATTGGTAGCTATAAGACTGGTAAAGATTGACACAATTGAACACTTAATATGGTGAATTGTACTCTATGTAAATTATGGCTTAAATTTTAAAATGAAAAACAATCTCGATTCAGCACTTCATACAAAGGCCAGCATGTGGTAAGTGCTCAATCGATATAACCTAATAATATAATTGTTATTGTTTGCACAAAAATATATAAAAATGAATAAAGATGTAAAGATTACAAAATAGAGAAGCATCACCAAACAATTCCAATAAATTGCTGTACTTCACTCTTTCCTCACAAACCTCCTTTCTGAAACCAATCTCTAAAGTTGAAAAAGAGTATTTCTCTGATGTGCATTTTAATTCACCCTTTGAATAATGGTGAATGAAATGAAATGAAAATGCCCCAGTCATGTAATCTGTCATCAGCATAAAACTGATTTAAAATATATCTAAATAGAATGTGAACACATAGATTTTTGGGGTTACATTTATTCACAGATTTCTTGTGCCTTCTTAATATTCTTGTAATATCATATTCATTGTTTAATCAAAATACCTGTAGAAGAATTAACTTGTGAGTTAAATCTAAAAATAATTGAATATTCTTTAAAACATCTTCTTAAGCAATATGCAGTATCTTTTAGGCTTTAAATGAAAGCTGAAGCTATTATTAAGGTACATGATTTTTCAAAGTATGACACAAATGCTAAAAGTTATATCGACTGTTTTTACTTACTCAGTTTCCAAATTTTTAAATTCAGATCTATAAAACCTCAAGACAAATTCTCTACAGAAGTAAAAGTGTACTATGTAGTAATAATGACTTCTGAAAGTGTACTCTAGCGATAATAGAGAAATTATTTTGTATCATTTAACCTTAAAATAAATATTAAATGCATTTTGAATAAGAAGGTATGTTAGTTTTTTTTTTAATAGTATTATCATGACATATTTTCTGCCTTTTTAGTTTTGACTCATTTATGTCCTATATTTAAAATGGGTTTCCTCCAAATCCAACAATACATGTAAAAAATCACGCACCACAATCAAATGGGATTTATTCCTGGGCTGCCAAGGTGGTTCAATATTAGCAAATTGATCAATGTGGTGCATCACATTAATAAAAGAAAGAAGAACCATATGATCATTTCAATAGATGCAGAAAAAACATTTGACAAAGAACAACATCCATTCATGATAAAAACCCTCAACAAAGTAGGTTTAGAGGGAACATACCTCAACATAATAAAGGCCATATTTGAAAAAGCAACAGCTAATATCATCCTAAATGGAAAAAAAAAAACAAACCTGAGAGCTTTTCCTGTATTGTCAGGAACAAGAACAGAGTTGTACACTCTGACCACTTTTATTTAACAGAGTAGGGGAAGCCTTAGCCATGGCAATCAGACAACACAAAGGCATAAAAGGCATCTAAATCAGCAAGGAGGAAGTATAACTTTATTTGCAGATGACATGATACTATATATAAAAAACCTGAAAGACTCCACCAAAAAACTGCTATAACTGATAAATGAATTCAGTAAAGTCAAAATCAAAGTACAAAAATCTGTTGCATTTTTATACACCAACAATGAAGCAGCAGAAAAAGGAATTAAGGAATCAATATGATTTACAACTGCACCAAAAACAATAATCTTCCTAGGAATAAACCTAATCAAAGAGGTAAACTTGTACTCTGAAAACTATAAAACATTGCTGAAAGAAATTGAAGATGACACAAAGAAATGGAAAGACATTCCATGCCCTTGGATTGGAAGAACAAATACTGTTAAAATATTCATACTAACCAAAGCAATCTGCACATTTGATTGCAATCCCTATCAAAAATACCACCAGCATTTTTTACAGAGCTAGAACAAACAATCCTAAAATTTGTACAGAACCACAAAAGACCCTGAATGCCAAAATAATCTTGAAAAAGAAAAGCAAAGCTGGAGGCATCATAATTCTGGATTTCAAGTTATATTACAAAGTTGTAGTTATCTAAACAGTATGGTACTGTTATGGAACCTGGACTGGATTGCCTGACGGAAGAACCAAGCAGCACTCAGAGATCGTGGAGGATAGAAGGTTTATTTAATGCCAGCGGGCTCAGCCTCAGGGCGAGGACTGGGACTCTCATTGGCTCAGTCAGCCATCTTAGGACACAGATTTTCCTTATCAGTACTAGCACAAGAAATAGAATGGAAAACCCAGAAAGGAACCCACAACTATATGGTCAATTAATCTTTGACAAAGCAGGAAAGAATATGCAATGAGAAAAAGAATGTCTCAGGTGCCTGGGTGGCTCAGTTGGTTAAGCGACTACCTTCGGCTCAGGTCATGATCCTGGAGTCCCAGCATCGAGTCCTGCATCGGGCTCCCTGCTCGGCAGGGAGTCTGCTTCTCCCTCTGACCCTCCCCCCTCTCATGTGCTCTCTCTCTCTCTAATTCTCTCTCTCAAATAAATAAATAAAATCTTAAAAAAAAAGGAAAAGAATGTCTCTTCAACAAAAGTTATTGGGAAAACAGCAGCATGCAAATGAATGAAACTGGACCACTTTCTTATACCATACATAAAATAACTTCAAAATGGATTGAAGACCTAATGTGAGACCTGAAACCATAAAAATCCTGGAAGGTAACACAGCAGTAACTTCTTTGACATCAGCCCTATCAACTTCTTTCCAGATATGTCTCCTGAGGCAAGGGAAACAAAAGCAAAAATAAACTATGAGGACTGCATCAAAATCAAAAGCTTCTGCACAATGAAGGAAACAATCAACCAAACTAAAAGACAACTTACAGAATAGGAGAAGATATTTACAAATGATAAATCTGATAAAGGGTTAGTGTCCTAAATATATAAAGAACTTATAAAACTCAATACCCCAAAAATGAATAATCCAATTTAAAAATGGGCAGAAGACCTGAAGGACCATTTTCCAAAGACATACAGATGGCCAACAGACACGTGAAAAGATGCTCAACATCACTCATCATCAGGGAAATGCAAATCAAAACTACAATAAGATATCACCATACACCTGACAGAATGGCTAAAATTAACAACTCAGGAAACAACAGATGTTGGCAAGGATATGGAGAAAGGCGAACCCTCTTGCACTGTTTGTGGGAATGCAAACTGGTATGGCCACTCTGGAAAACAGTATGGAGGTTCCTCAAAAAGTTAATAATAGAACTTACCCTACAACCCAGCAATTGCACTACTAGGCAATTACCCAAAGAATACAAATATACTCATTTGAAAGATGCATGCACTCTGATGTTTATAGCAGCATTATCTACAATTGCTAAATTATGGAAATAGCCCAAGTGTCCATCAACTCATGAATGGATAAAAAAGAGGTGGTTTATATACCCAATGGAATATTAGCCATAAAAAAGAATGAAATCTTGCCATTTGCAATGATATGGATGGAGCTAGAGAGAGGATTATGCTAAGTGAAATAAGTCAGTCAGAGAAAGACAAATACTATATGACTTCACTGGTCATGTGGAATTTAAAAAACAAAACAAATGGGCAAAGGGACCAAAAGAGAGAGAGGGAGAGAGAGAGAGGTAAACCAAGAAATAGATTGTTAACTATAGAGAACAAAGTGATGGTTACCAGAAGGGAGGTAGGTGGATTATGGGTTAAATAGGTGGTGGGGATTGAAGAGTCCACTCGGTGTGATAAGCACCAGGTGTTGTATGGAAGTGCTGAACCACTATATTGTATGCCTCAAACTAATATTACACTACATGTTAACTAATCAGAATTGAAATAAAAACTTAAAAAAATAAAGTGGGTTTCTTATTTATAATGTATAGTTCAGTCTTATTTAATTTATTCATTTGGCATCTTTTTCTGTTGGTGTTTTAAGAACATTCTTATTTGAAGAGATTATTAATATACTTGGATTAATATGTATCATATTTGTATTTATATTCACTACGTTTTTGTTGTTTCTCCTTGTCCCCTTTTTTGCTGCCTTCTCTTTTTTTAATTTTATTTATTTGAGAGAGAGAGTAAGCAGGAGTGGGGGGCAGAGGGAGAGGGAGAAGCAGGCTCTCTGCTCAGCAGGGAGCCCAATATGGGACTCGATTCCAGGACCCTGGGATCACAACCTGAGCCAAAGGCAGATGCTTAACCAACTGAGCCACCCAGGCGCCCTGCCTTCTCTGGTTGTAACTGTGTATTTAATATGACCCCATTTCTCTCCTCCCTTAGCATAATAGCATTTATATCCCTTTTTAAAAAATATTTAGTGATGCTCTAGAGTTTACAAAACATATTTAAAAACAATATAAATTCAACTTTGAATAATACTATACTGTTACATCTGCTGCTACCGTACTGCTCCACCTGTGCAGGTATCTTAAAACACAGTATTTCCGTCTTTGTGATATTTACTTTTTTTCACTTATCTGTATGCCATAATCACCCAAAGCATGTGTACTATTATTTTTTTAAAGATTTTTATTTATGTATTTATTTGAGAGAGAGAGTATGAGAGGGGGGAGGGTCAGAAGGAGAAGCAGGCTCCCTACTGAGCAGAGAGCCTGACGTGGGACTCGATCCTGGGATTCCAGGATCATGATCTGAGCTGAAGGCAGTCACCTAACCAACTGAGACACCCAGGTGCCCCTACTATTATTTTTTTTAACAAAGAATTATTTTTTAGAAGGTTTAAAAATAAGAAAAATAAAATATTTTATCTTTATTTATTCCTTCTCTGGTACTCTTCCTTTATTTAGATTCTGTGTCAAGTCAATGGAAATTTCCTTTTCCCTAAAGAACTTTTAACATATCTTGCAAGGCAGGCCTGCTTTTATTCATATGAGGAAGTCTTTATTTCTCATTCACTTTTGAAAGATAATTTCCTGGAGTTGGAATTCTAGTTTGTTTTTCTTCTTCCTACATATTAAATATTTAATTTCTCATTGATGGCAGAGTTTGTACAACAATCCCGCTGTAATTCTTATCCTTGCTCCTCCGTATATCAGGTGTCACATATCCTCCCCAGGCTTCTTTTTTAAGATTATCTCTTTGTAGTTGGATTTCTGCATTTGAAAATAATATGCCCAGGTAGGGATTTTTGGTATTTATCCTGTTTGATACTCTAATCTTCCTTGGTTTGTTGTTTGCTGTTAATTTTGCAAAGCTCTTAAGCAGTATTTCTTTAAATATTTCTTCTGCTCTATTGTCTGTACTTTTTGTATTACACTTATGTGTATGTTACATCTTTTGATATTGTTAAGTAATTCTTGGATTTTTTTTCTTTTGTTGTTGTTTATTAAATCATTCTTTTTTCTGTGTGTATTTCAGTCTTTAAAGTTTCTATTGATTTTTCTTACTCTTTACTGATTTTTGTTGGCTATGTTGAGTCTACCAGTGAGTCCACTAAAGTCATTCTTCATTTTTATTACTGTGTATTTGATTTCTAGCCTTTTTTAAAAAATTATTTGTGTGAGCATTTCCTTTTATTTTATAGCTTTTCATCTTTCTGTTTACATTATGCACCTGTTCTTGTAGGTTTTCTCTCTCCATTAGAGCCCTTACCATATTAAACATTGTTCTTTTTAATTACTTCTCTCACAATCCCAATATCTATTTCATATCTGGATATGGTTCTGATTCTTGGTTTCTCTTTCCAGATTGTGTTTCTTCTTGCCTTTTGGCATGCTTTTTAATATTTTGTTGAAAGCTGGACAAGCTGTTATCAGGTAATAGAACAGAGGTACATAAATCTTTAGTAAGAAGGTATGCTAATTTGTAAATTTAATGGTTAAAGTGTCTAATATCTATTTTAGCTTTAGGTACAAATACAAAACTTACTCCTCTAGTGTATTTCATTTTGTCTCCTTTTTTGGCTTAGGAGGTTTCTTATACACTGCTCTGATAGTCTGTCTTGTAAATTTTTCAGGTGTAATACACCATAATTAAAGTGGAGCCCTGTTGGGAGTGGTGGTAACGTGTTAGTTTGTATGAGCATTCTGCAAACTTCAGCTTTAGTATTCATTTTTTAATAGCCTGCGTCATAGGTGCCTGCATCCCTTTTCTAGTGTTGTTTTTTTCTCAGACCTTATTCCTTTCTCTAACTGCAACATTCCTAATCTATTTATTCAAAATCCTGTTCCGTGATAAGAATGTTGTTGTTGTTCTTTTATTTTTTTTCTTTCAGGAAAATTAGAGAGTCTAGAGCAAGGAACAGAAATGTTAATTTGAAAATATATATGCACTCCTAAGTTTATTGTAGCATTATTTACGATAGCCAAGATATGGAAGCAACTTAAGCGCCCATCAGTGGATGAATGGGTAAAAAAGACACACACATATACACACATGCAGACTCAGACACACACAATGGAATATTACTCAACCATGAAAAGAATCAGATCTTGCTATTTGCAACAACATGAATCGACCTAGAGGGTATTATGCTAACTGATAAATACGGCATGATTTCTCTTATATGTGGAAGCCCTGAAAGTTGACTCCTGAAGATTTGTGACCTTAGTCCTGGCTCTAACCTGCTACACCTTGCCAAAGGCCCAAAATCTTTTCAACAAAGAATTTATACTAAAAAAGTTCTAGAACCAGGTGATTCTCAGCATCCCCACGTGTCTATCATCTTTTTCCCAACAGAAAGTTTTCTAGCTAAGCTGATGCTTTGTTCATAGTCTCAGTGAAAACTGCCAAAGTTCCTTTTCTGTGCCTCCTGGCATTGGTGCCATGCTGGCCCTGGAAACATACCATCAGGCTATTGTGGGAATGTTGGCACATTCCATGTCCATGTCCAAGTGAAGCTTGAGCTGTGACAAATCTTCACAGAGGTTTTCTGTTTTCTCAGCTCTGCTTACAGTTTGGCCAGCTGCTTCATGCACTTGACTTCTTCACTGAAGTAATGATGGCCTGGCCTTGGGAGCCTGAACTCAAAGGGGCAGGGCAGCAGAAATCAGCAGCAGTGGCTCCCGAGGCTGGCTGGTAGTCCCATCATTTGTCACTTCCTGTGTCACAGCCCTACTTCCTTTCTTGGGTTTCCATTTCTGCCATCTTACCTCAAGTTGCTCTCTGGTAAAATCTCCAAGTAGAACTTGGTTAAATCATTATGTCAGTTGCATGGAATTCATAGAAGCATGGTCCTCCTATCAAATGAAGTTTGTAAGTATGGAAACACATGGAATGTATATGATACTACTTTATTTTGATATTGATTACACAATTCAAATATAAGCATTTAATATTCATACAGTTTGAATCTTTGTAGGAGAATTTCTTTTTAGGATATATCATTCTTTCTTACAACAAATAATTGTACAGTCAATTTGTTGCCATTTCTGAAAGAAAATTTTAATTTTTAACTTGGTTATCACAAATTTTGACCTTGAAAGTGACTTGCCTCTTTAACAAAGGAAAGGGTGAAACATGTGCTACCAAAATAAAATTTACTCTTTCTTCATTTAAAGTCCCTTCTGAAAATATTCCATACACCATCTTCATGTATAGCTTGAAAGTAAAACACAAATATTAAAATGACAGGTAAGGGACTTTGTGTCTGAAATGAGGCCAACTTCTATGCACTCTGTCCAATATCAACCAAATAATTTTCAATTAATACTGTCTCTAATTGCCACCAGTACCATTACTTTAGACATAAAACAAAGAGAATTTAGGAGTATTAGTTTCAGTCCTTATGTGATATGGGTTTTGAATAGTTAGTATGCAGTGAAGTAATATTAATATGCTTTAGACAAACTGAATTTGTGAAAGCAATGATATGAATGAAAATTTGAAAAAAGATTTAGAGTTTGCTTATATTTTACAAGTTCAGCACTGCTGAGTAATCAAGATTACTGAGCATAATTCATCAGTTAGAATCCTTCAAGAATGAGAAATGGACAGTTAAATTGACAGTCTGCATAAGAAAAGAATAAATTACTAATTCACATGCCAAAGAAAAAGGGCATCCTGGAAAATATCTTCCAGGAAGCTTTTTTACTGATTCTTCCATGAGTCAAGCTAATCGTTGATTCACACACCATATAACAATAACATAGATTTTTATTGAAAAATAACTCAATAACTCCATTATTTGTCACTTCTTATAGTTTCATAGAGCATTTTCGTTCAATTAAATATCTTTCCTGAACAAATTTTGGCATCAATTTTTGTATAGTCATATCAGCTCAAAAGTTTCATGTCATTTTTTTTTTTCAAATCACAGGCAACTTTGATGGATTTTATCACAGATAGGATGAACAATTACGTCCTATATGAATTCCTCAGAGGAAAAATGTATTGCAGTTGTGTAAATAATGATTTGTGTTTGCCAAAAAACATAAATCAGTTGGTGTTCTAGGAAGAAAATAGTCATCCTTAATAAAACGAAGGCTATTTTTTGAGGACAAAGTGCAAATACTGGACTTTGAATGTGATCAAATCTCTAATAGGACAAGCATGAGAAAAATTTCAGGGCATCAGGAGATACTGAGCTCAGCTTAACTTAAAAATCAAACAGAATCATGTAGTTGAATCTCATCACATGGAATTCATTCAATGTTTCAGTGCAGCTTTACTTTATTATTATATACTTGTCTCATGTTACTATTTTCTCTGTTAGATATTACTAGGTTTCACAATGCTTTTCAAGGTTTTCTTAAAAAAAAAAAAGAATCCTGGTTTGTGTTGGTTTGTGTTTTATCTTGTTCACTGAACTACATAATTGTTTGGCTCTTAGTTACTAAGTTTCACTTTGAGTGAAAGTGGACCTCTTCCAGGAAAAGTGCACACACAGTGTGCACGAATCTTATTCAACTTATTTTACCTTTGCTTCCTTGTTCCTCCAATTTAAATCACTTCAACTTGAGATATTGTGTGTAATAAATCACGTGTTTGGAATGAAGCAGGGAATAAGTGAAAAAAAATAGAATCAAAAATACTTGATTGATAGGGCTGGCAGTTTACATAACTGAAGAAAAAATATAGGAACTGCTTAAGCATTTTCATTGCAAACTCCAGGTTTTATGTTGATTTTTTAAATGTCAGTTATTTTTACCTTAAGACATCTTGCATGGAAGGTAGCTTGGATTTTGCTGCTTCTTTTCCACTTAGGGCAATGTATTTTATTTTTAAGTAGTTATTTATTCCTTCTATTAGGTTCAGTGGTTCTCCTTTTATTAGTCTACATTTGGCATTCAACACAATTGTGTATCCAGTAGTTTAATAATCGTTATTTGCCATCACCATCAGCTTCATGATAACCATGAGTATGATCTTCATCATCTGAAACATCACCACTAGAGCAATTAATTAAAAAAAAAAGTCGCTATGTGCCAGTGGATGAATTGAGAATATAAACTGTAAACCAACAAAAGGCAAAATTGCAACCTGCAAAATAAAATATGTATGTTCATGTGAAGTCTTAGGGATTGCACTCTGGGAGACACAGATTTGACAGAAATTGAAAACATGCCGGAAAGACAAAGGATACCAGAGTTTTTAAACATGAAAGAGGGGATTTACATGTTGTTTTGAAGAAAAGGTGATTGGTGTTGGTATAGCTACAATTACAGTAATCTATATGTGATTGGTTGCTAGGGCTAGTGTTAGGCAGAAAGTCCATTTATGTCCATTTTAACATACAGCAGATGCCTTGGCTTTTAGCTGAATTTGGCAAAAATTCTGAGAATTTGAGAGAAAATGTGCATAAGTTTGACCTCCTCAAAGTCCTCTTGGCTCCATTTTAAATAACTCTCTTAGCAATGTTTATTCCATTTTATTCTATTGTCAAAATATATTCTTTCTGTGTTATTTATCACAACAACTCTATGTATTTTATTTTGTGAAGAAAATGTGACTGAGCAGTTATGCAAAGACTGTAAGTAGCATCTGATTCTAGAACATTTGATTCTATACAGATCCTGGTTGAGGAGATGATAAGAAACCAATTTTATGGCAGTATCTCTGTTTTTCTAATTGGATGTACAGATATATTCTTCTTCTTCTTCTTTCTTCCTCCTCCTCCTCCTTCTTTTTTTCTTAAGAGAAGATTCAATGTTCCATGGTAGTCATCCTTTGTTTTACCATCTATATTATTTTCATATACTCACATTTCTACTTCATCCTATATGCTCTTATTTAGCCAAAATGTTTGAATACTTTTTTGGCTTTAGAAATATAATCCTCAAAAATAAAATAGTTATACTAGAAGTAGAAGGAAACCTTCTCATCCTATAAATGTCATTTATGTAAATTCTATACTTAAAACAGTTTATCCTCTTGTTGGTGAAAACATAAATGCTTTTCCCATAAGGTTGAGAATAAGGTAAGCATTTTTACTTTTATCCATTTTATTCAACATTATGTTTGAGATCCTAGCAAGTTCAACAATAGAAAAAATGAAATAAAATGTGTACAGTTTAGAAAGGAAGAAGTAAAGCAGTTTTAGTCACAGTAAATATAATATTCTACATGTGAAAGCTTAGGATATACAAAAATACTAATAGAATTAATTTGGTAAGTTCACTTGTTACAGTATCACTATCTAAAATACAATTGTGTGTCTGTATACTGTAATAAACAACTATAAAATAAAACTAAGATGAAAATATCACTTAAAAAGCATTGAATACGAAACATCTCTGGATGTATGTACAAAATAAATATAAGACCTCTATATTAATAACTTTAATGATAGAAGTCAAGGAAGACTTAAATTGAGATTTATACAATGTTTATGATTTCAAAGACTCAATATTGTTATAATATCTATTATCACAGAAATTATTATTATGATTAATACAAATCCTAACAAGTTTCTGGAAGAAGCATTTTTAGAAGTTGACAAAATGATTCTTTTTTTTTTTAATTTGAATTCTAGTTAGTTAACATACAGTGTAATATTGGTTTCAGGAGTAGAACTTAGTTATTCATCACTTCCATATAATGTCCAGTACTTAACACAAATGATTCTTAAAATTCATGTAGAAATTCAGAGAATCAAAAGTAGTTCAAATAATTTATTTTATTTTTTTATTTTTTAAAGATTTTTATTTATTTATTTATTCATGAGAGAGAAGAGGAGAGAGAGAAGCAGAGGGAGAAGCAGGCTCCCAAGGAGCAGGGAGCCCGATGCAGGACTCGATCCCAGGACCCTGGGATCATGACCTGAGCCAAAGGCAGACGCTTAACCATCTGAGCCAACCAGGCACCCTCAAATAATTTTGAAGAAATTTTATTTTTTTAATTTTTTTGAAGAAATATTTTAAACATTTTGGGAAATCACACCACTTTATTTCATAATCAAGACATATTATGGTATTGAATATGATAGATTAGTAGATCAACTGAACCAAAAACTGTGTCCAGAAATAAACATATATTTATATGGCCAATGGATTCTTTTTTTTAAATGCACCAAAGAAAGTCTTTTCAACAAATTGTTTTGGTACAACAAGCTATTCATATGTAAAATAAACAAACCATATTTCACCCCCCACACTATTTGAGATTAATCTTTGTCATTAATCTCAAAGCTAAAATTGCACATCTTCTATAAAACCACACAGTAGAATATCTTTACAAACTGGGAATAGCCAAGCTTTCCTAGAGAGACCCTAAGAAGTAATGACAACAAAGATCATTATTTAAAAAAAAAAAAAATTCGGGCCACCTGTATGGTGGCTCAGTGGGTTGAGTGGCCCACTCTTTTTTTTTTTTTTTAAGATTTTATTTATTTATTTATTTGACAGAGAGAGAGAGCCCAAGCAGGTGGAGTGGGAGAGGGAGAAGAAGGCTCTCTGCTGAGCAGGGAGCCCGATGCAGGGCTCGATCCCAGGACCCTGGGACCATGACCTGAGCTGAAGGCAGATGCTTAACCAACTGAGCCACCCAGAAATCCTGAGTGGCCCACTCTTGATTTCGGCTCTGATTGTGGTCTCAGTGTGGTGAGATCCAGCACTGGGTGTGGAGCCTGCTTAGGATTCTCTCTCTCCCTCTCCCTCTGCCCCTCCCTGCCCCCCAAAAAGTTAAGCAACAAACACAGGTATGAAAATGAACAGGCAAGCCACAAATATATAAATATATTTGTCAAAAGACTTGTTTTCAAAATATATGAAGACTTCCCACAAATTAATAATGGATAAATGATAAAATCAGCAAAATATTTTAATAAAGACTTCAGAAAGGAAGTTATGCATTTTACCAGTAAGTATATAAAGAAGCATTTAGCATTATTAGTTGTTAGAGGAATGCAAATTCAAATACAGTGGTAGTGGCTGAGGAGTTCAGCTCTGGTCAAAAACCTATGTGTAATTTTTCAGGCCTAATCATGGACAGTTAGAAAGGTTTACCTGGCAGGCCTCTGGGGGAAAGCTTCACTCCCCACACCAGAAGTGGTGTACCTAGTTAACATGCTAAAGTCTCTGAAGGGAGTTGTAGTCAAGCACTCAGCCCCTCTCTGGCTGGCCATGCTCTTGCATTTCTAATCCAGGCACCTACATTCCAAAGATTATATAAATGGATAGGATTATCAAAAGGATTGTGCCTTATTTCAGATGATGTATTTTGCTTAATTCATCTAAAGAAAATTGATTTTACTTCTCTTTTCAGTAAAACATTCATTTATTCAACAGATAATTATTAGACACATGGTCATGTTTTGCACTATATAATGCTGGGTCATATGGATGGACAAGATCTGTCTTCATGGAGTTTATGATCTCCTGAAGAAGACAGTTATTAAAATTATTTGCCAAATGTGTTGAGTTTTATGACAAAAAGAGCAAATGGATTTATTACAAGAATATATTTTTAAGAAAAATATAAATATTTCCTGAATGATTATTTTTGAGTGAATAATTGAAAGTTCAGAGAATAATTTAAAAAAAACCTCCATGTTCTTTAAAGTTATGTCATATTATAATAGTCTGTATTCTATTTTTAAAACAGATCTCAAATGTAATACTATTATTATTATTGTTTTAACAATTACAGAAAACCTTCTTTAAAGGGGGGAGAGGCAGATAGAGAGGCAGAAAGAGGATCTTAAGCAAGCTCCATGCCCTGCACAGACCTGACTCGGGCTGAATCTCACAACCCTGAGATCATGACCTGATTGGAAATCAAGATTTGGATGCCTACCTGACTGAGCCACCAGGCACCCCCACAATTATAGAAAACTTAAAGAGCACTTTATTATATACCTGACATTGGTTAAGTACTTTATATGGATGAACTCTTTTCTTTCTCAAAAGTCATTCTGAGATGGGTGTTAATGCTGTCCCTATTGTAGGAATTATAGTTTCTATCTATAAGCTACCAGAATTTTCTAGCTTGAGAAATAATTGTTGACTATTAATAATATCATTATTAAAGTTGTATATTTTTAATAAATTAATGATTTTAGGCAGACATGAAGAAATTTTGAGAAACGATTATTTGACCAATTTTTAAAAGAATTTCAGTAATATTATATGTAATTAGATTGCAAAATATCAAAGACAGAAACTTCACTATGGTGAACGTTGTGATTCTTTATTGTGATTTTTATTTTGTTAAAAAGAAAAACATGACTAAGGAACCAAATTTTTAGAGGAATTGCTCTTTTTCTACCCTTGGTTATCAAAAAGAGGTTTTTTCCCCTAAGACAATTATGATACCTTTAACTTCTTTATTTATTCCACAGTAGAATGACATACCTAGTTGTTAAATCTGGAAAAAACGCATTGGACTTAATCTACAGAGCTGTTTCTTCTTCTTTGCAATCCAATATTGGGGGGCCTGCTCTAATCAGTGCTACATGTAACTGGGTGGATGAGTCAACTTATTTCTGGAGCTTGGTATTAAAACTGCTACATCTTCTGGCCTAAGATTTAGTATAAATAATGTTAAATTTGTTGATCTTCTCCTACCATTTCTTTGCATTGTTTTTAATTTTTTCCCACCCTGTTTAAGAGATGCTATCCATTGAATCTTGTCGACGAATACAATATACACATTATTTTTATACAATTATCTCCTTTCGAAATCCATTACTGAATAAGAATTAAATTATTTATAATAGGTATTTGTGGTACAGTTTAAACTAGTAAGTATGAAGATTACCTTAGTATAGAGTGACATACATTGCTTTCATACTACTTTACACATAAGAATGACAATGTCAATTGATTTTATGACCTGAGAAAATGAAGGGTAAATGAAATATAAAATTTAAAAATTCAACTGAGGACTTTGTGTTTGAATGGATAGTAAATTAACAGCCAAATTTTCAAATGTAAATATTTGAATTCAGGCCTGAACATTAAAAAAAGATGGGCAAGGGCGCCTGGGTGGCTCAGTTGGTTAAGCGACTGCCTTCAGCTCAGGTCATGATCCTGGAGTCCCGGGATCGAGTCCCGCATCGGGCTCCCTGCTCAGCGGGGAGTCTGCTTCTCCCTCTGACCCTCTCCCCTCTCGTGCTTTCTCTCATTCTCTCTCTCTCTCAAATAAACAAATAAATAAAAATTCTTAAAAAAAAAAGATGGGCAAATCCCAATACCTTACAAATTACAACTATTTGAAGCTTCCATGAGTAAGCTAGAAAAATAAATTATTCACTGACTGACTTTCTCAGGAAACCCTTACATATTAAATCCTGATTTAAGTCTTTTTTTCCTCCTAAAATGGATTAAAAGACAGCTTTTATAAAAAACTTAATTAGCACTTCTATTTTATGTTGCTCGTACATATGCTATTTATGAAATCTTCTTTGGGAATATTCTCATCCTAAGGTAGATCAAATTCTCTCTAATAAGAAGATCTCAATTAAAATTTCTTAGACATTTCTTGTGATAAGGCAAATTAAGGATTTGTTGATATAAGCAAATGATTTATATATTGATTTACTTTGCATGGCACATTGTTGCTTGAGCAGTAGGGGATGGTTATTTAAAGAGCTAAATTGCTCTGCAGGGTGTAGATGGAGCCAGGCAATGAATGGCTCCAATCAAGCCACCCACATTCTGGCAAGGATGTCTGTGACTATGGAATTATGGATGCCATTACCCAAAATGTACTGCTAATTGTAATCTCTATTCTGAATCCAGGAGAATTTAAATGACTTTTGACTGGTAAAGACTTATAGCAGTGTTGAATCTCTATAATTTAACCACATCAAAGCATCTCTTTATTTTCATTAAAAGACTATCACAAGACAGCCGACTATACTATATACATATGCACACACACACACAAGCACAGACATATTAAACACAGGGATTCAGACATATTTCTTGCTGTATTGGGGAGAGTTAAGGCTAAGAGACCTTTTATGTGAAGACAGGATTTATATCATTCTGAGAGAAGGAGCCGAACATAACCGGCTTAACCCAATGTGAACCCTTAATCATATTAGAAGTAATAATTTGTCATAGAGTATATTGTCTGTCACACCAGTTGTTTCCAGAGTCAGGACCTTTGGGTGTCCATGTGTGTCCTAGGACAAGAGAGTCCTACAAAAGTAATTCAGAAAGAACCACGGCACCTGTTGCCCTACATTGGGAATCCATAGATGATAAATCCAAGCCAAAGGTAAGAAGTCATTCATCTTATCCCCTCATACTAGTCTTTAATGGAATATCAGCAGCAGCCCTGAGTGAACTGGGCCACAAAGAAGAGCAGGAGAGTGGTCATGCAGAACAGTGAAAACAGGGGAGATCAAGCGGCCTTGTCAAGCCTAGCGGAGTCTGGCAGCACTGAGGTACCCAGTGAAGAAGGGACACTGGCTTGTTGTTTTGCTACAGAGCTGCAACCACGCTCAGTAGGAAAAGTTATAATAATAGCAGTTATCAAGGTCCATTCATATGAGACACAAACACTTGTAAAGCATCCTCCACAAAGTCCCAGACACGCTTTTAGAGGACTTCTTATGGAACCGAGATCCTACCTTCTATAGGCTGGGGCCCAAGCAGGTGAAAATTTCCCACCATTTCTTTCCAGTGAGGTAAGGTCAAAGGAACTTTAAGGAATGTACTTAAAGTACATCCACTGTCCCATCGTCTGGTGCTGACTTACAAAGAAATTCTATTGCAGAAGACACTAGGGCTTCAGCTTGGTCTTGGTTTAGGGTGCTATTTCAAACCTGACTATTGGACCATGATAACCTGACTTTACCTCTGGGAAGGATGAGATAGGGTGATATGCATATAAGCTACACTGTTGACTATCTCATACCATGGTTTTCACCCCTGTGTTATTTTTATTTTTTCTAAAGTAGAGTGAATGTACTTTATTGACAATTAATAGAAATGGAAAAAAGAAAATATGCAAACCTTATTTTTATTTTTCATAACTACTATGTCTACATATGTCTACACATGACTTTATATATATTAATTTCCTTTGAGGAGTCAATAAAATCATGTTCCTATTTAGCCCTTATTTATCTTTCTTACTTTTTCCTTTTTAGATACTATCCTCCTCTCAAGTTACATGAGAACCTGCAGTGATATTAACACACATACAGCATAACAGCATAACATACAACACACAAGCTTTGAAATGAGACAAATCTCTACCTGAATTCAGATTTCAATAATTTGAACTATTGGGTACCTGGGTGGCTCAGTTGGTTAAGCGACTGCCTTCGGCTCAGGTCATGATCCTGGAGTCCCGGGATCGAGTCCCATATCTGGCTCCCTGCTCAGCAGGGAGTCTGCTTCTCCCTTTGGCCCTCCCCCCTCTCGTGCTCTCTCTATCTCATTCTCTCTCTCAAATAAATAAATAAAATCTTAAAAAAAATAATAATTTGAACTATTATATTATCACCATATTCAATCCTTTCTGGCCAGCTCACATCCAATGACTGATTTCTGTAAGAGTATGACAATTATTACTAGTTATCACCATTCAATATTTTAGTGACTTAATTAAATATTCTCCTTATATTTTTAAAAATAATTCACATGATATATGTGAGATAAATGAAATAATATACACAGAATGATTTTAACAATGACTAGGATATATCAAGTACTTGATGAATGTTAGGTCTTATCCCTTAGGCTCCTGAGACTTTTCTGTGAACTAGTTTTCTGGCTTTTGCATTAGAGTCAACCAAAATCCACATATATATTTCAAACCTATTGCACATTCTGGAACTCATCTTGCCAGTTAGAAGTTTAATATAAAGAACTTTAGGTTAAAAGTTCAATTGAAGTTCAGCATTGAACTTTCCCTTATTCAATTCCCAATTTTGTCTTTCATCTTATTGTCAGTAAGTGAGCATTCCTTTCTTTCAATTCCCGTGCCTCAACCTACAATCAAGGTTTGGGGTTTCTGCTTTTCCTCCCATATTTTTATCATTGTGATGATAATATCAATGACCTATTCATTGACAATGCCTACATATAAACTTTCACAAATTCCTGTAGCAATCTAAATAAATTTAGTGATATATTTTCAACTCTATGGCACAGAAGAGATAACTGATAACACAGAAAGGCTCAGTAACTTGTTTGAGCTCACCAGACTGTATGTAGCAATATGAGATTGTCAACGTTGGCTCTCTGGCTTCAGTGCCCTTACTTTTATGCTGCTTTTTATTAAATACCGAGCAGAGTTCAAGTACTTATGTGCTAAATGAGAGTATTTACCCTTTCCCCATTCCATGTTTATTAGTCAAGTTTCTCTGACACTGTCTGCAGTCTTCCTAGGGTGGCTAATCTACATTTAACCTTCCTGTTGCTTGATTACTTGATTTGACTTACTACTCTTCATTTGATGTCAGATCCTTCACCACTGTTTTGGATTTTGGATTATCATCTCTTCCCAAATTATTATTTCCTAATCATCTGTCTAGCCATTGGAGATTTGCCTCTAGTTCGCTTCTATTATATCTATACCAAGAGTTAGTTACATCTTCCCAATTCACCCATAAGACTGGCTTCTCTGTTAGTGAAAAAGTTTTCTCTTGACCTATCCAAAGCTGTTAATTTACTTGTACTTAGGATAACAACCATTCTTGCTTTCATAGGACCCAACTACTGGGATTGTTGATGTCAGACAGCCTTCAGCTGCTACCACTGCTAGTGATTCAATTCCAGGCATCTACCTTACCTAAAAATATACCCCTTCCCAGACACAGCTCACATCTAATAACTGATCTGTGCAGGAGTTTGTTGGCCTGGCCATTTTGACCTAATTTGGGATCATTGTGAAAAGCCATTATAGATACAAGTTTCTTGTGGAGTTGCCCTAGGCTATTATTGGGTCTGTATCACAGCTGATGTCTCCTGTCCAATTGATCTTCTTTCCACTGGTGTCTATTCCATTCATTCTCCTTAATAAACATCCTACATGCCAAGTTTTATCTTAGAGGCTGTGTAATGGGGAAACTCATCCTACACAATTAATTCATTATCTTATGTCTTTCCTGGACTTTGAAATCTCCTTCTTTATAGGTTTCTTCTATTAGTACTTATATATATTCAAGTTAATTCTATATTCCAATGATAAAATGATAAAAATCTCTCTCAACATCAAGCCGTAATAATCTCTCTCCTAATTTTGGCTAGATAAAGTGAAATGCTTGAGTGGTTGTCCACATTATCTACCTTCATTATTTATTTTATTCTCACTGCCTCCTTAATGCACTGCCATATGTTTGCAAACATGTCATTCCACTAAAATTACTCTTGTCAAGATTCACAGTACAGGGTGCCTGGGTGGCTCAGTTGGTTAAGCAACTGCCTTCGGCTCAGGTCGTGATCCTGGAGTCCCGGGATCGAGTCCCACATCGGGCTCCCTGCTCAGCAGGGAGTCTGCTTCTCCCTCTGACCCTCTTCCCTCTCGTGCTCTCTCTCTCTCATTCTCTCTCTCTCAAATAAATAAAATCTTAAAAAAAAAAAAGATTCACAGTACAGCCTTACTTCTAAATCCTATACACACTTTTCCATTCACACTATATTTGAATTCGTCTTTTAAGTGAAAATTTTCTCACTAAAAAACACTTTTATTTTTTAGCTTCAGGAATACCATGCATTTTGATTTCCATTCCAATTCCTGATCTATTACTTTTCTGTCTTTTTTATAGGTTCCCCTTTATTGATTCTGATCACCAATTACATTGTGTGGCGGGGGAATCCCGATTCCACCAATCAGTTCTCTGGCTAGCTGAGTGTTCTAGAATTCAACTCAATTCTGACACTACCTACCTGGAGATAGCATCAGATTACACACATTAAAGGCTCAGTCCTACTAAACTTTTCCCCCCACACCACCACTTCAGATGCCAATTCTAAATCCAGGTTGTCACTGTCACCTGTGCTTCTCACAGACCAGCTATAGATCAGAGATTCCTGTAACCTCTTCCTGGGCTCCATTAATTTGTTAGAGCATCTCACATAACTCAGAGAAACATTTTACTTGGTAGATTACTAGTTTATTATAAAAGGATATAACTCAGGAACAGCCAGATGGAAGAGAAACACGGGGCAAAATATGGGGAAAGGGTACACTGCTCTTCCCAAATTCCCACGTTAATTAATCCAGAAACTCTCTGAACTCTGTCTTTTTGGTTTTTTTGTGGAGGCTTCATTCCTTAGGCATGATTGATTAAATAATTGGCCATTGGTGACTGAACTCAATCTCTAGCCTTTCTCCCCTCCCAAGTCAGGGGGTGGGACTGAATGTCCCAACCCTCTACACTGGCAAACAGCCCCTATTCTTAGGTTACCTAGGGATCCTTCCAAATGCCTTCTCATTAACATAACAAAAGACACATTTATTGCTGTCATCACTTAGGAAATTCCAAGAGTTTTAGGAGCTCTCTGTCAGAAAAGGGGATGAAGCTCCAATATGTATTTCTTTTTTTTTTTTTAAGATTTTATTTATTTATTTGAGAGAGAGAATGAGAGATAGAGAGCATGAGAGGGAAGAGGGTCAGAGGAAGAAGCAGACTCCCCGCTGAGCAGGGAGCCCGATGTGGGACTCGATCCCGGGACTCCAGGATCATGACCTGAGCCGAAGGCAGTCGCTTAACCAACTGAGCCACCCAGGCACCCTCCAATATGTATTTCTTATTATAAATCACAATATCACACTTTTTCTCTGCCCAATATTAAATATTGTTATTCCTTTTCCCATTCTGTGCTTGCCTTAATTCTCATTTTTTTTTTTTATTTGAGTAGTTGAGACACAATGTTACATTAGTTTCAGGTGTGCAACCATAGTGATTCAGCATCTCTATATGTTATGCTAGGCTCACCACAAGTGTAGCCACCATCTGTCACCACACAATGCTCTTATAAGATCATTGGCTGTATTCTCATTTAATATTGTTTTTGCATCATCTATTTATCTAACTTCCAAAACCTTACAATGCAGATGGTATATTTCATGGGAAACAGTACTTGCTGAAGTAAAAGCATAATAAACAAGCTTAAATATTACAGGGAATTAAATAATTGAGAGAATTTAGGGGAATTATTTTTCAAAGGTACAATGCATAAAATTTTCTAGAAATGTCAAAAGATAACAGCCTTTAGATATTAATAATCACATATTTTGAAAATCCTAAATTACAAAATGAGAAACTAAATCTTAAAGTCTTAAACTGTACAAAAAAGAAATTACAAATTACCTATAAAAAATGATTTTCACTCACAGGATGTTTCACATTAGCCACATACATGCAACAAATCAGTGGTAAAACATATTCAAACTGCCAAGGGGGTAAGGGGCAAACAACTGTCAACTTAAATTATGCCTGAAGAATGAGGGATGAAGAGTATCAGAAAAGTATTAACTAATAAACAGTATTAGAGTTTAACCATACCTGGCCACTAGTGAGAGATTTTTGGAAGAATCATCTATAACAAGTTAGACCTAGGATCAGGAAATGTTATATACAGAACAATAATATTCAATAATACATTAAAGATATGGTAACCATTAAAATCTGTTTGCTAGCAATGGAAGCACTTTTCTGTAATATCGAGAGGTTTTAAGAACTCCAAAAACGTGCATTTATATTTTCATTACCAATATACCTGGTAAATAAAAATACATTGGTTAAAATATTTATGAAGAAAATATATTTGTTCCCTTAAAAATTGTAGACCATACTTCTCTACCTAGAATTCTAAGATTCTCTACATATAGTTTTTAGTGAATTAATCTAGTTCATTAACTTATTTTGAGCCCCTATTGAAGTTCTCCTGAATTCAGCCTGTATTAAAGAACTGCTCAGATTTTCTCAAAATTAGGAACCTGATTAAAACATGCATTCCTTTATGGTTTTAAAATTCTACAAAATAAAATTAAAATGACTTAAATTTAAAGTGATTGCAATTTTAAAGTCCAATTCTGATCCTAAATCTACCAAAAAATAAAAGAAAAATGTATAAATATATTTTTGAATCGATTTCTATATTGTCAAACTTGAACTAGAAGCTAGGATTATTTTCATTCATTTTTTTTTTTCCTGCTAAAAGCATTATGCAACAACCTTATAAATTTCATGGTGGTGAGGAGTGTTTTCCCAGCATTGCTAATTGGTCTGAGGACACTGGGTAAATATAGGTAAATATAGGTAAATATATAAAGTTTGTATATTCTTTTACAGCCAAAAAGAACACTTACTCATAAAGTGTTCATTTAGATGAGATAAAAATACATTATTCTCCCTTAATATTTATAGTTAACTAACTGCTTATTAGAACAGCCCACTATATTATTTATTAAACCTATTTCATTTTGTTATTTGATCATGTATATTTAATGTTTAAGAAATCTTTTTTTTTAATTCTCTGATATCTTTTACCTTTAAAGCAACTCAGATGATCAGCCTTTTCATTTTTGATCCTTCTCACCAACACCATAGTATGCTCAAAATTATGCGATGTTCGGTTGTTGGGTTTTATTTATGAATAAAAAATTTGATGTATTAGTATCAGTAACTAAACCAGTGTTGGTTTCTTGGCTATTATGTAATTGTAATACCCTGACATGAATGAGAATACTGTTGTGGCTCTTCATTTCTTTGTATAGGTCCATATTTCCATTTGGCATAATTTTCCTTTGCAGAAGAATATCTTAACATTTCTTGTAGTATGAGCCTACTAGTTATGAATTATTTTAGCTTTTGTATAGTTGGAACAATCCTTCTTTTTTACTTTAAAAATAGTGTTTTCATTTACAGTATATAGGTTGACAATCTATCTATTGATTTAAAGATGTTCCTCCACTGTTTTCTCACATTATTTCTTTTTTTTTTTTTTAAAGATTTTATTTATTTATTTGAGAGAGAGAGAATGAGAGATAGAGAGCACGAGAGGGAAGGGGGTCAGAGGGAGAAGCAGACTCCCTGCCGAGCAGGGAGCCCGATGCGGGACTTGATCCCGGGACTCCAGGATCGTGACCTGAGCCGAAGGCAGTCGCTTAACCAACTGAGCCACCCAGGCGCCCCTCACATTATTTCTAATAAGAAACTTGTCACACTTACTTTATTTTTCTGTGTGTACATGGCTGCCCTCCCCCCAGTTGCTTTAAGGATTTTATCACTGGCTTTGATCACTTTTATTATAATATGTCTTGTTTCTTATGCTTGAAATATTTTGCTCTATTGGATCTGTTGCTTTATAATTTATATCAAGTTTTAAAAGTTTTCAGCCATATTTTCTTCAAATAATTTTTCACTTCCTCCACTCTATCTTCTTTGAGGATTCCTATTATACATATATTTGATTGCTCCTAGTTTTCTGGCAGTCAGTTGAAGCTCTGTTCATTTTTTTAGTAATTTTTTATTCTTTTTGTGTTTCATTTTGGATAGTTTCTATTGCTTATCTACCATTAATCTCATCTAGTGTGATTTTCATCACATATGTTTTAATTTTCATCTCCATAAACCATAACTTGTTTCATATTTATATCTTCTATGCCTCGTTATCTTTTTGAATATATGAAATACAGTTATAACAGCTATTTTAAATCTGTGATTGTTAATCTTAACATCTGTATTAATTATTGGACTATTTTGATTAATTGATTTTTCTACTCTTTATGGATTATATTTTACTGCTTCTTTGGTAATGTGGTAATTTTATATTGTATTAAAAAACAATGTATATTTGGGATGCCTGAGTGGCTCAGTCGGTTAAGCAGCTGCCTTCAGCTCAGGTCATGATCCCAGGATACTGGGATCGAGTCCCACATGGGGCTCCTTGCTATGCAGGGAACCTGCTTCTCCCTCTCCTGCTCCCCCTGCTTATGCTCTCTCTCTCTCTCCCCCTCTCTCTCTGACAAATAAATAAATCAAATCTCAAAAAAAATGTATATTTTACCTTGTTGAATGCTGGATATTTTGTAATCCTATAAATATTCTTGAGCTTTTTTCTGGGATGTATTTAATATGCTTGGAAAGAGTTAGATCCTTTTAGGCCCTGCTTTTAGGATTTGCTAGACAAGACAAAAATCAGTGTTTAGTCTAGAGCTTTTTATTCTTTACAATTAAGGCAAGATTATTCTGAGTACTCTACCAAGTATTCTTTGATTTATGAAGTTTTCCAGGCCTGTGTGAGTGCCAGACATTATTCCTTTTAATCCTTTTTGATAGTTCTTCCCTAAACACTAAGTAGTTTTCTCAAGCTCATGTGCTGATCAATATCCTGTTGAATACTTGAAGGGGACCTGTGCAAATCTCCAGAGTTCTCTCTGTGAAGCTCTCTCCTCTCTGATACATATCCCACAAATTCTAAACAACTTCATCTCCTAGAATCTCAACTCCACTTCCTTAAATCAGGAAGTCCCCTTGCTCTGATTAGATGCTTACCCCAAACCCCACACTACCATCTGGAAACTCAAGGCAGTAAGCTTAGGAAATCATAAGGCTCACCTTGTCTTTGCCTGTTTATCAGGGATCACTGTCTTTCATTGCCTGATGTTCAGTGTCTTGAAAATTGTTGTTTTAGATATTTTGTCTGAATATTCAGTTATTTTAGGTAAAAGATGAATCTGTCCTATATTATTTTATATTGGCTGACAATGGAAGTCGTGGATAACATATGAAGGATCTTTGGGGCACCTGGGTGGCTCAGTCAGTTAAGCGCCTGATGTTGGCTCAGGTCGTGATCCCAGGGCCCTGGATTCAAGCCCTGTTGGGGCCCCACCCTCAGCTGGGAATTGGCTTGTCCCTCTCCCTCTTCCCCTCCCCCAATTTGTGCTCTCTCTCGCTCACTCTCTCTCTCTATCAAATAAATACAATCTTAAAAAAAAAAGTGATCTTTCCTGGTTCTTTCTACTTTGCTTCACTAGGTGGTATTGTTTTAAAAATTTCCATTAAGGGGTGCTTGGGTGGCCCAATTGGTTGAGGATCAAACTCTTGGTTTCAGCTCTGGTTATGCTCTCAGGGTCATGGGATCAAGCAGTGCTAGGCTCTGAGCTCATCGCTGAGTCGGCTTGAGATTCTCTCTCTCCCTCTCGCTTTGCCCTTCCCCTGCTCACGCATGCAAGCACGCACTCTCTGTGTCTCTCTCTTTCAAATAAATAAAATTAAAAAAAAAAAAGAATTTCCATTAAGATCATGTAAGATATTTGCTCTACTGGCAAAGTCTGTCTAGAGTCAGAAAATGTCAGTAGATTCAATACTTTATATAGAATGTATCCATATGATATAATTGTATTTGTGGTTAGAGGAAAAGAATATTTATGTTCTCAAAATCCTCAAAAAGAAAAAAATATTTGCATATACAGTTTGATCCTTTCTCTTGTAAAATTATCTATCAAAATATCTATTTAGTAAGAAAACTGCCTCACAATGTTTTGACATGTCTAGCTAGGGTCTTTGATTGTGAGAGTATATATCTGTATCTATGTATAGATATACCTATATGTTTTATTATATTTATAATTCACTATATATAAATATATATGTATACATTTCCTTGTAGACAAAATAGACTGATTGGATTTTACCTAATCTTAAAGGGAATAATATCTGAGCTATTTAAATGAATCACTTTTCCAAAACTGTAGTCCAAGATTCAGAAAGACCTAAACAATTTTTACTGCAAATATTTCTCACCGTGGCTTTTTAAAATGTAATGATAAATTAGATTTACTATAATAAAAAGATTACACTTGATACTGAGAAATCTAGAAACTAAATATTGAAAGGTAAGTATCCTAGGGCTCTAAAGTTAATAAAAGTCAATAAAAATATATACTCCAGATTTCTTATTTCTGAATCTCTTTTATGAGTATCTTTCTCTCCTGATGTGCCTGTGGCATTATTCTTGTCATCCAGGCTTGAAGTCTTTCATTGAGAAATGTAATATCTGTTTTAAAGGGGGTGGAGGATGGGCAAAATGGATGAAGGGGTGTGGGAAATACAGGCTTCCAGTTATGGAATGAATAAGTCATGGGAATAAAAGGTACAGCACACAGAATATAGTCAATGGTATTGTAATAGACTGTATGGTGACAGATGGTAATTATACTTGTGGTGAGTATAGAATAACATGTAGAGATGTTGAATCATAATGTTGTACACCTGAGATGAATGTAACATTGTGTGTCAACCCTCCTCAAAAAAAAGTAAATTAAAAAAATAAAAACTATGTTTATCTTTATGTATACTTTTGACACAGTGTTGTTTAGGTTCTTATATTTTCAATTAAAGATACTACCATGCTAACTATATTAGATTTATTGGCTTCATAGCATTTTTATCAAAACAAGTACTGATAAATTACATCTACTCACCTGTCACAGAAAATTTTATTCTCACTATATTTTGATATATACTAGATTTTATATGCTACTGGTTATTATGTGTTCTTATTAAAACACAATGTTTTATGCTATATAGTAGGTTACATTAAGTAGGAAAGACACTCCTAGAAGTCATCTAGTTAATACTTTTACTCTCCTGCTGGGCCACAGATGGCTCTTTTTATTACTCGGAAGTCTTAGTATTTCTCATTTATCTCCAATCCCTGATGTTGCTATACCTGTTACCTGTGCTTACACATCAGATAAAAATATATTAAAGATACAATCACTTAAAATAATATCTGTGGCATACATCTTAAAGAGTGGTAACATGTAGGGAAATACTGATGGTAAAATACTCTCTTTTGAAGCAATATTAAGAAAATTAGAATCAACAAAGTTCCTCTTTTTACTTTTTTCTTCATAAAGAGACTATTATAATGAGGTTATAAGAAGTTGTGATATGATATGGCAGTCCCAGAGTGGTATCTCATAGCAAAATAATCTTTTGAACCATTCGGTGTGTAAAGGGTCTTTTGTGGAAATATTCAATACTTATTATATTACTGCTTTTGTTTTGGGAAAATACATCTATCAGAAACTTTAAAGCAGCCAAAATAAACCACTACAGACCCATTAGGTAGCTACTATAGGCAACAGAAAATAAGAAGTATTGGCAAGGATGTGAAGAAGTTAGAACCCATGTGCACTGCTGATGAGACTATAAAATCATGCAGCACTGTGGAGAGCACTGTGGAAATTCCAAAAATAATTAAACATTGCACTACCATATGATTCAGCAATTCCACTTCGTGTTATGTACCTACAAGAAATGAAAGCAGAGACTTAAACAGATAATGGTATACCAATGGTCACAGCAGCACTCTTTACAATAGCCAAAAGATAGAAACCACCTAAGTGCCCATTAGTGAGTAAATGGATAAGCAAAATGTAATATATACATACAATGGAATATTATTCAGATTTAAAAATGACTGAAATTCTACTCCATTCTACAACATGAAGTATCTTGAAGACATTATGCTAAGTGAAAGAAGCCAACACAAAAAATAAATATTTTATCATTACACCTATATAAGATACCTAAAATAATCAAACTTGTAGAGACAGAGGGCAGAGTGGTGGTTACCAGAGAGGAATGGGGAATTATTAGTTAATGGGTTAATGAGTTTCCACTTGGGATAATGAAAGGGTTTCGGAGATAGTGGTAATGATTGCACAACAATGGGAAGGTACTTACTGCTAATGAAATGTACACTTAAAAGTCATTATATGATAAATCTTATACATATTTTACTATAATTAAAAAAAAACTTTACAGCACTATCTACATTCCGATTGTCACAGTTGTAATAATTAGCTATTATCACTTAGACCCCCCAAGGATTATGGCAGATATTACTACCTTTAAGGTGTACACTTCAAAATCTTATTAAGTGAAACTACTTAATGAGAACACATGGATACTTAGTGGAGAAATGTATGCACTAAAATGAGATTTGCATTGCTAAAGAGCTAAGAATGACTGACAAATTTTCACACCAAAAATATATATATATTTTTTTTTCTGACCTTTACCATGATTCTTAGTCACTAGGCTTCCATTGCCAAAATATCTTTGATGAGTGGATATTTATCTATTATATAAAATTCTCTTCTAAAACAAAAGCATTAATTATGATATACAAGGTTATTATATAAGGCTATTTATATTTTTTAACCTGTTATGCCACATCTAATGAGAAACTTTTAGCCATATTGGAGTATACTGGGTCAGATAAAATGTCACTGCTTTTCTTTGAGAACTTACTGCAGCTGTGTGTCTCTAGCGCTGCTGATTTATAATCATAGCCAGGATCGGACCGTTATCCTATACCCTTGCTGAGGCACAGTAGAGCCAACTACTACCTTTTACTAGGAAAATATATAGACCTTTTATCCCCCCCTTATCAATTGAATAAAGAGGATTAGTTCAGCTAAGTGTAAAAATTGTTTAAAAGGGAATTACCCTTGGGCGTCTGGGTGGCTCAGTTGGTTAAGCGACTGCCTTCAAGGTCATGATCCTGGAGTCCCGGAATCGAGTCCCGCATCGGGCTTCCTGCTCAGCGGGGAGTCTGCTTCTCCCTCTGACCCTCCCCCTTCTTGTGCTCTCTCTCTCATTCTCTCTCTCTCAAATAAATAAATAAAATCTTTTAAAAAAATTAAATAAATAAATAAATAAATAAAAGGGAATTACCCTTGAGATGGTATAGGAAGTTGCTACAACATGGTTGTAAGAGGAGATAATGTTACCAAATGTTGCAAATGCCATTTGGATCTATTTTACAGATGAAATGAATTTCTTAGGAGAATTAAGCATTTTATTTTTTATTTTTTAAAGATTTTATTTTTATTTGTTTGAGAGAGAGAGAACACGTGAAAGAGAGAGAGAGAGCTTGAGCAGGAGGAGGGCAGAGGGAGAGGGAGAAGCAGATTCCCTACTGAGCAGGGAGCTGGATGCAGGGCTAGATCCCAGAACCCTGAGATAATGACCTGAGCCAAAGGCAGAGGCTTAACTGACTGAGCCACCCAGGTGCCCAAGACTTAGGTATTTTAATTGTATTTAGGCATGCAGAGGTGGTAAATAATTATGTACAGACTCTAGTTATTTCCTGGAAAAAAAAAATAGATCAACAGGGTACAGATAGTAATCAGCAGTCTTTCAGTACACAAATTTCGTTATGAAGAGCTGACTTCCATTCTTTACAACTCCATGAATTATCTTTCAGAAATTATAATCTGGTGAATTTGTTTCCCTAGTAGAAGTCTCAGATAGGTCTCTATTGCTGATGGAAGATGTCTACATTTCTTAGAACGGCACATCAAGAAGTTCTTTAATGATTTGGACCCATGAAACTTTAGCTCTTTTCTTGTTCCTCTCTCTCATTCTCCCCATACATTTGTATATATGGTATCAAACTTATTACTCAAATTATCAGACTTTCTTCCAAAATTCTACATCATTTCACATATTATTTCTATGACTAGGATGTGATAGACATTCTGCTTAGTAAGGTCAGTTACTGCTATTTTAGGTATCTGACAGGCAAATTAGCTATTTCCAGTAAGTCTGGCTTCAGTGAAACCATAAAAAAGCATAAAACGATAAATAAATACACTTGAAAATTTCTATCAATTTAAGGACAAAGTTAGGGGAGGTCATTGTAACACCATCTCTTTAGAGCCACTTTCATGATGAAAACCCATAGTACACATAAATGTTTAATTGCCCTTTAAGTTCATTTTAAAATTGTGGATTAATCGAGTCATTTATTCTGTTTTACAGAGCCCTTACTAGCCATAAATTAAAAGCAACGAGCTCTTCCATGGTGAAAATATAGTTCTATTGGCTTAACATTTTAGTAGTATCTCTTTAAATAAAATTACCACTTGGCCTGCAGTAAGAATACTGAAAAGAACAAATCTGTTGAAGAGGGGAAAAAAAAAAAAAAACTGGCCAGTTGGGGAAAACTAAAATAGAGTAATCTGATTCAGTTAGAAGTTGGAAAATTGTCATATATTGTCACAAACCACACTGAAAATAAGATCATTTTGCTGAAAAAACTTTCTGGGCCTGCTTCAAAGCAAAACTTGACACAAAAATCAGCTTAATCTTGTTCATATCTGAAGGTCTAAGAAAGTATTATAAGGTAAAGTAGTCTTTCTTTAATTCAACACACAATTTCTGGTAACAGAGATGTCAAAAGTAGCATTAAGGAATATTGAGGAAACTTGGGGTAAAGAATTTCCCAAGTATTCTACAAAAATATACAATAAAAATCACTATTTAGGGAGTGATTGGCTACGTAATCTATGATACTCCTTGAAACTATAAATTTCAGATATAATGGAGTATCAAATAACTGATAAACCTGCCTTGTGTATTTATTTTTTTTATCACTCATCTCATCAAATTAAAGTTACTTTCAATTCAGCAGAGTAAGAAATTAAAGTCATAATCTGGGTTATTCTGAATTGAAGAAACAACTGTCTGCTATAAATGACTAAAAAACTATTTTAAAAAATACTAGAATAATTTAGCTCTGCATCAGAAACTAACCTCAGTACAAAAATGATGTAAATTGAGCACTGAATCAAAGCATGTTCTCACATAGTTGTGATGTAATGCAAATTTCCATTTTAAATTATAACATAGACAATCCTATTTTAAGTTATCATACTTTAAGTTATGTACCTTTAAATGGGAAAGGAAGACTAATTTTTAAAAAACTATTTTTATTGTTTAGCAAATCTATATTTTTTTCTGATCTGTTGTTAGCATTGCAACATATCAAGACTGAGTATGTAGTTATACCTTTTATCTATGATATCTATTCTGTTCCATTTGTCTATTTTTCTGTTTTTGTGTCAAATCTACACTTTTCATTTTATAGTTTTCTAACATCTAGAAGTGCTTAGGTTTTATTGCCTTGTCTATTCTGAGACTTTTGCATTTCTACACAAATCAGCCTGTCACTTTCAATAGAAAAATGTGCTAAGATTTTTATAGGGTGGAATGTCAATTTGGAGAGAACTGGCATCTTTCCATTACTGTCTTCCAAGCCATGCCCATTGTACGACCCTCCATTTACTTTGACATTTTTTTAATTTCTCTCAAAATGATTTATAGATTTTGGTGTAGAGATCTTAGAAGTCATTAAATAGATTTATTCTTGGTTACTTGATTTTTTTAACTTTATTAAATGTGCATGCATAGAAGAGCATGCATCAAATGCAGGGCTCTCCGAATTTTGACATACCCCCGGAATATTTGTAACTAACCTTCCTAAAAAGAATGTGAACGGCACAAAACAATTGGAATGAAAGCTGGTAGCAAAAAGTGGTGGCACAAGATGGAGGAATTAGTGAGCTTAAGGTGATGATGCTGACCTCTACCAGTAGAATAGCTTCATTCAAAGTAGTCAGCTTTATAAACCCCTTTTAAATCAAAAGCTGGGGCTGAGAAGAGCCAAGGTGTTCCCTGCATGGACCCTCACACTTCTGTATCTGTACAATTCCACCACTATGACCACTGTGTAGATAAGAGGCCCCTAGGGCTTCCAAGCCTGCCAAGCTCACAGATGAGTCCTCAGAGACTTCACAAGACTATAAGACTTCACAAGACTTCACTGAAAAACACAGACATTTTTCAATAGACATAAATCATATATGATGTAATCTGGCAACTTTTGCTCAAAACTGTGGATGTAAAAGTCATTCACATTTTCCAGTAATTATAAATGTTTTATTCACACTCTTGTATTAATTTCATTGTTTAAAATTATTATCAAAAGTTTATTTCATTACAGGAACCTACATTTACAACTATTTCCTCAAATAGAAAATCTGGATTTCAAAATATTGTATCAAAATGTTTGCAACTGGATTACTATATGCACATGGAGTGTAACTATAAATGAAAAATCATCATCATAAGCAATTGTGTAAAGTGAGCAGTGAAAAAGTTAGAGGGAGCCAAGAGCTATACAGGATACACTTTTTTAAAATACAATGAACCTATAGTAACAGACAACTGCAAATCTACTGACAGCTGGTCATATTTTAGTATAGTTTCTTAGATTATCTTCAAGAAGTGTAATGAATTTATTAAACAGCTCCCTTTAGAAATTAAGCCACTGATAATAATGTGTCAATATCCAACTTATACACTTTATATTATTAAGTGTACCAAAATTTAGATTTTAGATTATATGACAATAACTCTTAAATGCACAAAATGATAAAAACCAAAACTTTTTTCCCATTTGAGAGTGCTTTTTCAATACTGTGTAATCTTTATGATGGAGATGAGCGAGAATAGAACAATTTAGAGTTATTTTGTTTCCTAGAATGTTGGAATCCCTCTTTCAGATATTCCATGACATTGAAAATTTGAATAAGGTATCATTCATACCATAAATAGTGTGCTTATGTATTTCCAAATAAAATTTAGGGATATAAGGGTTGCAAATGAAAGAGCTGGGAATTTCTGTCTAGATTATTTTCCCATCATGAGGCTGTTTCTATACTACTGTAAATTATTCAGTGGGAGTCAAATTAGATAGTGACTCTTCTAAACACATTTTTCCTTCACACAAATACATTTCCATTGATGTTAAATTTATAGTCCTGGATGTGTGTGTGTGCATGTGTATATGTGTATATATACATATGCATTTATAATGATTTTAAGCAACACTAAACTTGCTCATATTTTGTATAATCTCTTTTTATTTTGTATTACCTTTTTTTAATTTTAAGATTCATTGGTAACTGAAAACTTATTTTTGGAGCTGGCTTTATTTCAAGTCACTTTCCTTGTGGTTTATTTGTCTCTCTCCCTTGAGACATTTCCTTAATAGAGAACTGGGAAGTCGATAAGAAAACTGCAGAGGCTATTGAATTTAATAGTCAATCACCTGATGGGGCTTGATCACTATGACCTTCTAACCCCAATATTCTGCTCTCAGAAGGAGACAATCTCTGGTGTTTATCCTATCTCTAGAGACACTCAGGAATTTATCCTATTCACTTTTACTCTGATCTAAGTTCAACATTGTGTAAAATGATTTTCTCTTCAGAAATACTAAGCTGTTCAACTACCTGTCCATTTACTTGCTAAATAAATCAGATAGCTGGGAATCTTCTGGTCTTTATATTGCCCATTCTGTTACTTTATATTAAAAATTAATATTAGGATATTTGCAGAATGTTTAAAAATGATATTGGTAATTTCATTACATATTAAATAAATGTTACAGTTATACATTTATACTTAGAATTTAGCTTGGTTAGATATTAAATTATCACATTTAATTCATTAGTTACTGCTACCATAAAAATACTTCTCAGAGGTGTCTGATTCAGCAAATTGTTAGTCAACAGATTTTTAGCAGGAGATGACGGAGAATTTTCTTATTTCTGAAACCCAGAAGCTATTGAACAATTGTTAGTAATTTCAGAGGGTAACATAATCAATTCTCTTAAGAATCACAAAGGTAGAAACAAAGAAGTTGATTTTAAGTATCATTCATGGAAAGACCTTGATAAAATATTGTTTGTAAAAACACATCAATAAGTTTTATTTCACACCATTTATATTAGTGGAAATTTCCAATAATGTCTTTTTTGATCTTCTTTCACTTAGCATGTTTCTAAGGTATATCCCTGTTGTTGCATGTTAGTAATTCATTTTTATCACTGAATTGTTTATATGCATAAAAAATATATCTATTCACTAGTTAACTAACATATGGATTATTTCCTATTTTTAGCTTGTATGGATTATGTTACAATGAATATTCATGTACAAGTCATTGTATGGATATAATTTTATATATTCTAGGGGTAGATATCTAAGAGTAGAAAAGTTGAATAATTTAATAGCTATATGTATAAATTTTTAAGGAACTGTCAAATTCTGTTCTAAAGCAGATGTACCATTTTACACTGCCATTATCAATATATGAAGGTTCCAATTTCTCCACATCTTTGCCAGAATTATATGTTGTCAATCTTTTATGTTATAGACCAAACAACTGATGTTGAGCATCTTATAAGAAGTACAAACTATACATTTTATAAGGATTTATATATATCTTATTTGGCTAAATGTCATTTATTTTTTTGCAAATTTTAATGGATTGTAAGAACTCTTAATGTATTAAAGATAGGAAATCTGTTTTCAGATGTATGGTTTGCAAAAATATTTTCTTTCAACCTACATAACATTTTTTAACCTTCTTAATGGTACATTTTGAGAAACATTTAAAATTTTTGTCATGTCTAATTTATTACTTTTTAAATGTACTGTGTTTTTGCTATCATATTTAAGACATTTTGCCAAAGTTAAAGCCATAAAGATTTCTCCTATATTTTCTTCTAAATGTGTTATAATTTTAGCTTTCAAATTTAATAATAAATTTCTGGGCATAGAGTTGTTTGTTATATTCTTTTATTGTTATTTTTAAATGTATGTGGGATCAATCATAATGGACCCTTTCTCATTTGGGGATAGGTAATTTTTGTCTCTTCACTTTTTTCTTTTTTCTTTTTTTTTTTTGCCTGGCTAGCATTTTATTTTTGTTTTTAATTGCATTGATCTTGCCAAAGAACCAACTTCATTGATTTTTGGTTTTCAATTTGATTTACTTCTGTTCTAAATTTGATTATTTCATTTTTCTGCTTGCATTAGGCTTAACTTGCCCTTCTTTCTCTAGCTTGCTAATATAGAAGCTTACATTATTGATTTTAGATCTTTCTTCTTTTCTAATAATGTGTGCAATGTTATGAATTTCCCTCTAACCACTGCCCTCATTGCATTCCACAGTTTCATACACTGTCTTTTCAATTTTGTTCAAAATATTTGAAAAATTCTTTTGTGATTTCTTTGTCAGCACACCTGTTATTTAGAAGTGTATTTTTTAGTCTCTAAATATTTTGGAATTTTACAGTTTTATGTTATTGAATTTTATCTTAATCTATTCCATTGTGGTCTGAGAGCATATATTCATGTAATTCCTATTCTTTAAAATTTGTTTAGGTGTGCTTTATGGCTCAGAGTGTGATCTATCTTGGTAAACGTTCCATGTGAGCTTGAGAAGAATATGTGGTCCAGGACTGTGGGTTGAAGTAGTCTCTACAGATAGTCTCTATCAGTACCCCATCTTTAGGGGCTTTCCAGAAGTCACTCCATTAACATAAATTCAGGTGTGGCTGGAAGGGATTTGTAATGATTAACAAAAGATCAAAAGATTCTCTTTTCATCTCTATTGCTCTGGAGCTGTTTTAGGAGCTGCTGGTGAAAAAAAATATATAACAGAAGATGCTCCTATCAGCCTTATCATTCAGGAAATTATAATGGTTTTAGGAACTCTGGCTAGGAGCTGAGGAAAAGGGGCTGGAGATTGAATTAATCATCCATTGCCAATGATTTGATTAATTATACCTATGTAATGAAGCCTTCATTAAAAGGGTCTCAGAGAGCTTCCTGGTTGGTGAACATATGGAGGTGCTGGGAGGGTGATGTTCCAGAGAAAGCATGGAACTTTATACCCTTTCCCCATTAGTTTCAGGTGTACATCATAATGATTTGACATTTGTATACACTGCAAAGTGGCCACCACAGTAAGTCCAGTTGCCATGTCACCTTACAAAGGTAATATAATGTTACTGACTATATTCCCACATTACATGCTCATGACTTAATTATTTAAACTAGAAATTTATACCTTCTATCTCTTAATCCTCTCCCCTCTGAAAACTAATCTGTACTCTGCATCAGTGAGTCTGGCTTTTGTTTAGTTTGTTCATTATTTTATTTTGTTTTATTTGTTGTTTTTTTTTTTTTTTAGATTCTACCTCTAAGAGAAATCATGTAGTATTTATCTTTATCTGACTTATTTCACTTAGCATAATATCTTCAAGTTTCATCCATGTTGCAAATGGTAAGATGTCATTCTTTTTATGGCTGAGTAGTATTCCATTGTACATATATCACATCTCCATTATTCATTTATCCATGGATGGACACAGGTTGTTTCCATATCTTGGCTATTGTAAATAATACTGCCCAATGAGCATAAAATTGCATATTTTTTTTCAAATTAATGTTTTTGTTTTCTTCATATAGATACCCAGTAGTGGAATTGCTGGATCATATAGTAGCTCTATTTTTAACTTTTTGAGAAACAGCCAAACTGTTTTCCATTGTGGCTACACCAATTTACATTCTTACCAATAGTGCTTGAGGGTTCCCTTTTAGCATATCCTTACCAACACTTGTTATTTTGTGTTCTTTTTGATAATAGCCATTTTGACAGGGGTAAGATGATATCACATTGTTTGATTTGCATTTCCCTAATGATTAGTGACTTTGAACATCTTTTCATGTGCCTATTGGCCATCTGCATGTCTTCCTAAAGAAATGTCTTTTCAGATCCTCTGCTCATTTTTTAATCTGAATTTTTTTTTGTTATTGAGTTATATGAGTTCTTTACATATTTTAGATATTAACTCTTATGAGTTAATATATGACTTACCAATGTCTCTTCCCATTCAGTAAGTTGCTATTTTGTTTTGTTGATGATTTCCTTCACTGTGCAAACTTTTTTAGTTTGAAATAGTCTCATTTGTTTATTTTGTTTTTATTGCCCTTACATTTGGAGTCAGATCCAAAAAATTACTAAGACCAATGTCAGGAAGCTTACTGCTTATGTTTTCTTTTAGGAATTTTGTGGCTTCAGTCTTTACATTCAAATCTTTAATCCATTTTGAGTTTTTTTTTATGTGGTATAAAAAAGTGGTCTACTTTATTCTTTTGAATGTAGCTGTCCAGTTTTCCCAATACCATTTGTTGAAGAGACTGTCCTTTCCCCACTGTATATTCCTCGCTCTTTTGCCATAAATTAATTGACAATACATTTGTGTGCTTATTTCTTTTTTTTTTTTTTTTTAAAGATTTTATTTATTTATTTGAGAGAGAGAATGAGAGAGAGAGAGAGCATGAGAGAGGAGAGGGTCAGAGGGAGAAGCAGACTCCCTGCCGAGCAGGGAGCCCGATGCGGGACTCGATCCCAGGACTCCAGGATCATGACCTGAGCCGAAGGCAGTTGCTTAACCAACTGAGCCACCCAGGCGCCCTGTGTGCTTATTTCTGAGCTCCCTATTTTGTTCTATTGATCAATGTGTTTGTTTTATACCAATACCACACTATTTTGATTACTATAGCTTTGTATTATAGTTTGTAATCAGGGAGTATTATCCCTCCAGTTTTGTCCTTTCTCATGATTGTTTTGGCTATTTAGGGTCTTTTGTGAGTTTCAGAGAAATTTTACGAGTCTTTGTCTAGTTCTGTGAAAAATGTCATTAACATTTTGATAGGAATTGCATTGAATCTGTAAGCAGCTTTGGGTAGTAAGAACATTTTAAGAATATTAATTCTTCTAATCCATGAGCACAGAGTATCTTACATTTATTTATACCTTCTTCAATTTCTTTCATCAATGTCTTATGCTTTTCAGTGTATAGGTGTTTCATCTCCTTGATTAAATTTATGTATAGATATTCTTTTTGTGCAATTGTAAATGAAATTGCTTTCTTGATTTCACTTTCTGATAGTTTGTTATTAGTATATAGAAATGCAACAGTTTTTTTATATTAATTTTGTATCCTGCAATTTCACTGAATTTGTTTATTCTAGCACTTTTTTGGTGCAGTCTTTAGGGTTTTCTATACATACTATTATACTATCTGACAAGAGTGACATTTTTACTTCTTCCTTTCTAATTTGTATGTCTTTTATTTCTTTATCTTACCTAATTGCTCTGGCTACGACTTCCAATACTATATTGAATAAAAGTGAGGACAGTGGGCATTTTTGATCTCAGAGAAAAACCTTGCAGCTTCTCATTGTTGAGTATGATAACAGCTGTGTCTGTCATATAAGGCGTTTATGATATTGAGATATGTTCCCTCTATATTCACCTTGTTAAGAGTTTTATCATTAATGATGGATGGTTGATTTTGTCAAGTACTTTTTCTGCATCTATTGAGATGATCCTATGGTTTTATCTTTATTTTGTTAATGTAATATATCATGTTGATTGATTTGCAAATGTTGAACTGTTAAAGTAGGCAGTTAGTTGGGTTCTAACAGGATGCCTGGGGGCTAGCAAAGGGGAAGTCATGGCCAACTATAAGGAAGTCAGAGACCTGTCCTGGCTGGGGGGGGCTCTTCTGACTTTGCTCAAAAGTATATTCCCTACAGGTATTCCTGCCCAGATAAGCTTGATGCCGAACCACATGAAAGTGGATCAAACCAGACCGGCCCAAGATGGCTGACAGAGTAGGCCAAAGTTCACATTATTCTTTTATTAATCTACATTAACATACTAAAATCTCCTCCCTAAAGGTGTTATGACAGGAAACCCCCAACCAAAAAAGGAAGAAAAAGCATGTACCCTGCTTCCAAGAAATCCCCACCTGAAGTAATGAATATTCCACTGCCTATTAACAACTTTCAATAAAAGATAGAAACCCAAACCCCAGGGGCCACAGCTTATCTTTGAGCTTGCCTTCTCTTACATTTCAAGAGTATTCTGCTTTGCAATAATGTTTCTTCTGCTATACTTTACTCTGACTCATCACTGAATTCTTTCTTGGGGCAAAGTCAAGAACTGGCTGGTGATTGAGATCATAGGGCACAAAACTGCCCCAATCTGATACCCTCTAATACTGTATCAGAATATTTTTTAGTTTCATACTTTTCTCCTGATGATTTTACTTATTCTGAAGTTTGTTTTCTCACATTAATATAGCCACTCCAGCTTTCTTTTGATTAGCATGTTATATCTTTTTTTTATATCTTATCTCTGTCTTTATATTTAAAGAGGGTTCCTAAAGAAAACATATAGTAGGGCCTATTATTTTACATACTCAATCTGTCTCTTTTACTTGTTACATTTATACCATTCATATTAAAGTTATTATTAATATTGTTGAACCAATATTTACTGTTTGTAACTCTATTTATTGTTCTTGTTCTTTGTTTCTTCTGTTTTTTATTTTTTTAAAGATTTACTTACTTGAGAGAGAAAAAGCACACATGAGTGGAGGGAAGGGCAGAGAGAGAGGGAGAGAAAGAAAGAATTCTCAAGTAAACTCCTTGCTGAGTGTGGAGCCTGACACAAGGCTTGATCCCAGAACCCTGGGATCCTGACCTAAGCTGAAATCAAGAGCTAGCCAGGTGTCCCAGTCTTCTGTTTTTTTTTAATCTTCCCCACTTTTTTTCTGATTTCTGGGTTTTTAAGTAAGCATTTAAATTAGTCTATTTCCTCTTATCCATTAGTGTATCAATTATATTTCTTTTTCAAAAAATGTTTACTTTTATCTGGGTCCACTTTCAAATAACAGTATACAATGTCACAGGCAGACCAAGTACTTTTTATAAGAGAATTTCCTATTTCTTCCTCCTGTCCATTATAAAATTCCTGCCATTTAATTCACTTTTCTGTATGTTACAATCACTCAAACATCTTTCCTATTATTATTTTGGAAAGACAGTTATCTATTAGATGAATTAAGAATAAGAAAATAAAATATTTTATTTTACCTTCATTTATTCCTTCTCTGACATTCTACCTTTATGTAGATCTAATTCATATAATTTTCACTCACTTTGAAGATTTTTTAACATTTTTGCAAGCCAGGTGATGGGGAGGAAGAACCTCCTCTGCCCTATGGTCCTTCTAGCTAGACTTAGAATCCAATTGACACAAGACAGATTAACAGAAGGAAATCAGATTTAATAGCATACATACAGGGAATCCACACAGACATGAAATTCTAAAGACAATGAAGCAACATGAAGCTTATATGAGCTAAGGAGAAGGGTAGGGTCTCAGGATACAGAGGGGAGACAGGCCATTATCAGGAAGGTAAGAGGAGATGGTTTAAAAAACAAAGGTTGCCCTATTAAGTAGGTAAGTTTTTTAGGTAGAGGAGAGTCTCTGTTAATAGTTTTCTTCCTGGTACAGGCTCTTCTTTCCAATGTAAATTTAGGCAGTTGAGGACCAAGGAGAGAATTTCTTCTGCATCTGCTGGCTTTTGATTACTTTTAACTCAAAGTAAAGTTCATAGCAAAGTGCTCCATAATGGGGCAGCCTGCCCTAGGACGACTGACTACACAGGTCTACCGGCAACAAACTCCCTAGGCTTTGTTTGTCTGAGAAACATCTTTATTTCTTCTTCACTTCCAAAGTATAATTTCACTGGATAGGAAATTCTAGGTTGCTGATTTTTTTTTTCTTTCAACACTTTAAATATTTTGCTCTACTTTCTTGTTTGCATGGCTGGTGATGAGGAGTCTGGTGTAATTGTTAACCTTGTTCCTTCTAAGTAAGGTGTCTTTTAATTCTAGTCTCCTCTGAGATGTTCTCTTCATCTTTGTTTTGCTGCAGTTTGATATGCCAAATTATTGTTTTTGGTAGTCGTTCTGTTTAGTATTTATTGTAGCTGTAAGTGTCAGAAGCTTCAGTTTCCTTTAGTGTTCTTGTCCTCTACCTGTTTTGGATTTTCCTAAGAACTCTTTCTTAAATAGCTTTTATTTCTGCAGCTCTTGCAGTTGTAACTCTCTATTATACTCCAGTCCTGTTGAAATGAATGGGGGTAGGGTGTGTTTAAGCTATAATTATAGCTTAATACACAAGGCCCTTTACTGGACCTGTGTCCTTCACAGGTGATTTTCACAAGTGTTTTTTAGCCTTTTTTCCTCTCCCCTTACATAAAGCAGTAGTTCTAGGTGAGTCTGGGGTTGGATAATTGTTCTTTTTCTGATAAACCTCTCTAGTAACATATTTCACTTGGTGTTTTGGTCTTTGTTACAGAGAATGTTATGGGAGTATTTTACTTGTTTTGAATGTGAGAGCATTTTTTTCCGCCCAGAATGTGAGAGCATTTCCCTCAGATCTTCAACATGAGAATTTGGTGGAATTCCTGGGGGTACAATTCACAGAAATTTGGACTATGGCCTCAAGAATTTCTCATTCTCAAACTATTCCACACTTGGTGTGCAACAATTTGTCAAAATAACCATATGTGTTTCTTCCAGTTTCTATTCTATGTAAATTAGTATAGATTGTTATTCACTGTGTTTGCCTGTCTTTCCAGTGTCCAGGTGATAGCGTATCCACTGATCTCAATTTTTTGATGAATCTAATAAAGGTCACTGCTTTCATTTCATTCAACTGTTGTCTTGTAATGGTGGAATGACAACTTCTGAGTACTTGACAGCTAAAACTGGAAGTCCTACAATCATATTCTAATTCCAAGAAACTATTTTACTAGTTATAAAGACAAAAACTGTAATTGATTCTGGGTATCACATATCTAACAGACATTAGGAATTGATGAGAAATTATCAAGTGATATTTATAAAGATATAAATCAATTATTGCATGAGAGTTGGTTTTTCTAAATTAATTATTTACTTTTTCTACATTTTTTCAACTTTTCAGCATGAATATGGATTATTTTGTCAAATAATTCAAATGACAAAAGAATTATAAAGGGCAGTTTTATAAAGAGTAATTTCAGGTATGTAGGTAGATAACTGCTTAAGAGCAATAGAGGTTTGTTTTTTTCCATATAAATGATGTTATTATTCTATTTGTTAATTAGTTGTAGTGTTTTTGAAATAGGGTTGATTTCTCAAGCATCAGAACTAATAATAATCCTGAGTATATTCAAAATATAATAGCACAGTTTGCCAGCAATGTAAATTTTGTCCACTGCCTACTGTTGCAGATGTAACTGTGGTTCTCTTCTACCTTTATTCAACTCAAAACCTCTGGGGTTTCTCCAAGGGTGTTACTGGAATGCAACTGTAATGACCATTGGTCATCTGCTAGATTTAATAATTCATTTGCATTCCTTAAAATTGTGCTTTTTGCTGTTTTGAAATTGGTGTCTATGATGCTCAAATCAAGAATTGAGTTAATTGGGAAGTGTACCAATGAAGATCTGGCATGAACTAAAGAATGATATGATAGTGATGAGATTCTAATAACAATATATGACCATGAACATGAAGAATTTGTTCAATCCTCTTTCATCCTAACTTTTCTTTTCATCAGGAATAAAGTTGTTAAACTTCAACACAGAGACCAGATTTGAAAATTTCCTGAGCAGATAAACCAGTTTAGTGATATAAGCAAACATTAATTTGGCTTATTTTTCAAGACAAAGGAGGCTAACTTGACCTGAGTCACTTTTTGTTTATGCCTTTTAAAATCATAAGTGAAACTTATTTTTTTTTAAAGATTTTATTTACTTTTATTTATTTGAGAGAGAGAGAGAGAGAATGAGAGATACAGAGCACGAGAGGGAAGAGGGTCAGAGGGAGAAGCAGACTCCCCACCGAGCGGGGAGCCTGACGCGGGACTCGATCCCGGGACTCCAGGATCATGACCTGAGCTGAAGGCAGTCGCTTAACCAACTGAGCCACTCAGGCGCCCTAAAATCATAAGTGAAACTTAAATTGTTCCCCAAAATTGATATGAAGTAGCCACTAACCAATTCTCTTTCATTTAAGAGAATTCTAATATTATAACTAACCACTGTGAAGAATAAACAGTCACAATCTTCACACCTTATAAGCTGCTTTATAACAATATACCTCTGAGCCTCATTTCATGTTTTGGTCTGTGTCTTCCTGGTTTGCAAACTGTCTTTTTGGTGTGTGTAAAATAATTTTTTTACTAATTATTGCTGTAATGATTTACTGGTTTTACTTCTGGTTTTTTTTTTTCAACTTTTGACAAAGTTATCTCTTCATTAGTGAAAGGCATGACTTCTTTGTCAGTATTATTCTACTTACAGAGGTAAGCTTTTAAAATTAATACTTTAAATTTTAATAAATGCCTCAAATGAAATATATGCATATCTAGGGGCTCTAAATGTCATCATTCTTGAAAACCAACCTTCTTAATTATTTTCTCTTTGTAATCTATTACTCCCATTGGATTCTGCCCTGTTAACTTGCATACCATTCTATTACTTCAATACTATTGCCAATATGTAGGGTCCAAAATAGGCCCTCTGGGAGCTGGGATGCAATGTATTTCTTAATAAGTACATTTCCTATGAAAATAAATGTTTCAGCTCATATTAATCATAATATTTTTAAAATGTAGTAAAATATTAAATTGATTTGGTTAATTGTTAGATTTTTTATTGTTTACAAAATATTGAAGGCTGCATATTAACAACAAACAGTTTGACTCTTCTGGGAAATAAATATAAATTTAACCTATTTTTTAAAAATTTACAAGGTGATTGCCTCATATTTATTGGTTTTAAATATCTGTTTGATCAATTTTCCCTAGCATTAATACCATTGCTTCCCAAAAATAATTATTATATTTCTAAGTGATATGATCAGCTCACATGTTAAAAGGTATTTGATAGGGATGGGAGCTCATAAAATGAACAATATATAAATGACTAAATATTCAACTTTTGGTTATTAAAAATACAAATATGTATAATCCCCATCAGAAGTCAATTAAGTCAACATAATCTATCACTCATTAAAGTCCTAATTATCAGTATGTGAAGAGAGGAAAATTATATAATTAAACATTTGTAGTATATGATCTCCAGTCCTGAGCATCTGAAACACACTCTCTGAATGTTAATTCCCTTATTTCTAAATTAATGGTGATGATGCTAGGATGTTTTAGGATTTGTATCCAATTAAGTATATGAAAATACCCTTATAAATATTAATGTGAATTAAACATTAGCATTTTTGCTGATGATAATTTTTCCTCTTAACTATTAGTAGCTTGAATTCAAATAATGAAAAAACATTGATAATATTATTATGGACAATTGGCATTTCTATTTTTCCTTTCCCACATATCTCAAAATATTACATATATATTGTATTATTTTTCTGTAACTTTTATATGGATAGTGTATGGTAACTTATGAAGCTGAATGGAGATTTCTCTTTAAAAACTATGGGATTAAGAAAATTTATGATTAAGTTATAGTGTAATTTTCCTTTTAGAGAATCATAAAAGGTATATCTTTTATGTGCCCATAATATAGCATGATAAACACTGGGACTAAATAATGAATAAGCTCTAGTTCTTGCCCTTATTCTTATCTATTGATAGAGATCTCTGTTATAGGGGTCTTATTAGAGACTTTGACTAAGCTTATTATTCACACAGATCGCCTCACTCCAAGGATAATCCTACATGCCTTCTTCTCATAAAATTTATGGCTTAAAAACTGGTATTAAATCAATTTCTTTCATTCTTTCTATCTGCCTATCATCTGTTTTTTATTTATTTCTATATTCTTCCCTATCAACAATTAATGTACTGATTAGAAGTATGTGTTCTAGGAACTAAAAATAGCAATTGAAACTGAGTCTGATGTCAAAAAGCTTAGTCTTTGTTGAAAAATAAAATGTGTAAGTAATAAAGAAACCTGCTAAAACCAAGAAGTGGGTTATTTCCATAATTCTGTGAACATCATCTAATCTGACATGAAGAAAATGAAAATAATATGGAACTCTAGAGATGGGGAAATTGGAATAGTGCAATGAAATATGGCTTCAAGGTGAGATTTAGAGACACAACAGAAGATAATTTTATTTTAACATAGATTTTGAATTTTTAGTAATTATTTAATTATATAAAACTATTTAGTGTTCCTTAACCACATCTGTAAGAAAATCCCATTTCTACTTGGGTATCCTTACTCTCATACTACCACCACACTCACAAGACTGCTGACACCAGATGTGTGGGGGTTCTTCCTCCACCAGGCAATACTGTGTGACACCAGCTGAGTGTCCTATAATTTTACTCAATTCCGACACTATCTATCTGGAGATAACATTAGATCTCACAGGTTGAGAACTTAGTCCTGTGAGATTGCCTTGCCACTTCAGATGCTTATCTCAAGTACTAGGTCCCCAGATTATCTGCAACTTTTTCCAACTTGACAACAAATCTGAGATTTCCATCATTTCTGATGTGGAAATGTTGGGGTTCAGAGCAAATGGCCAAGAAGGAATTCTTGAGATGTGTTAAGTGCAAAAAGGTGGTTTTATTAAAGCATGGGGATAGGACCCATGGGCAGAAAGAGCTGCACTGGGGTCTCTGATGATACACTTTCAAGTTGGGAGGGGGTCAGGGACAGCACAAACCTCTAAGGTATTGTGGAAACAAGGTTTCCAGGACCCCGAGGGAGCTAGCTATTGTTAGGAAAAGGTCATTTATTACTGTTTGGTAAAAACTCAGTCATGAGACCCTTCAGAAATATATCAGTGGGCCAAATGTTTGCAGGATGATTGCTAAGATATATCTTGGGGGGCTAGAGATAAAGGAAGTTTCCAAAGAAATATCTCTATGTTTATTTTTTTTAAGATTTTATTTATTCATTTGAGAGAGAGAGAGCACAAGTAGGGGGACAGGCAGAAGGAGAGGAAGAAGGAGAATCCCCACTGAGCTGGGAGCCCGACATGGGGTTCGATCCCAGGATCCCGAGATCATGACCTGAGCTGAAGGCAGACACTTAACCATCTGAGCCACCCAGGCCCCCCCGGAATATCTATATGTTTAAAGTAGGCTAAGATTGCCTTTTGCCCTTAGCAAAGTGTCAACATTGAGGCAGCTGAGGTCCCAGACCTATTGCAAGGACCTGTCAATGGACTGTAAGTAGTAAGGAAATTTAATTTTTCTTTTGTCTTTGTTTCCCACATCAATTTCCACCACCACCCACCCCCTGGATTCAATTATTTGCTAGAACAGCTCATAGAATTCCAGGAAATACTTATGTTTACTAGTTTATTATATAAATAAAGGATATGATAAAAGGTACAGATGAACAGCCAGAAGAGATACATAGGGGGAGGTCTGAGAGAATACTGAGTGTAGGAACTTCTTCCCTGTGGTTTGGAGTGTGCCATCCTCCTGGTATATGGATGTGTTCACCAATCTGGAAGCTCTCAGGATCCCATACTTTTGAGATTTTTATAAAAGCTTCATTATGTAGGTATGATTTATCATTAACTTTATTTTCAGGTCCTCTCCCTTTTCTGGAAAATGGGGATGGGGATGAAAATTCCAAGTCTCTAATCATGGTTTGCTCTTTCTGGTAAGTAGCCCCTATCCAGGAGCCCACCATGAGTTACCTTATGAACAAAATGCAGTTATCACCCAGGAAATTCCAAGGGATTTAGGAACTCTGTCAGGAATTAGGCTCAAAGGCCAAGTATTAGAACAAAAGATGCTCCTAGTGCTTTACTTAGGAAATTAAAGAGTTTTAGGAGCTCTATGCCAGGAATTGGGGCAGAGACCAATATATATGTTTTTTATTATTTTACAATATCTAATGCAAATTTTATATAAATTAAAAGCCATTATATAAAAGTGAAAACCAGTTATAAATGAGAGCATCTATATATTCCACTTTAATACTTAACCTAGCTTAACCTCAGGTAGAAGGAAAGAGAGATAAAGAATAATTATGTGATAGAGTACGAAAAAGGAAAAAAATATTGTTCTAACAAGATTTAATGCTGCTATGTGAATGTCATTCTGAAATGTGATATTCTCATTTATCAATGTTCACCTTTCTATTTCACACGTTTTTGAGAGAATTAGAAGAAATAACATACTTTGGACTTAGTAATGTGTTGGTTACTTTTGAATTTGTTATTTTACTTTCCCCAGGTACTGTATTATACTAGCAATGATTCTGAAAGAGTTTCATTTGAAGTAGAAAAATACACTGAAAATAAGGTATCTTGTTGTCATTTCTCATATCCCATTGTCATCTATAATGACTAAGCTCTGAAGGGTATGGAATTATTCTTCTACAAAAAAAAACAATAGTAACAGTCTTCCTTTTGGAATTGAGAGGACTCTAAGGATATGTGGAGCATAAGAGCTTGTCAATTTATTTTACTTTATATTATTTTTTAGAATGATGTATGTTGAATGAAATGTCACTGTGTAGGAAATGACCATTCTATAAGTAGTACAATTTCCTTCACCTTTTATTTTTTAGAAAATAATTGAAGTCACTTCTTTCTGTGACCAATCCTTCTTTTAGAATGAGGATTAAAATGTTATTCCATTGTTCACCTGCATGAAAACAGTTGTCATGCACATTTATAGCAAGTGCCTGAAAGGAAATTGAATATTTCAGTACCACAGAGAGCTTCATACTCTGTAAACAGCCATCAAACATTACATTATGTGAGCAATTCCAGTTTCCTTTAAAAATCTATTGGAAATGATGTTATATTGCTTTATTTTATCACTACAATAGCATTGTAACTTGTATTTGCCTTAATTTAGTTTATATGATGGATTTTAAATTGATATATTTCTAAATTACAATACAAAAGTTATTATAATACTTGAAGAAAATTCAAATTAATTAGTAAATGGTGTTCTGAGACTCAATTGCCAAAACGGGAGGGGGGTTTCCCATACCCTGGAAAAGATTCTTGGAACACCAGTTATAAATTTGAGAATTCAACTCCATTCTAACACTATCTACCTGGAGATAGCAATCAGATTCCATAGGTTGAGGGCCCAGTCCTACTGCACACCCACTCCCAAATTTTAGACACCAGTCACAAGCCAGGGTGGTTACCTGTGGTCTGACTGAATAGCTGTTAAGTCAGAGAATCCCATGACCCCCTCCTTGAGTTTGACTAACTTGCTAGAGTGGCTTCCAGAACTCAGAGAAACATCTTACTTACTAGATTACTGGTTTATAATAAAAGAATATAACTCAGGCGCCTGGGTGGCTCAGTCGTTAAGCATCTGCCTTCGGCTCAGGTCATGATCCCAGGGTCCTGGGATCCAGCCACACATCGAGTTCTCTGCTCCGCGGGAAGCCTGTTTCTCTCTCTCTCCCACTCCCCCTGCTTATGTTCCCTCTCTCGCTGTGTCTCTCTGTCAAATAAGTAAATAAAATCTTAAAAAAAAAAAAAGAATATAACTCAGGAACAGCCAGATGGAAGAGATGCATTGGACAAGGTATGGGGGAAGGGCAAGGAACTTCTGTGCCCTCTCCTGGTGTGCCACTACCCCTAAATCTCCATGTGTTCACCAACCCAGGAGCTCTCTAAACCCAGTTCTTTTGATGGTTTTATAGAGGCTTCATTACATAGTCATGATTCGTTAAATCATTGGTCTTCGGTGATTGATTCAATCTCCAGTTCCTCTCCCCTCCCTGGAGTTCTGGGGTTGGGAATGAAAGTTCTAACCTTTTAATTACAGCCTTGGGTCACCCTTAAAGATGGGGTGACCAGCCCCATCTTTAGGTGCTTTCCAAAAGTCACCTCATTAACATAACAAAAGACACCAGGCTCACTCTCAACAACTGGAAATTCTCAGGGTTTGGAAAGCTAAGAATCGGGAACTGTGAAGAAGACCAAATATATATAGAAATATATTTTGGTCATCTGGATGAGCAAATACGTATTTCTTATAAATAACAGTATTACAATCAATCTTTATAACACACAAAGCTAAATAAATATGTTAATGTATAAAAATATGTTCTATATTTGTCATTTGGAAAAATGTTTACTGTATCAAATCACCTACGAAATATAAAGACATATAGGCCTGAATCAGGATACAGAGAAGTCCATAAGAGGGCACTAAAAGGAAAGCGAACTGGATATATTTTTCTCATAGGACAAAAATAGCATTTCCTGTATAACCATAAACTCCAATGTTTTAAGATATTTTTCATTCCAAACTGCTTACCCATGTTTATTTATTTTAAAGTTATTGCACAATGTTACTATTTAATTAACTTTTTAAAATTCTATTTTTTATACCCCTATTATTTTAGAAATAGCATGTATTTAATTATTAACTGGCTAGTATATTATTTGATTTTAATATTATTTAATTCATATGATCAAAATGTATACAGGATATATATAAAAATAAATCAATATTTTAATCTTTATATGTCCTTTTTGAAAAACTGCTTTATCTATTAAAATGATTTTTTACTTTTTGTACTTAATGAAATTATTTAATACACAATTTACAAAAATACTAATTAGTAATGTTATAAACTGAATTTTAGGTTGGCAAAACCTAATCAACTCAATGGTTCCTAAAAACATTAGAAGAAATACAAGTGCAGATAATTGTTAGAAATTATACCATTCTCAAAAAAGTGGAATTTAAAACATTACTATTTCTCAGCTGTCGTTTTTAAAACAACTATAGAATATTTTAGAGTTAAAAATGTCAATATAATACTTTTCGCATTTTCTGGAAGTAATATGCATTATATATGCATGTATAGGTTGCAAATGGAGGGAGTCAAGAAAAGGAAGAAAACACAAAATATGCTTTATATAAAAACCAAATAAATATCAGAGAAAGGTAAAATAATTTTTTTTTTTTTACTTCATACAGAAATCAATGAGTATTAGAAAAGATATCTAAGGTGAATTCCTCATTTTTTTTCTTTTTCAATTTTATTTAAAGGTAGGAAAATATTAATTATGGTCATACAATGTGAGAAATATTATGGTAGGTATTTTATGTGCATTTAGTCATAACCTCCTTGTGATGCAGGCATTATCAATCTTGTGTGTATCTTGTGCAAAGTCATACTTAGCTAGCATTCAAATCCAAATATTCAAACCTAATATGCTACTAACTTTCATTTAGAAGTTATTTATGTAATTAATATTACATAGTTTATATTTCCTTTTAAAGACAATCTTTTTTTAAAAGATTTTATTTATTTATTTGACAGAGAGACACAGAGAGAGAGGGAACACAAGCAGGGGGAGTGGGAGAGGGAGAAGCAGGCTTCCCGCAGAGCAGGGAGCTCAATGTGGGGCTTGATCCCAGGACCCTGGGACCATGACCCAAGCAGAAGGCAGACGCTTAACGACTGAGCTACCCAGGTGCCCTTAATGACAATCATTTTAAGCATGTGTGTGTGTGTGTGTGTGTGTGTGTGTGTGTGTGTGAGATTTTTTTTTTAATTTATTGATGTCTCTGGGATTTTATTTATTTTTATCTTTAAAATTTTTTAAATTATTATTTTTATTAAAGAATAGTTGACACACAATGTTATATTAGCTTCAGGTGTACAACAGTGATTTGGCAATTCTGTACATTATGCTATGCTCACCAGAACTGTAGCTACCATCTGTTACAACACTATTCCAGTACCATTGACTTTATTCCCTATGTTAGAATTTAATTTACTATAAAATTATAAAATTAGTTCCATGGTCAAGTGAGCAGATACATCCTTCTGCCAAAGATGAAGAGCTAGAAAGTCTCCACAGTTGCTTTGCTTATAGTGAATTTAACTGGCTTAGATTTTTGTTTTTTACAATTCAAATAGCATTTTTTATTTACAACATAATAATATGCCAAAAACATTAAAAGAAACATTCTTAAGTTTCATCTTAAGTTGCTTAGTGTTTAGACAATATTCTTTAACATATAAGTGTTACTCTTGGATGTCTCTGAGGCATGTTATTAATCACCACATACAGTGGCAAGGGCATAGCTTTTGGGAACGCCTGAGTTACAGTCTAGGTTTAAATATAAATTCACTCAACTTTACCTTTAACAAGTCATTTAACCTCTCTGAACCTCATCTAGGTAACAAGAGGACAGCTAGAAATAAAAACACATGTCCTTTTTCATGTAAAAATATAAAGTACAGATAAAGATATTGCTGGTATTTTAACGTCTGATACTCTAATATTTTCAATGACAAAATAATTTGTTTCAATACTTTCTCAGGATTATTTGCAAATATCTATTATTCATTGTCTTTAATTAGATTTTAACATAAGTAAATAAAATAATTACCTTTATTTTATATGCAAAATTAGCAGAAAATCAATTCTACACTAAGAACTTTAAGAACTGAAAGCTAAATTATTTGTCTTTATTGTTGCAGAATATAATGTAAGATTCACATGATATTGAAGAAAAGCCAAAAGATTAGCTGTATTTTAAGTTAGCTTTAAAAGAAACAGTAAATATGAAGTAAAACATCTGTTTCAGAATAGGGAAGACCAACTAAATTTAGATGTTTGTTCTATCATTATTTGCAAACCATTAATTACTTGAAGCCCTAAACTACATTCTCTACTTTCCCTTTTTCATTCTTCAATGAAGTAACTTGTGGATTTTCAATAAATGGTGAAAATCAGAGCTGAGTCTTAGGTTAGTTTTCATCCTCCCGCCCCCCTTTAATTTAAACAAAGACACAGGTAGCAGTTGAAAAAAAGCTCCCTGGGTATCTTGTTTATCTTAGGACCTCCTGTATATGAAGGAAAATGTGTGTAACATTTTGTTTCTTATCATCTAGAGGATTACATAGCCTGAAAACCATCTTCTGATACAAAACACTTTAAAATATTGGATAAAATTATTTAAACATGTAGCTTAAATGACAAAAAAGTAAGAAGAATATTCAGAATACCAAAAAAAAAAAAAAAAAGGAGAAAAAAATTTTTTTTTCCAGAGAGGTGAGCCAGTACTATAGCAAGAGTCTGCCCTGATCATGTGCCAATCTTTCAGGGCCTACAACTTTGGTTTTATAACAATTAGGGGCACGAAGCAGGGGACAATTTCTGGTCCTTCCCTCTTTCTATATTGTTAATTTCTTAGCCTATGATTTATTGTGGAAACAAATTATTTAACATATTTAAATGTCACACATATCATGTACAAATTTTGTAAGTACTTGGATCTATTTTAAGACTATGTTCAATTCCTTTGATCTGCCCATCAGTTACATTGACTGCACTAGATTAATATATAATTTAATATATTTTATAATGTCTAATTCAGTAAGTGTGCCTTTGCAAACTATTTTAGTTGATTTTTTCAGACACTTCATGATTTTGTTATATTTTACAAAATTAAGAGTTTGATTGAATTGCATCAATATATTTTAAGTTGGAAAAAATGACCAATTTTCAACATAGAGGATTCTTATCCAAGAAAGTGAAAATTTCATTTTTTGTCTATCATTTATGTTTTTATATCCCTCATAAACATTTGAAACTTTTCTATGATGTGCTCTCTATACATCCTATTAAATCACTCTAGTTACAATTAAATGTCAAGAGTATATTTTTATGTTATTCTCTCCTCCATTATCAAATAATCTTATCTACATGTCCTATAAATCAGTAAACAATGATAATTAAAGTACTGATATAGCAGTGTACTATGAACAATTCATTCTATGATATTTACTCAGTTTAATAAGGTATCAGGATTATCCAATTTTTAAATAAATTATTCTTGATAGAGTGTATGAAACCATATTTTTCTCATTAATGATATGAAACATATATAGAACAAAGCAGAGATGGTGGCAGGGTTGTCTCTGAAGATTCGTCAGCTTCATTGGGAGTATTGCTGAATGAATGTTAAGTGAATGTTGTCATTGCCAAGTCACTGGATTATCTAGATACAAATCTGCCCAGCTTCCTTTAATTAAGCTTTATGGTGAGGACTATTATCTAACCATTCTTGAGAGATATTCTTATCTCTACATTTAGTAAGTTCATTATTATTTTGCTCATCTCCAAAATTTTTTAAGAGTAAAATATACAAGTTTAACAAGAGAAAAGAAAGGGAGTTTCTAATTTCTGTGTTCAGAGCAAATCACATGGCAGAATAGCTGTAGAATTTAGGTGACATTGACTGTTAATTCTCTATAATTTAGGAGAATATTATCTTTCTAGCACTAAGAGACCATAATGTTACTGAACATTTTGTACAATCTGCTCTGAATTAGTGCACACTGATTACATGTGTACATGTGTTGGTGAAGTGATGGATATCTAACTAGTAATTTATTCCACAGTGCTTTCATTGCCAGGTGCCTACATAGTCTAATGGCATTTCTGTCTTTTAACTTCCCTGCATGCACTAGTTTTATTCAAAGACATCAGCCTATTCACACTGTTGATACATCTGTTGATCTTGCCCTAGTCATGGATGTCATTGTGGTATTATGCTTACAAAAATGTTTCAATAAGTACTTGAGTCTCACTTATGTTGCCCACCAAGAGCATAATTGCCCTCTTTGTGTTCACTCGACAATTGCTTTGGCAGTAAAGTTTCACCAATTCATTTTACATAACCAACTCTATGATGCTGAACTGCAAATTTCATAGAAACTCATTTAGTGTAGCAGTAAAAATAGTATTCATTAATACAGTAAGGTATTATTCACTGTAAATTTGTGTTTGGGGGATATAAGGACGTATAACAAATGGTTGTTTAGAAAGTTAAAGAGACATATAAGAAAAGGAAAAGGACACAGAACAGCACAGTAAACTTTTAGTGAAAAGTGTTGTAATTGAGAGGAAAGAGAAATCACTTTGAATTAAAATGTTGAACAAGGAAAGGGTATTAAGTCTGACTTTGAAAGTTGTTACTGTCATTTTGTGCTTTATTCCTGGGTCCATTAGAGCTGTTCATAATGGACCATGAGGTAAAGAGAAGGGGCACTTTAATGTATTAAACACAGCCACTTTGAGCACGAGTGTGGTTGGGTGACGTCCCCGTATGCGATTAAACCTCTAGGGTGTGGAAGAGCACATGGATGTAGTTTAGGAACCATTTTAGTAAATTTAGCATGAAACAACTGATTTTGAATTTGGAAGGAAACAATAAGAGAAAGTACTTAAGATTTTCTAACTGAAATTACTTAAATAATAGTGTAAGACAGTGTAAGGCCAACTACTGTAAGACAGGAGAAAGGATAAGCCTTGATTCTGACCTGATTTTGTCCCAGGAATAATCTCATTTCAGTTCTCTTTCATAGGCTGTCTTCAAAGTCATTCTTTTAATGAAACGGTTGCTGTAGTTCCAGATTCTTGCCTGTACTTTATATCGAGTAATGTAGTTTTGTGATAAAGCTTTCTGTTAAGAGAAAGGAAACATTTCCTAGTGGTTACTAGCAAACAAATCATCGTTTTATTTTTACATACAGATTTAAATACTTATTTCTAAACTAGTCACTGGCAAGGTATTATTATACTTTGATTAATCAAGACTCTCTGAGGCAATGACAGTGGCCAGCTTCCCCAGAGGCACATTAATTTTCATGGATAAAGGATGGAGTTTAGAAAAAACAGAAAGTCATTGTTCTGGAGAATCTTGAGGTGGAGAGTAGATATTTGCTGGGCATCAAGGAAATTTTACTATTTGCTAGAAATCAACTGTGAAATTATTTAGACTGTGAAAAAGGGTATGTAGTATTTTAAAAATAGTATTGCAACAGTCTTCTTAATTTCTTCTTAGTAAATTCTGATATTTTATACTTTTCTAGGACTGTATCCTTTTATACAGATTTTATTTTTATTAGTATTTGTAGCAGCATTTAAGTCTTCATATCTTAACTCCTTTTCTATCTTATAGCTCTCAGTGAGGTGGTAGAGTTAAGGATCTCAAGCTATAATTTTTTATCTATCTTTTATTGAGGTGTCTGCATGGCTCAGTTGGTTAAGTGTCAGACTCTTGATTTCAGCTCAGATTATGATCTCAAGGTCATTAGATCGAGCCTCATGTTGGCCACCACACTGGGTGTGGAGCCTACCTGAGATTCTCTCTCTCCCTCTCCGTCTGCCCCTCCCCTAATGCTCATGCTTGCTCATTCTCTAGGAAAAAAAATTAAATTATATCTGTCTTGGACACCTGGGTGCCTCAGTTGGTTAAGCGTCTGCCCTTAGCTCAGGTCATGATCCCCAGGTCCTGGGATCAAGCCTTGTGCTGGGTTCCCTGCTCAATAGGAAGTCTGCTTTTCCCTCTCCCTCTGCCCCCCCACTCCTGCTCTCTCTCTCTCTCTCTCTCTCTCTCAATAAATAAAATCTTTAAATAAATAATAAATATATATGTCTTTTTTCCAGTTTTATCAATTATTGCTAACATAAGGCAAAATTTTAGTATTATCTATGTATATTTTCCTGATGCTTATCTTTTGCTATTGTTACTCTTCTACAATACATATATTCCCCTATTTTTGTCTTGAACTAAGTTTTGTCAGATATGAAATTTCTACCCTAACTTTATTTTGACTTACCTTTGATTTTTGTAACTTTGTCTATTTATTTATAACATTTCAGTGTATTTTTGTACTGATTGAATCTTTTGTAAAAACCGAATTATGATATTTGGTTGTTCTACCCATTCTGAGGGTTAGTTCTTATATAGATGAGTTTAATTAATCTAATGACAGACTGTTTAATTCACATTTACTTCTGCTATACTTCACATTTACCACTTACTGTATATGCTGTTTCTTTTTATTCTTTTTCCACCTTCCAATGTATAGAGCAAGTTTACTCTGTTCAAGTCTAAAATCAATTTTTATTTTTATCATAACTTTCCTTACTTAAAATCCATACTTGTATTAAGCAACCTTTGTTGATTTCTTGAAAATTATTTAGTTATACACATGTTAAAAGGCAATGTGTATGTATGTATGTCTACATCGTCATATCCATCTATCTAATCATGATCAGGATATAAATATATCATAGAAGGCAATTACTAACCAGGTAACCAGGGAATGGCATCACAAGAAAAGTAAACTACAGACTAATATCTCTTATAAATGTATACACAATTCTTGATAAAATTCTAGGAAATGGAATCTGGCAATATATAAAAATTAATTATACAATACAACCTAGTGGGATTTACCACAAGAATGCAAAGTTTGTTTAACACATGAAAATCAATTCACATAAATAAGGACAAAAATATTATGATTATCTCAATATTTATTAAAAAATATTTAACACCCTTTCATGATAAAAACACTCAACAAACTGGTAATGGAAGGGAACTTCTTCAACCTTATAAACTACACATATAAAAATCACTCAGCTAACATCATGCTTAATGGGGAAAGACTGAATGTTTTCCCCCGTGATAAAGAGCAAGACAAATATGTCCACTCTCACAAGTTGTATTTAACATTATACATTATACTAGCCAGGGAAATTCAGCAATAAAATTAAATAAAATTTATGCAGATTGGAAAGGAAGAATAAAACTATCTCTATCCACAGATGGCATGATTTCATATATATGGAAAATCCTAAGGAATCCACTGAGAAACACTTAGAACTAATATATTAGTTCAGAAAGGTTTCAGAATACAAGATCATTATATATGACAAAAAATCTGGATACACTGCAATGAACAAACTGAAAATGAGCTTAAGAAAACTATTTCATTTACAGTAGCATCAAAAATAATAAACTACTGAGGAATACATTTATAGCAGAAGTGCAAACCTATACTCTGAAAATTAGAAGACATTGTTGAAAGAAATTAAAGAAGACCTAAATAAATGGAAAGACATTCCATGGTCATGGATTAAAAGGCTTCATATTGGTAAAGTGTCAATACTCTCCCAATTTATCTATATATTCAGTGCAATCCCTACTAGAATCCCAGCTAGTTTCCTTGGATAAATTGACAAGCTGATTATAAAATTCATGTGGAATAGCAAGTGACCCAGAATAGCCAAAATAATCTTGAAAAAAAAAACACACAAAAAAACAAAGTTACAGAACTCACACTTTTTTTATTTCAGAACTTACCAAAAAAAAAAGAAAAACGGTAATTAACATAATGAAGTACTGGCATAAGAAAGGGCAATTTAAATCAATGGAGTAGAATTAGGAGTCTGGAAATATAACAATGTGTCTATGATCAAGTTATTTTCAAAAAGGGTGTCAAAATCATTTCATGGGAAATAAACAGCCTTTTCAACAAATGGTGCTGTGATAACTAATATCCACATATAAAAATATAAAGTTTAATAGCTACTTCACATCATCTACAAATATTATTTGTAAGTGGACAATAGACCTAAATATGAGAACTGAAACTAAAACTTTTCAAAGAAAACACAGGCATAATTCTTTTTGACTTTGATTAGGCAACAATTACTTAAATGTGATACCCAAAGCAAAAGCTACAAAAAAAAAAAAAAGGTAAATTGGACGTGATCAGGATTAAAAACAAAAAACAGAAAAACTTTTATGCTTCAAAGGACATTCAGAAAGTAAAAAGACAATCCAAAGAACGGGAGAAAATTTTTGCAAATAGTGTATCTGATAAAGGACTTGTACCTAGAATATATAAATATAAAGTTATTACAATTCTATAATAAGAAGACAAATAATACAATTTAAAAATGTGCAATGGATCTGAATAGACATTTCTTCAAAGAAGATATTAAATATACCAATAAGCATGTGAAAAGATGTGCAAAATCCTTAGCCACCAAGTGTAGGAAACGGAACGCCACAACGACCACTGGTGCATATTCGTTCAGACTCCAAGATCTCTGAGAAAACTCGAGATTGCAGGGCTAAAAATAACCTGAAAGGATCAGAGTGAAATGCCCTTGGGATGTGTGTGGTCTTTTCTAAAGTACACAGCAGAAGATGTTTTGTAGATAGGAAGCCAGCTGTAAACAGCACACCGTGCATTCCTTTCTTTGTTCTCTTATCCTGTATTAAGGTCCGAGTACAATGGTGTTTACCATTAATTGATCACAGCCAGTTACAGGTTTCTTTACTCCTCCACTCCCACTGCTTCATTTAACTAACCCTGTGTAGGTGGAAGAATGTGCCTTACTAAGCCCCTGCTGTAAATCATTATAGACCTGTGTCATTGTAGAAGGTATATTAGACTATGGAAAATAAACCTCGGGACCTCGGGCTGTTAGCTCCGGGTCCCCTGTGTCTCGCTATTCTCTTGTTGTCTCTTTTTCTCAGTTCCTTGGCCGCCCCAGGTCCCTGACTCTCAGAGGTCGACAACCAAGGAAATGCAGATGAAAAGTCTAGTGAGACAACCACTTCCCACCTGCTTGGATGGTTATAATAAAAAAGCAGATAATAACAAGTGTTAAAGGTGCAGTGGACTAATCACAACCCTAAGGCACTGCTGGTGAATGTAGAATAGTTTAGCTGCTGTTAAAAAAAAAAGAACTTGGGACACCGGGGTGGCTCAGTTGGTTAAGCAACTGCCTTCGGCTCAGGTCACAATCCTGGACTCCTAGGATTGAGTCCCACATCGGGCTCCCTGCTCGGTGGGGAGTCTGCTTCTCCCTCTGACCCTCCCCCCTCTCACATTCTCTCTCTCTCTCTCTCTCTTATTCTCTCTCAAATAAATAAAAATCTTAAAAAAAAGTAAATCTGCCAAATTCTCTAAAAGGTTTCATGCACAGTTTCATATAACCTAGCAATTCCACTCCTAAGTATATATGCAAGAAAAATGAAAACACATGCACCCAGGAACTTGTACCTGAATGTTAATATAGCAGCATAATTCACAATAGACAAAAAATGTAAACAATGCAAATCTCCATCAACTGATAAATGGATTACAAATGTGATATACCCGTATAATACCATGCCACGCATCAGTAACAAGACTGAAGTACTGGTACATGTTACCATATGAATAAGCCTTAAAGACATTATGGTGTATGAAAGAAACCAATCATCAAGGCCATGAATTGTATGGTTCCTTTTATTTGAAATAACAGATAAACCCATAGAAATATGAGCTCAGCGGTTGCATAGGACTGGGGGTTTGTATGGTTGAATCACTATGTTGTACACCTGAAACTCATGTAACATTGTGTGTCAACTATACTCAGAAACATTAAAAACAGAGTAAGGATGGAACACACTTATATACCGTGACAACACTGGACATCCTGAGCCCATAATGCCCATGTCTTGTTTTGCCTTGTTTTTGATAATGGGTACACAATGATGTTTCTCTATCTCTTTTGGAAAAGTACAAATTCAGTTCTTTTCAATTCTGTAGATAATCCTAATTTACTCACTTACTTTGAGGAAGGAAGGATGAAGTCTATAGTAGTCCATCTTATTGCAAGGAATGAGAATCCTTATGATTTCTCATTCAAACATGTCACTTCTTTTAATTATAACCACTTAGTATTTTATTACTATATTATTCCTTCAACTTCTAATAATCTGGGATGGGGATGGGATCCTGAATCATGAGGTAAGTATACTAGGTTGATCCAATCTCTACTGACTGTCCTCTAGAAATACTGTAAAATTTTATCTATATTACGTAGTGCACAACAATTTGTGTTCAGTAAGTTATAGCAAATGATACAAGTTTGTGGGACCCTATACATAGTGCACAACAATTTGTGTTCAGTAAGTTATAGCAAATGATACAAGTTTGTGGGACCCTATGAAAGTGATATTTGCAGAACACTGATTTGTTGAAAAGAGATGGGTAACTTAGAAGCAGAGACAACTTTACAGGCAAAGTGGAAGCCTTGACTTAAGGTGATGTCAATGAGAATAGAAAGCATGGCTTGGGGACTGAAAAACTTCACATATGCAACAGAATAATTCAAATAAGATTAAGCAGGATGAATGCTATTGACATGTAAAGAATAGGAAAGGGGATCAGAAACAAACTTTAATGGACCACATTTTATTTGCTGTCCATCAGTAGATTCAGGTTAGATAATGTTCACAAAATAATGAATACAAACTGCTCCTTGATTTCATTTTTGATAATTGCAGGTATCCCCTGCTTTTCAAAAAGTTGTGTTCCACCACTTTGTTTTACAAAAGACCTACATAAGTGTCTGTTTTCTCCAACCAAAAGAAATCTGAAGGTTTCCACTTTTACAATAAAAGGTGAGAAATGAAAATAATACTCCACCACTGTTTTGCAGCAAGACTTTATAGAGGATGCATGCACCTGAGCAGCAGTGACAGTGGCCTGCCAAGCCCCTTCCCTTGGAACTACACCCAGCATTTAAATCAAGCCACCATAGCACTGTGTTTGTGAGCATTTGTGCTTTATCTCAATTTATCTTGTTCATCTATTAGCAAGATGAGTTCTAAGGCATCAGAAAGCCTAAGAGAGGTTTTCTGGGGTGTCCAGCAACACTAAAAATTTTTCCATATAAACTTACAGAGATTGCTTCTTTGCTTTACACCGTTTTGGCCTAACAAAAGTTTTCATAAAAACACTCTACTTTTGAATAGCAGGGGAAACTTATAATTCTGTACTGGGTTTGAATTCATTACTAAGAGTTATTTTCATATACTTATGGCCCATAGGAGCTTTTCCATATCTGTATATTCCAATAATTAAGGAAATCAACCCCAAGTTCTAGCATGCTCCTCAGTGACTATCGTTACTGCAGAAGGAAGTTTGGTGTTTGTAGAGATTTTCTTTGAGTGTTGAGCCAAATACATAGCTTCAAGTTTGGGGAAAAATTCACAAGATTTGAAAATAGATTAAGATTCAAGTTTCTGCCTCTCTCCTCTATAACCTTGGGAAAGCTAGTAAGTCTCTCTTAACAAACAGGAATCAACATATGTGAGACTTATTCTATCTTTTTTTTGCTAGTTTTTATCCTTGTTATTTCAACAAATACATATTGAGTATATACCTTGCACTAAATACAACAATAATTACTGTTGTGCAGACATGAAAGATTCTGTTCTGAAGGGGCTTAAAAGGAGAACATAGATAAATTTACCCAGAATCTATGAGCTACTATAATATATCCTAAAATAATTATATTAGAAGGTTAGTCTAAGAAGACAGGAACAACCACCAAATTAGATTGTAAGATATGATGCCTTATTTGATATATCAATTATGAGTAGTGTTAGAAAGCAAGTGTAAAAATAACCTCAGTAAAGCAGACAGTTCATTCTAAGGCAAAGTCATGACAGACCATGGACAATTTATCAAATTGAGCTGCTATGCTAAATAATGATCCTCCCATCTCAGTAATTTATAACAACAAAAGTTTATTCATGGTGGATGGTACAAACTTGTGGCACAAGAAAAAGACATATTGCAGCCTCAGGATCTAGCTCTTTTATAGCTTTTGCTCAAAAGTGACATATATCACATCTGCATATTTATCAGTGTTCAGAGGGGACCACAGGCCTAGTCAGATATCACGGAGGCAAGGGAGTATAATTTTGTAACCGAAGCAGGTTTGGCAGATAGGGACAGCAAAGAATTTGAACAATGAACAATGACAGATACTACCAGAGTATTTTGATGGCTGCACATACAATTTGTTAGGTTTTGAACACAATATACATTTGGGAAGTGGTAGATGTATTTGGAAAAGTTAAAATGGGTCAAACTATGAAAGGTTTTGTGTGACACACCAGAGAGTTTCACTGAAGGATTATATGTATGATCTAATTTTTATTAAAAATATTCAGTCTGACAAAGAGAGAAAAACTCGATTCTAAAAGGCAGGATTAGGAACAGGGGTGTGTGTTAGGAATCACCACAGTAAGCAATACAGTTTAAAAAGGATGAGTATTGAAATAAAATCATATAAGAAACATTGGAGAGGGAATGATAATTTGGATAAATAATTAGGACTTTGAAATGATAAGAAATTGTGGCCAATTTGACAGCAATGACAAAGGAGCAAGGCTCTTATTAACGTTCATATATTTGACTCGGGCAATTATGAGTACTGGTTACCCTCCATCAAGATACAGGAACCAGAAGAGTTTAAATAAAAAGAGGGGTTGGGGTGAGCACTTCCACTGATAATAGGCTGAGTAGGTGTAATCTAATCGAGGATGTTCAGAAGGCTGTTAGAGCTGTGTGTGTCAAGATTATACTAACTGGGAGAAGACTGAACTGAACCATACATTTAGGGCTCTAAGTGTATAAGTACAGTTTATACTATAAATCTGTGATGAGCTCAATTATGGAGGATTGAAAATATACTTTTTAAAACATCGTTTAGGGACAGAATCCTTGAGACCATGAATATGGCAGGTCTGAATGGAAAGAATACAAATACTAAATGGATAAAGGGACAGAAAGTGGAAGGTACTGGAAAGCAGAAGGAAGCAAAAGGCAGAGAGTGTTTTATAAAATAGGACTGTCGAGAAATGTCAAATACTTCTCTAAACACAAAAATATGGGGTCAAATGGTTACTAGATCTGGCAATTAGTAATTAATGAGTAAATTTCTGGTTAATATATTTGGATAAGCTTATGACTGAATGCACCCCTTGTGCTTCAAATGTGTAGCAATAATAGACATAAGACACTAACCATTTAAAAAATGTAAGTTAAAATGTAAGATTAAGGGGCACCTGGGTGGCTCAGATGGTTAAGCGGCTGCCTTCAGCTCAGGTCATGATCCTAGAGTCCTAGGATGGAGTCCCTCATGGGGCTCCTTGCTCAGTGGGGAGCCTGCTTCCCCCTCTGTCTTCTCTGCCTGCCGCTCCACCTGCCTATGCTCTCTCTATGACAAATAAATAAAATCTTAAAAAAGAATAAAATACAAAAATATAAGATTAAGATTTTGTAGAACAGAAATAAACTATATATTCAGAAACTGCACTTATACAGGCTATCTCAAAAGCACAGTGTAAAAGTAAGTAAGGAATGCTACAAACTCACAATAAAATTGCCGGGAATGGCCAGCAATCCCTGTACCGAGGATGAAAGATGACTCCAAACTTTGCTGTGAAAGAGGACAGGGGGTCAACGCTCAGAGACGAAGACCCTTTGTTCTTTGCTCCCGCTTTTATTGGTCTTTCAGGATAATCACAAATCCTTATCACTGTTTCTCAAGCACATTATGTGTGACAAGGGGTCTTACTGAAACTAGGAGGATCTGTTTGCCGGAAAGATACGATATGCTAATCTGAGTGTTCTACTAAACATAGCCTAAGGGACAATGAATATATCTCTTAGATCACAGGGAAGCGGTTTGGGCTAAGAGAGCTTGGGGGAAGGCAACTCCTCACAGCATTCCTACTGCAGAGTGGTCATGTGGGCCTTAGCATTCCAAAGGCCTACGCCCTTCTCCGAAACCTTCCATCACCCCCAGCGGCCTCTGTGTTACATTTTAGCAAGCCAGGTATGGCTGATTTTGTGCTCTACTATAACCCCAACATAAAATAAGTGTGAAAGTTTGACTAGTCAAATTTATTTAAAAAGTTTTAGCTTTGAGAATTTTTCTATACTTCTAATTTTATTTTTCTTCCATCTAGAAGCACTAAGGTTTTAGTTTCATACTATTGCTTCAATCAGACAGGATTTTTAGATAAAATATAGAGCAGTCAGGTAAATTTGAATTTCAGATAAACAATGGGTGTTTTTCAGCATAAGTATGTCCCATGCAATATTTGGGACATGTTTATAGTGAAAATGTGTTCATTTGTTTATCTGAAATTCAAATTTATCTGAACATCTTGTATTTCTATATGCTAAATTAAACAATTATAAATCAGGGGCTGAAATACAAAGAAAACATTTTAATTCTGATTTAAAATTTGTAAAGCTAATTAGAAAATACATTTAAATAAACTTTCAAATCCTTTTTTTCCCCTAAGTCTATAGTATCTATCCTACTGAAATCTATAAACTATTTAAAGCTGTTCAGATAATTGGGGAACTGTATACACTATTCAGTAAATGGTCCTGAGGCAAATTATTGTATCTATAGAAAATAAATTTACTACTCATAAAATTTTTAATAAGTTTTAAAGGTGAAACTGTGAAAAGTCAAATTTCAATCATTAGAAGAACTTATAGAAAACTGTATTTGTCCATCTTGGGGTAGAATAATATTTTTCACCAAGTCACATCAGAAAGAAAAAAAGCTGGTGATTTTGAAAGCATTAATATTAAAAGTATCTTATTAATTTTATTATTTATTTATTTATTTTTAAAGATTTTGTTTATTTATTTGACAGAGAGAGAGACAGCGAGAGCAGGAGCACAAGCAGGGGAAATGGGAGAGGGAGAAGCAGCGAGCAGAGAGCCCCATGCGGGGTTGGATCCCAGGACCCTGGGATCATGACCTGAGCCGAAGGCAGACGCTTAACAATTGAGCCACCCAGGCACCCCAAAAGTATCACATTAATTTTAAAACACCATAAGGAGAATAAATGGACAAGGCAAAAGAAGATATTATGAAACAAGTAAGTTATTATGGATTTATATGCAAAATATATAAGCATCTCCACCATTTAAACTGGTGAAAGGACAAACAAGCCAAGAGAATAATTGCCAAAAGTAGCGAATAAGCACTTTACAGAAAAGGAATCATATGTGACCAATAAAACCACAGAAAAGATGCTCAACCTTGTAAATAATTGCAAAACCACATTAAAAATTCTACACTTTAAACCCAATAGCTTGATAAAAAGTAAAAAATCTGGCAATGCCAAATCTTGGCAAAAATAATGCAGACTCTGCTAATGAATGCATAAATTGGTATCAACATTTGTAATTCAATTTAACATTACCTTTTAAATAGATGATGTTTTTTCTTTGATCCAGCAATTTCATTTCTCCTTATGCATCCTAAAATAATTCCTTGAATATGTGTAAGGGGAGATGTAGAAGAATGTTTATTTTAGCATTGTCTTGTGATAACAATAAAAACTACTGGCACAACTTAAATTAGGCAGTAAAATAGAAAAATAAATTATGGTACTACAGAAAAAATATAGCAGTGAAAGTGAATTTATTAGAAAGATATGAATCATGATGTATAAATCATGAAAACAAGTCAATAAAAAGATACAAAATATATAATTGTATACATATAAAGTACATTTTATAGATACTTACATAATTGGTAATGATAAAAGCCATGAAAGGAATGGCAGATGCCATATTCAGGGGAGTGTTTACTTATACCTGGGAGATGACGGAGGAGTAAAGAAGACATTTAAGTTTATCTGTATTTTCTATTGGTTGTATTTAAAATATTATGAAACAAATATAAAATGTTAAGCTTTAAGAGGCAACTGAAAATAAAGGTTCATGCTTTGGAATTAGATGACTGCATTCAAATCCTAGCTCTGCCACTTGTTAGCTCTGTGACCTTAAATAAGTTACTTAAATACTCTCTGGCCATTTTCTCATTTATAAAAGGGAATGGTAGTATTGTACACCTCATAAAGTTTTATGAAGACTACATGAATTCATAATTATAAAGTGCTTAGGACATAACAACCCAATATTGGTGTTTGAGAAGTAAGGTTAAAATTAATAAGATGGATAGTGTGTATTTGGCTATTAATTAAATAATTCTTATCCAAATATTTTAGGTAATTATCATAATAACAGTTTTAAAGCAGTTATATAGCCAAGAACAATTTAATAAACAAAAGAAAAAACAAGTGTCCATTTATTCCAAGAATCTTGGGCTATGAAAAAAAGTGGTCGATCTAGGAATACTCTTGCAGAATCTATATGAATGCAGAAAGACCTGGGTGAGATGATAGACAATCATGAAAGAAGGAAGAAGACTACGGCCATCCACTAAAATTTGGAAAGTGGTTTAATCCTAATCCTAATTAAAACTTTATTTTTGGTGAGGCCTAGGGGCACTTCATATGTAAGAGCCAAGGGAAAAAGAGAGAAAATAAAAAATGTTATTAAGTCTGGAAAAGAAGGTAACAGATTCCCTAACTGAAAGCCTCTGTTTCGTGGGAAGCAGGATGTGAAACCAACTTCTAACAACTACGAGAAGGTCCCTGAAGACAGTTTTTAAAATATGATGGGAGAACTAGTACTAATGAATTATGGTCAAATAGATAGCATTTCAAAATCACTGTTTTATAATATTTTTCCATCAGAATCATGGAACATAGGATTGAGGAGTAAATAGTGAAGATCAATTGATGAAACCATCTCTGTATATTTGTTTTATTGAGAAGCAGTATAAAGTACTGACTGGAGTGGGGTCTCTGGTATTAGAATTCCAGGGTTCCAGTTAAGACTCTATTCTTGGTTGAAGTACTTAACATCTCTGGATTTGTGTTACAGTACCATTAAAATGGGCACAATAATAGAACTTACAACACAGAGTTATGACAAAGCACTGAGAAGTAACTGAAACACAGTCAACATACGACAAATGTTATCATAATTACTTGTACTGTTTTTATTACTACTGAGTTCTATGATCAAATCCTGAATCTGTGCCTCAAGATTATTCTTTTTTTATGAACTAAGATTTGTTTTATTCTAGGTTTAATTAAGCATGCACAGATTTTAAAAATCAACTACCTCAATATACAAATCTGCATATGGATAAATCATAATTACTTAAGCATAGCAGTTTCCTTGGAATGGCAAGATTGAATAGGACAGAGGAAGTTCAAATGTATCTGTATCATTTTATACTTAAAACCTCTTTTTTTAAGTCTGAAAATAAGACATTTTTTAAGTCTGAAAAATTGCTAATAGTCATCTTTTTTAGCATTTTCTATTTGGCAAGCACTGTGCTAAACACTTTGCGTGCATTCACTCATTGTTCTCTACATTCTAAAGCACATAATTTCAATAAATTCTTTTTTTACTCAATATTTAATAGCAACACATTTTTAAAAAAGCAAGTGATGATAGGACAGAGGAAGTTAAATGTATCTATCATTTTATACTTATAACCTCTTTTTTTAAGTCTGAAAATAAGACATTTTTTAAGTCTGAAATATTGCTAATAGTCATCTTTTTCAGCATTTTCTATTTGGCAAGCACTGTGCTAAACACTGCGTGCATTCACTCATTGTTCTCTACATTCTAAAGCATGTAATTTCTATAAATTCTTCTCTTTTCACTCAATATTTAATAGCAACACATTTTTAAAAAGCAAGTGATGAAGAAAATAAAAAAGATATAATATCTTTTCAGGAATATTTTTTGAGTAAAAGCTGAAAGACACTGCACTTTGTGACACTTTGAACTTTGAACAAATTGCTTGGCAACCTTCTTGGATAATGAAAGTACACTGTGGCAGAGGGTGGGGCCTGCTGCTTGATCCTGAGGTTATAATCAGAGCCAAGAAATGAAACTGGGAGCTAGTTAAGGTTTGATAAACCTAAGCTATTGGAGAGTATTTGTTTTACAATTTCACAGTGAAGATGCTGACTGATCCTTTAGAAAGTACAGTTCTCCAAATCAGACTACCTTAGAGAAAAACCAGTCTGAATTAGGAACAAAAATAAGTTTTTGACAATTATAATAAATTTTGTTGAATGAGAAATAACTTTATTACTATTAGTACTGATGCAACTTGCAACTGTTATGTCCACAAATTTTCTGTTAACACTTCTTTTAGAATTAGTTCAAAATATGTGATTGGTACAGCAGATTTTTGTTACATAAATTTTAATTTATGATGCACTTATTAATAATTTTAATGCTATGTATCATTTTTCACAATCTTATTTTGATTACTAATTTTCCTAACATGACCTTCACAAATTTTATTCACTAGGCAAGTAATAATAACTGAAATCTGTTGAGTCCATCCAATGGGCTAGAAGTTCTACTAGTACTTTATGCATTTTAACACTATTCATCACGAGTTTCATGTGCCTCCCCATATTTCACCAATAAGAAAATGCAAGCTTAGCCATCAAATTATTGTTGAAGAAAAAAATATGTCAATTCTAGAACTATTTCAAATTCCATGTTTTTTTTCACTATTTTTTGTTGGCAGACACTTTTCACTTTCTAGAAAAGCACGAAGTAATGAAGCTAAAACACATAACATTTGATTCTAAAGCATAGTGTTTGTGTAATTTTTCCTAATTGTTACATCTCACATACGCTGTACAATATCACTTTCTTTAAGAATTCTATACCAAAAAGTGTTTTTAGTTTTGCCAAATAATTTCAGATATCATTTTATCATTTATTTCTCAAAACGACCCTGAGAGGAATATATGCCTTGTATAATTATTGCAATTTTGTGAAGAAACTCAGAAACATGCTGTTTGCCCACGGTCACAGAGCTAGTGTGTGTTCAGAATCTGAACCCAGAATTTTGATTTCCAGAGAAATTAAATTTCCACAAGTGTCAGTTATTTTCTAACACCAGAGGTGTAATACGTGCTTGGAATTTGACAAACGTATTGATATCTCATTATTAGATTGATCATCATATATCTGTGTTAATGCTCTATCTTCTCTCTGTGCTTCTTAGATATGAAAAGGCAACTTATATTTGTTTGCTTGTTTGTTTATTCTTTATTTTGAAATGCAATTTTCACTTTCCTAAAAAAACAAATTTGTGACTCAGATATGGAGTGGGTAGCCTTTGTAAAATCTAATGCAAACTTGACAGAAAACTTAGCCTCAACACTGTTTTCCAAAAGAAATACAAACTGAAAGGCATACTTTGATTAGGAAGAAATTTAGATTAGGGATGACGATTCATAGGAGAGGTCTTACTATATTCAACAAACTTTTCAGTAGAAAGTGGTAATTGCAGGTCCCAAGCCTCCTTCCAAACCACTACTTTATTTTTTTCCTTTTTATTTCTACCTACCTTCCACCTTTGGCTTCTTATGACTTCTTCAGCAAGCATGCTATTTCCACTGAGAACCAGAGCTTCACTCCATACAGAGGAGAAGGGGTTTTGTTTGTTTGTTTTTGTTTTTGTTTTTTTAATCAAGCAGCAATATTCCAAAGGAAAAAAAAAGAAGAAAGAAAATAAACAAGCTTCAGTAAAGGTACATCTCTTTTTAAAAGGTATTCTCTTCCATTCACTAAGAAGATAACATGACATCCATAGCAATGAAATATATGATTATAAAATTTGTCCCATAATCAGAGTGAAGATCATTTTAATACTAAGCCTTTTTAAGTATAACAATGTGCATTAACATTTAAAATGGAAATACAGCAATCATACTATCATACTTGACTTGAAGTTTAGCTTTTCTTAAATTAGTTTTCAACCATTATTTTGTTCACTAGAACAATATATTTAATTTTGAAGTTTTCATTTATGCTAAGATTTAAATATCTTGATTTTTAAGATACTACTTCTTTACTGTAGGATAAAGGAATTATGATAGGGTGAAACATAGAATTCAGATGTATATCTATCAATATATTTTATAATAGCTTATTTTGAAATCCACCATAGAAAAAAGTCATAGAGCATAACTGTCCTGAGTTAAGGAAGTTAAATTTAGTTATTACTAAAAGGATTTATGTAGTTTTTAAAATCCCAGTATATGTCACATAAATAATATTTTGAGCTACTTAAAATAATATTTCAGAGTATTTAAAAAAATCACTGTATGGCTTGTTTTCTGAATTATTTGAAATTTTCTAGGTAGTCAATTACTTGGATATAATTTTATTTTTAATGAATATTCAAAACATATAGAAATTTGAATGACTCAATTCATTGAGTTACTGCTCTTAATTGTAATTTTGATTGACTCAATTTGAATGACTCAGTTACAATTAAGAGTAGTTTTAGGACAATGTCCACATCAATGTGATCTCCTTCCCGTCCACTACTGCCTCCATTTTATCATCCACTACTGATCTAACCAGCAGCTGGGCACATTAGATAGGGTCCAAGCAAAGCCCTAAGACCTGATGAAATCTAGGTGGAAAGTAGGAGTACAGGGATAGCTCTCCTAAGGGTTAGGGTCAATCTGGAAACTAGTTTTAGAGAATCTGGACTTAAAATATGTAAGCACTAACTATTGTGAAAGCCCACATTGTTCTTGCTTGAGTGTGTCTATAATTCCAGGTCACCAAAGTTAAGAAGTAAATGGATAGGTGAACTGAGTTTTCAATGTTGGTGAGGCTGCAAAGTCACTAAGAATCAGGGAGGTCACTTTCTAGATGCTTCAAAAAGAGGCTGAATGTGGAACAGTTATGATTTTTCCAGGTTCTCCAATAATTACATATGAACATTTGCAGACACGCAAGATTCAAATAATTGGATTTTTTAAGACTTCCAGTACCTTTAGTTAGGTGTTCTAAGAAGGGACAATGCTAGATGGGGGCAGGGAGGATGGTGCTTCCTGAGCCCCACCACACAATTGGTCAGTTCTCATCCAACAGCAGCTAGACCTTGCCAGAGCTGAAGCAGTTGGATTCTGTAATTGGGAGATCATTGGTCTCTTGATACTTCACAAGCATCTCAGGTTCCTGGAGGGCAGGTGATACCAATGACCAGGATGATGGAGAAGTTCCAAAAATTCACTGGCCATGCATCCATTCTCAGGAGCTATATCTCTGTCAAGTGGTAAAAAAAAAAAAAAAAAAAATTGGCAAACCAAACAAACACAAGCAGGAGCACTAAGGGCTCATTCATACTATTCAAAGATGAACTTGGAATGTCCTGCTAAGTTAAAAACACACCCAGGCATTTCTGATTGAGGAGAAAGAGAATATGGAACGGGTATTAAAAATAGTAGGAGATATAAATACCTTATGAACTATGGAAATGAGGACTAGAGCAAATACACATCGTTTTCCTTGCTTGGTTATGGACATATTTATGTTCATTAACCCTTTTCCTCTATCTTCTATCTGTACTATTTTATATAAAGGTTATTAGTTATGGTTGCATTGTATATCTTACTATATATTACAGTTATAATAAAAATAATATTTAGAATATATAATTCATTTTAATGTATTTACTTGGTCATTAAATTATATAATATGCCAGTGAGATTATGGATGCACTAGAAGAAAAATTACACCACCCCAAAATGGATACAAGTTACAGGGATAGCTAAGCAAAATACTGGTGAGTGGAACTGTGTGCCTTTCCTCTTTGGGGAAAAGGTGAGTGTGTCTTCGTTTGCAAAAGGGATAATTATTACATCTTTTAAGGCAGTAGTATGATTCTATCTAATTGTGGTTTAAGGAGGATGGATAAGAATGAAAACCAGTCTAAGAGGTGGATAGTATTAGAAAGTCTGTTTACATTTCAACACCATTCTTGTTCCTTTCTAGGCCCTCCCCAGTATCACAGTGGCTGGAAGACTAGAAACTAATTTTCAAGCCCCTTTTGCCAGTACAGTTACAAGGACTTACCGACAAGAAGCATATGTGGAGTGTACTGCATAAAGAGAAGCCAGTATAGTTCTAGCAGTGGTACTCTGGTGAATGGGTTTTGGCACGTGGCAGAAGGTTTTGCCAGGAGCCTCTGTGTCATTTTCCCTTGAACTACACATTTTTTTGCTATAGGCAGCTGGGATCACTGGAGGCAGCTCCCAGCAATTTCATACTTTTGATTTCCTAAACACTGTAACGAGTGTGTCTCTAACCTTAATTCCTCCAGCTCTTTTAACAATTTTATAAGCCTCTAATTCACCATATGAAATCTGTTTCTCCTAGATGTTCCTGAATTGTTTTCTGTTTTCCTGAAGAAAACTCAGTAATACTGGAAAGCCAGTATAATGCTTAAAGAAAACTTGCCTATTCTGCTCCCCTCTAACACTGAAAGACTGCAGAAAAGTTTACCTTGCCTTGTAGAAGCTTCTAGCCTACCTGCCCATTCTCTACACTGCTCAGAACTTAGCATTTTTCTGTGGGAAAACTGGCCATACATTTCAGGCACCTTCCAGGTTCTCAATCTAGAAGAACTACTGAAAGCTCTACTGGTCTTTCTTTTCTCTACCAGAGGCCCAGAATTCTCCACCTGAATCATCAGAGGCCCTAAAGGAAAGTTTTTGCTGGTAATTCTTTCCTCACCTAAGAATGGTTCTGCTTCTGGAATTTTTATTTATCTGGTTCCCATTCCTTCCATAGTTTTCAGATGCCTTTAAAGCTCTACCTGTGTTTTGTAATGTAGCTGACTTGTTTTCCCCGCCACCGGGCCACTGGACCATTGGCTAACAATCAACAGAGCTGCCTTACAAAGTAGTGAACTTTCTGTTACCAGGAATGCTAAATTGCAAATGCAAGGCATCTTATTGAATGGATTATCATCTTGATTATGGAGAAGTTAAGCTACTCTAAACACAGTATGTGTTTTCTAAGTAATTTTCCAATCTGTGGCTCTATGATCGTATTTCCAATGTGATAACTATATTGCTAAAACAATTACTAGCAGCATTGCATATCATGTGTATGCTTGTGCATACACATACAGTAGAGTTGGATTAATTTAAATTTGCCAGTGCTATTTTTTCTCCTTATAAATGAATTATGTTATACAACTCCTTTAAAGGAAATTAAAGATGTGTACACATAGCTATTACATGTTTGGGAATTTCAGGATAGCAAACCTGCATCAGAATCACCTGGGAGGATTAACAAATGGAACTATGTGCCTTTCTTTCTGGGGAAAAGGTGAGTGTGTCTTCACTTGTAAAAGGGATAATTACCTCTTATAAGTCAGAAGTACGATGCCATATAACTGTGGTTTAGGAGGATGGATAAGAATAAAAACCAGTCTAAGAGGTTTTAATCTAAAACATAGATTGCTAGGCCCACTCTAGAGTTTTTGATTCAGTAGGTCTGGAGTGGGGTCTGAAAATTTGCACTTCTAGCAAGTCATCACCAATAATGCCACTTCTGGGGACCACACTTGAAGAATCACTGGAATAAAGAAGAAGTTGTATGATTTTTCTTATTTTGTATTTATGTAAACCTAAGATATGAATAGTGTAAGTTAGGTCAGAATGGCCCCCATAGCTTACAGTTCTGCTTCATAATTTGCACTTACAAACGGACTGTCAGGCTGGTTATATGATCAGCAATTTAAATATTGATGAGACATTTTTTCCTCACTGCTGTTCTCAGCTATGTCAGCTTGGAACTGTAAGCAAATCATTCTGTCAGTCTCATGTAATGCACATTACTTTCTCTTTTCCTCCCTCACTCTATCTTCCTCCAATAATTTCCTATAAAACTTGCTGTTTTCTTTGAGGGAATAGCAGCAGCTCAGGTCATCCATCAAACCGGTGCTCTGTGTCAGCAGCTCCTCAAATGATATAAGGTGATTCTTATATGACATAACCATCAGAACGCCACAAAGAAGAAATCACAGTTGTCAGCTTGGGTCATAAACCACAGGAAATCTCAATGAGCCTTCTCGTACCTGCCAAGACTAGTAGTAAAGAGACAGAACGATGGAAAGTTAGCATGGCAACAAATGGCAGGTAAATATGTCTTTCAATATTAAAATGTGTACAGTACAGCATCCATATTATGGCCACTCTTGTTACAATTATGTCACCATTTTCCTGATTTCTAGAAGTAGAATTTATATCAGGCATAACATTCTCAGAGATGAGTCACATGTGGAAAATATATTTGGAGTTACAACTACTCATTTGAGCATAAATGATTTAATTTAGATAAAGGGAATAAAGATGCAATTGTTTTAGGTCCATTGCTCAGGTATATATATTCCCTCCTATAAATAACGTTTGTTTTGAATTTGCCGACTCAATATATTTGGTAAATTTTATTAGTCAAGTAAGTTTCATATAATTGTAATTTCATAATTTAAGGAAAACAAGAATTTTATCTTGCATGTCCTTCCTTTTTCTTTACCTTTTACTATTTTTTCTTTTAATTTGGCATTATTTTCAAACTGGTTAAAGAAAGAAAGAAAAAAAACTTGTGTGTTTTTATCTTGGATTCCATGGAGGACATACTTGTTCATGCTTATAAGCACCTTTTCCAAACCAAGTGGACATGTATTATTAAAAATAAAAAAAAAAGAAATAGAAAAATCTGTCAATGTCAAAAAATAGTAGTGAGCAAGCTAGGAGTTATTAAAGTTGAAGAGAGTAAAACTCTTAGATTTGAAATGCAATTTTAATGTAAAAAGAGACTCCTGAGATTTCTGGATATTATTATAATGATCAAATGTAGATTGAACATCTTTGTCTCTTAACCTTTCTCATATTTTTAATTCCTTTGTCACGTTTGCTAGATAAGTTGTAAGATCATCTGAACATATTTTTAAGGTTTCCAAAATTTTTTTGGTGATGGGGGGTGGTGATCATGGTTTTAATCTCAAAGGACTCTTTCATATTCTTTGTTATTTTTAATAGCATCAGTTTTGTTATTTTAAGGATGAAATTTTTCTGATGTTTTTTAGTATACTTCTTAGGGGCTTTTATTTTATTGTTTTTCTCTCCATTTCTTACAATGCTTACTAAATTATGTTCTTTATTAATTTTTGAAAATATCTTCCTTTAGGTTTTTTTTTAACATACAACAAATTATTGTTATTGACAATTTATATTTAAGAAAGAAGGAATGGGGGTGCCTGGGTGGCTCAGTTGGTTGAGCATCCAACTTTTGATTTTAGTACAGGTCATATTCTCAGGGTTGCGAGAAGGATTCCAGAGTCAGATCAGGCTCTGCGCTTGGCAGGGAGTCTGCTTGAGATTCTCTCCCTTTGTCCCTCCCCACCTACCCCGTTCATGCGGGTGCACAGGCTCGCACTCTCTCCCCCCACCAAATAAATACATAAATCTTAAAAAAAAAAAGGGAAGAAAGAAAGAAAGAAGGAATGGATAATTGGTTGGGCTTCCTGTGCTGACTGGTCAGTAGGATTGTTTCTTGATATATTTTTCTAATAGATGTTGCATAAAGGAGTAAGCTAAATTATGCTGTACTAACAACCCCTTAATTATAAGTGGCTTGACACACAAGTTTATTTTTTCTTCATGTTGAATTTCCATATAGGATTTAGATCTATCCTCTGTTTTAAATTACTCTCACTTTGGGACCTCTGCTGCCAGAGCAGTCACTATTTGGATTTGTACTGGTCCTCATGGCAAAAAGAATATGAGACTCTTCTGTTAAATGCCCTAACCAGGAAGTGGCTGCTTATTCTCTACAACTAGTTACAGGGACAATTTTCAAGCACAAGAAGTTGACAAACTGCAATCATTTGCTTCTTGAAAATCAGAGAATAAAGACAGAAGTTTACAATAGTCATTAATTACTATAGGTAAGACTTTGACAGGGATCTCAATCCGTGATAGAATGGGATATGTTCATTCTTAGACTTCAATTTATGATGCCTTTGTTGAGTGGCTTCTGTAAGGAAGTGGGCCAGAATGAGAAAGTCTTTCCCTAGGAAACAAAATACCATACCAGCTCCTTAGAATTCTCCAGACTCTTTAGTCGAGTTTATTAAAGAAAAATGGGTTGCTATTTTTCCATGATGTAAATGCTAATTGCCTCAATTCTTCATAATGAATCCATGGAAGAAAGGAATTGGAGGTGAGCTGTTTTCAATCCTAATTTTTACCCTTATGCAATTTTATACTTGCTGAAACAGAGCTGAGAGCACTTTAGGGTAGAGGGGAGGACTGCATTACAACTTCTATTATACACCCTCATAGCTTATATTAAACAGTAGTTTTCTATAAATTCCATCCAATAAATATGCTCCATCTAATTTATCATTCGAAGAAATCTGTTGTTATAAGTTGATTCTTGTCTATTTTTACATTTTAGTTTCAGTAAGTTTTCAGGAATGAAAGTTATATCTGTCCATTATCTCTGCCTGAAAGTATAAGCTGTGTTTTTTTTCCTTTTTTAAGTTTAATTTTTAAGTAAATATTTTATTTAGAATAGATTTAAATTTCTAGAAAAGTTGTGAAGACATGCAGAAAGTTCTCATATACCCATACCCAGTTTCTCCTATTAATGTTTTATATTAGTGTAGTATATTTGACATAACAAATGAACCAGTATTGATACATTATTAACTAAAGTCCATACTTTAATTAGATTTCCTTAGTTTTTAACCCAGTGTTCTTTTTTTTCTGTTCTAGGATCCCGATCTCACACAGGATACCATGTTACATTTAGTTGTATGTCTCTTTGGTTTCCTATTGGCTGACATTTTCTCAGACTTTACTTGTTTTTGAAGAGCTTAACAGTTTTGAGAAATGTTGGTCAGCTATTTTGTTGGATGCCCCTCTCTTAATTTTTTTCTGTTTTACTCATGATTAGACCAGGGTTTGTTTTTGTTGTTTTTTGTTTTTGTTCTTTTGAGAGGTAACAGAGGACTAACAGAGGGCAAGTGTTTTTTGGTCACATCATATTGGGGGTGGTACACACTATTAATATGAAATCACTGTTGATGTTAATTTTGGTGACTTGACTGAGATAGTATTTATTAAGCTTCAACTTAATGAAGTTACTTTTTCTCCCTTTTCACACTGTACTCTTGAAAGAAGTTCCTGTGCACAACCCATATTTAGGAAGTGGAGAGTCAAGCAACACCATCATGAAGGTGGAGCACCTACATGAATTACTTAGAATTCTTTTGCACAAAATATTTGTCTATCTTTCCTGAATAGTTATTTATTCAATCATCTATTTAAATAATTATGGGCCCATAGGTGTCAATTTATTATTTTAAGTTATACCAAATAATACCTGCTTTATTGATTGTTTTAGCTTTGGTAATTGAGAGTTTAGTTGGTCCCTTTTACATGCCCCCATCATTGTGTATGTGTGTGTGTTTTCTGTTTTTTGTCATGTTTTTATTTTTTGATACTACAAGGTGTCTCAGGCTCATCTGGCATATTTATTACTTTATTATGAGAATCAGCTATTTCTTCAAATAGCTGTGGCTCCTTTAATTGAAAAAACGTATTAGAAACCAAAGTCTGCAAACAGGTATGTTCATTACTACTAGGGCCATTGGTTCTAGGTCCTCTCAATTGACAAGTAAAAGAGATACATATGTGCCCACTAACCCATGAGTATATATACACACATATATATGAAATATGTGTATTTGTCTTTATCTGTATTGATAATAAATTAAACATAGATTCATAATAATGTCTTGACCTCTAATCCTTTAGCACATGGATCATCTGTGGCTTATACCTTTGTTTGTAACCTCAGACTCCAACAGTGAAAGAACTGGCCTCCATTATCTATGATTCTTTTACTTTACAGTGTTTTCAGAATTCTTAATCAATATCCTTATGGGAAATAATTTTATCAACTGCAGTACAGTGCTTATATTCAGTTCTTGTTTCCCATAGTCTGAGACTCTGTTCGTTTCCAAAGTTACTTAGATCAGCATCTTCTCTCATGCCTTCAGTGAGGTTGTTTCATACATTTGTAAAACAGTTAGGTTCATTTGTCAAGAACGCATTCCATCCTGTGATATCTCAGTCCAGTAAGTAAATTTTTAAATTTGCAGATATTAAGGTTCATTCTTTGTGCTGTAACATCCTATGAAATGTGACAATTTCATAGTGTCACTTGTCTATCATTACAATCTTATTTCTTGGCTTTCTAGTCTGTTCCATTGTTCTAGATGTCTGTCATTTTGCTAATACCACATTGTCTGTACACTGTAACTTTATAGTAGGTCTTGAAATCTGGTATCATGAGTTCTTCAATTTTGTTGTCTACTGTCATGTTAGCTATCCTAGGTCTTTTTCTTTGTACATTTTTTTTTCTTTTTTTTGAGGTTGTAGGGTTAGAGGGAGAGAGGGAGAGAGAATCAGGCAGGCTCCATGCTCAGTACAGAGCCAAGGCAGGGCTCGATCTCACAACACTGAGATCATGACCTGAGCCCAAATCAAGAATCAGATGCTTAACCCAGGTGCCCTCTTTGTACATTTTAGAATGAATCTGTAAATGTCTACAAAATAGGTCACTTGGGCCTTGACTGATACTGAGTTCACTGTATCAATCAAATTAGGAAAGACTGATATTTTACAATATCAAGTCCCAATTCTTTATTACTTTCATGCATTTTGTAGATTTTATCATATATATCATGTACATATTTCTTTTAGATTTATACCTCAGTATTTTATTAGTATTTTATATAATGTTTTAAATTTTCAATTGTTCAATACTGGTCTATATAAAAAGTAATGACTTTATATATTGATTTTGTGTGCTGTAACTTGCAAAGTTGACTTATTAGTTTCAGGATTTCTTTCTTTCGGGCAGAAAGATTCTTTGGGAGTTTTCTACATAGACAATCATGTCATCTACAAAACAATTATTTCTTTTTCCAATCTGTGTAATTTCTAGTGCTTTTAGTACAGTGTTTATGAGAACTGCTTAGAGAAAATATCCTTCCATTTTTTCTGAATTTAATAAAAATTCTCCAGTCTGTCAACTCAAACTATAATGGTATCTGTAGTGTTTTGGTAGATGGACTTTACCATTTTGAGGGAGTTAACCTCTATTCCAACTTTGCAGAGTGTTTATCATGAATCGGTATTGGATTTTGTTAAATGCTTTTTCTGCCTCAATTAATATATTCATATAGGTTTTCTTTTTTAGCCAGTTGATATCCTAGGTTACATTTCTTACATTTTAATGTTGAAATAATTGCATTAATAAAGTAGATCTTACTTGTGTGTGGTATATGACACTTTTTATACTTGTTTATTTTATTTTACTAAGAAGATTTCAGCTTTGATTTTCTATGTTCATCTGTATCTCTAGATTTTGGCTGACAGTTTGCCCTGCAATCTCAATACTTAAAGGACCTAAGAAAAGTCATTGATTTTTAATGTTTCTAGCTTTTTCTTGTTGTTAGGATAAAAGTGATAACTTCTAAACTCTTCACATGTTGGAGCTGAAACCAGATACCTCACTGCATGCCTCCCCACATTTAAAAAATCCTTACAAATCCTTATCTTAATCCTTACAAATTATTAAATGTTAACACCCCCCAATGGTTTCTGTAAATTACATATTAATTATACTTCCCCTTCCAACTTTAACTTTTCTACAGTTGTAGGACTAAGGAAAAACAACAACAAACTGATTTTCTTTCTTGTTTCTTTTTCTTCTTTCATATCACTCACCTTTCTGTTTCTCTGGTTTAAATATTAATATCTGTACAAAAATTCAGTTAAATATGGTTAAGAAAACCAATCAGTAGTGCTACCAGAAATGTGTTATCATCAAACTATAGGGAGGTCTCTAGCCATAGAATCCTCTCAATTCATACTCAGCAATGCCACTAATTACATGGGTAAATGCTGATAATATTTGCCAAGTGTAAGTAAACGAAAAATTATTCCAGCATATCTGTGTCATCTCTGTACCACAAAATATCTAGACAGAAGAGCATGAAAAGTCTAAGATAACTAAAATAAATTTAAGTGGAATGTCCTACATTGTATTCCTTCCAATTAACAGTTACTAATAATTAAAGAAAAGAAAATCCAATTCAACAGACTATCAAAACATCCTCAGTTACAGTAAAATGTCCTCTGCATCCATCATTTCATATAATTTTGAAACAATCACATATAAGATATAGCAGTATAATTATTGTTATTTTATGGTAAAGTAACTGAGGACCCAAGAGGTTAACTTCTGTGGTTCAAAGTCAAATAGATAGTATTAGAACAAATACTTGAATCTATGTCATATAAACCTGCTAAGCAATAACAAATAAAAAGAGCAATTGTTTTTGTGTCACATACTTGGACAAAGGTGAATTGTGTTATTTATGATTATGTTATGTGTCTGGCTCTAACTCAGCAGGACTGCAGTTCTAGAGGTAATCTCATCATCCTGGGAACCAGATAGGAAAAGGCCTATACCTGCTAAAACCAGTTTGTAAAGACTGAAAGAGATACTTGCTAATTCAAATGCACAGATACCACAAGGCTACACAGATGCAAATAATCAGGCAAATATGATACCATTAAAGGAAACTAATTAAGCCCTAGTCACTGAACCCAAAGAAATGTAGATCTCCAATTTGCCTGACAAAAATTCAAAATAATCATCTCAAAGAAACTGAATAAAATACAAGAGAACAAAGACAACTAAATGGAATCAGGAAAACAATTCATGAACAAAATGAAAAGTTTAAAAGAAACCATAAGAAAACAAATCCTGGAGCTGAAGAATACACGGATAGAACTGAAAAATTCAATAGAGAACTTCAAGAACAGACTTGATTATTCAGAGGAAAGAATCAACAAACTAGAAGACAAGATTATTTGAAATTAGGCAATTAGAGGAATAAAAAAAAAAGTAAAGAAAGACTATGTGAATTATGGAACAACATCAAATGAATGAATAATTCAAGTAAATTCTTTTGTCACATTCTGCATTCCATCCTGAAGTCCCCAAACTCCTAAATATTTTTTTTTAATTGCATACATTAGGGTTGTATCTTTGTAAAGTTCTGTGTGTTCTAGACACATGCTTGTATTCACCATTATAGTGTTGTACAGAATGGTTTTGCTGTGCTGTTTCCATTCAATTCTCTACATCACTCCCACCCAGATCCTTGGCAAATATTAATCATTTTTACCATTGATATAGATTTGCCTTTCACAGAATGCCATGCAATTGGAAGCATACAGCATGTAGACTTTTAGGGCTGGCTTCCTACACTACCAATATATGCATTTTAAGATTCATCGATTTTTTTCCTGTGGCTTGTTAGCTTTTTTTTAAAATTTTAATCATAGAAAGATATTCCACTGAATTAATGTATCACAGTTTGTGTATATGGTTATATATTTTTTTTAGAGGTAGGGTGGGGCAGAGGGAGAGGGAGAGAGAATCCCAAGCAGGTTCCATGTCCCATGTGGAGACCCATATAGAGCTCAATCTTAAGACCCTGAGACCGTGACCTGAGCTGAAATTGGATGCTTGACTGACTGAGTCACCCAGGCACCCCACACAAGTCACCTATTGAAGGGTTGATTCCAGTTTTGGTGATTATGAATAAAGCTGCTATGTATTTTCATATGTATTTTATGTGGTTATAAGTTTTAGAGTCAATTAAGTAAGTAACTTGATGTGTGATTGCAGATCATATGGTGACTACTGTATAAGTTTCCTAGGGCTGCCATAATAATTAGCACAAACTTGGAATCTTAAAACGTCAAAACTTATTCTCTCATAGTACTGGAGGCCAGAAGTCTAGAGCCAAGCTTTCTTCAGGGTTGGTTCTTTTTGGAAACTGAAAATCTGTTCTATTCCACTCTCATAACTTCTAATAGCTACTGGCAAATCTTGACTTTGAGTTGTAGATACGTCACTCCAGTCTCTGCCTCCATCTTCATATGCTTTCTCCTTTAGATATCTCTGTGTCTTTTCCTTTTGTGTTTCTTATAAGACACTCATAACTGGATATAAGGCCCACCCTAAATCTAGGATGATCTCATCTCAAGATCCTTAATTTGAAATATCTTGATATATCTTGTTTGGACCTACTTCCAAACAAGGTCATATTCTCAGGTACAAGGGGTTAGGACTTGGACATGTTCTTTTTCTTCCTGTATCATTTATTAAAGAAGTTATTCTAAAATAGTTCTTAAAAATTTTTTTAAAGATTTTATTTGAGAGAGAGAGAGAGAGAGAATGAGCAGGGTGAGGGGCAGAGGAAGAGGGAGAAGCAGGCTCCCCACTGAGCAGGGAGCCCAGTGGAGGGCTTGATCCCAGGACCATGGATCATGACCTGAGCTGAAGGCAGACATTTAATCAACTGAGCCACTCAGGTACCCATATTCTAAAATCTTTCTTAGATCTCCATCCCATGTTCAAAATACATTCACCCTGGAGTGCCTGGGTGGCTCAGATAACGGTTAAGCGTCTGCCTTCAGCTCAGGTCATGATCCCAGGGTCCTGGGATTGAGCCCTGTATCAGGCTCCCTGCTCAGTGGGGAGTCTGCTTCTCTCCCTCCCTCTGCTTCTCCCCCTGCTCATGCTCTCTCTCTCTCTCTCTCTCTCTCTCTCTCTGTATCTCTGTGTCTCGAATGAGTAAAAAAAAAATCTTTAAAAAAAAATACATTCACCCCATCACAGTATCCCCCAAATTCTCAAAATATTACAACATCAACTCTAAATTGAAAATCTTATAAATAACATCACCTCAACAAGCCTAAATCTCATCTCCTAAGATCCCAGGACCCTGGGATCATGACCCGAGCCGAAGGCAGACGCTTAACGACTGAGCCACCTGGGCGCCCCAAGGTTACCTTCTTTTAAAATACAATGATGGGGCAGGCACAACATGATAAACCTTCTTATTCCAAGAGGGACATGGTAGACATACTGTTCCTGGTGTAGAAGAGGCATGAAACAAAGGTGAAAGGAAAATAATTAAGGGAAAGAATAAAGGAGGGACTCAGGAAAGTAAAACAGCAACAACAGAACAGGCAACCAGATGAAAGTGGGACAAGAAGGAGTTTATTGTGGTGAATAATTGCACCTCACTGTAAAATAAAACTCAAATAATCTATGCATAAGCCAGTGTAGATAAAATTAAATATACTTGGCTATATTTGCTAGTGATAAGTTGTTCAGAATGATTTTATCAATGTAAACCTAATTTTAATACATATAAGAGCACAAGCAGATCTGGAGGCATGCAATTTAATTGAAGCTTGTGGGTAACCTTCAATGTCTACTTACTTAAAGATGTCAGTTTTAACTAACAAATGCTATGTGATTTTTTTTTATGCTAAATCTTTGCACAGAGAAAGTTGAACAGGTGCCTATGTGATGTACACATTGCTATGTCTTTTTAGGTGAACATCTTTTTCTTCATGATTAGAGAAATTTTAAACAGTCTCATTATTATGGATTAAGAGTAAGATTTCTGGCTGGTTAAAATGGAGAAAAATCTCAAAATAAATTAGGGCTGTCGTTTGGTTTTTATATATTGAAAGAGTGGGAAAAAACCCAGGTGCTTATATGATAAGAATATCTTGCCCATAAAGCAAGTACAGTTGTCTTCTGAAATTAGTAGAGTACAAACAAGCACACGTGACATTCAAACACATGATCCTAAAACTGGGAGCTAAATTGTGTGATATTCTTAAGAATATTATATAAGAAGCACTTATTTTCTGTATTCCTTTTTATCCTTGTACCTTTTTAGTGGTTGTTTTTATAAACTATATCAGAATTATTAGGAAATAAGCAACTTATTCTTTAACAAGGGGTGAATGATCACTAACAACACAATTCATAAATATGTTATTTTTATATAGCTTTGCCAATGAAATTTGCTTTAATGTTTTATAATATAACAAATATATGATACCTTGGCATTGTTAATATGCTTCTGCACATAGGTACTTGATGATGCATGTTTTAGAATGTAAAATCAGGAGTAAATATGTGGAAAGGTGTACTTTTTGTACTTTGTTTAAAACTCTTAAAATACACAGAATTGAAGTTTGAAATTGATATTAACATTCCTTCTTGTAAATTTCAACAAGAGAAAAAATTCTGGTTTAAAGCAATGAAAACCAAACAGTAACATAGCAGGAAAATTGCTCATATTTCTACATATGAATGCTTTTTTACAAAGAAAATATTGACATATCCAGATTAAAATGTTCTTGATTTAGATTGGGTAAAAAAGGAAAGCAAATTATTTTGATATATTTTGATACCCTGATTATTTATTCTCCTTTATATGTTATTCTGACTCTAATGCTTTGTGTTTGGTTTTACTCCTTCCCCTGCTACTTGTACAGAGAGAAAATATTAGCTTTCCATAATTTTGTCACAGCAGAGGAGAGAAGTATCCACAAATGGATGTTTTGTGCACTGTGCACTTATAATATCCTCTGTGGAGTGGCTGGTTTGAGCTGCTCCCAGGATAGAAAAAGCTGAGGCAAGACTGGTCCTTTCCTGGATGAAAGCCTGGAATTGATTCTGGAGCCCTTGGCTGCTTTAACTCATGCTCTGGTCATTCACTTGGTTTGCTTAGGGCCGAGTAGACCTCCATAAAGGCCTCTGCAACATCTTACATCTCCTTTTCCCTATAAGCCTCTTTTATATTCTCTCTAGACCTGACCCAGGATTTCTGTGCCACCTTCTCAGCTGTAGAATCACCTCATCTCCTGCTAGGGTTGGTGGTGGTGATTTAAGGACTTTTTCATCTTACTGACAGGCTTTTGATAGGCTGACCTCTGTAGTCATCAAAGAGATGCAAGAAATCATGCGTGCTAATGCACTACAAGCAAATTTAGTGAAGTTTAGGGCTATTGAATAATCCCTCTCTCTGCATATTCACTCTGTTCTACCCTCTTTCCTTGTTGAGACCGCCTCATGTCAGTGCAAGGCTACCCCATTGACAAGTATCCTCCCATGGTCCCAAATGGAAAGCAAAGCAGTAAGAGCTTGTCCTGGCATATCCCTCCACTTACCAGTATATCAAATACCTTCATGGATTTATCAGCATAGAGAGGGTTCCATCTTAATCTTAAGGCTTTCCTCTTCCACCTCAGACTCTTTTTTTGTTGTTGTTATTCTTCCTTCCACCAGCCCTGAGTCAGCAAAATTCTTAATTTACCATGAATCTTTAATTTCTTCTTACACTATGAAGTCGTTTCTAATCTTGTAATCCATGTCTCACTCTTGGTATGTTAATACATGTTAGATAAATTAATGTTTTTCTTATTAAAAAATTGACCAGGTTTTCCAGACTACTGTGTTGCTGCAAAATTAAGGTATCCAAATTTCATGTTTTTCATTATGTATTTTTGCCTTAGGAGTTCTGATTTCTCACCATGTCTCCTCCACCCCTAAAAGAGCACATTCCATTGTCTAGAGAGATAGAAATTTTGACCAAATACAATATTATGAACAGGAAACTGCAAAAAGAGAGAATACATTCAGATATTTCATGTCTTATTTACACATATGTCTACACAGATAGAATGCACTTGCCAAGGAGATTACTAATGTTAAGAATGATAATAAAGATCACAACCAGATTTCCAGGAAACTAAAATGAATCTGGAACGAGATTCCTATTATGCATTCCAAATAGCTAGCTTGCAGTTCAGTGAGTTTCAGAGAAAAGAGTAGCTCCTCTTTTTTTTCTATCAGTTTTTTAGATACAAGACATAAAATACTAAATATGAAGAGTTAAGGTGCTAAAACCCACTCTTACCACTAATATTTTTCTAAGGTCATTTGTTTTTCATATCAGGAAAGTTATCATGACTTTTTTTTTCTGAGCATCTTCAACCATTGTTCTTTTGACATATTTCCAAGTATTCACCCATACAGTACACATTTCTCTGTGTGTACTGAAATTTTCCAAATGTCCTACAAAAGTATTAAACATAATCATAAATAACGCAATTCACCTTTGTCCAAGTATGTGACACAAAAACAATTGCTCTTTTTATTTGTTATTGCTAGCAGGTTTATATGACATAGATTCAAGTATTTGTTCTAATACTATCTATTTGACTTTGAGCCACAGAAGTTAACCTCTTGGGTCCTCAGTTACTTTACCATAAAATAACAATAATTATACTGCTATATCTTATATGTGATTGTTTCAAAATTATATGAAATGATGGATGCAGAGGACATTTTACTGTAACTGAGGATGTTTTGATAGTCTGTTGAATTGGATTTTCTTTTCTTTCATTATTAGTAATGAAAGTTGTTGCTGGGTGAGCAATAGGATCTGGGTTTGGCAGGCTTGTTTCTAGGGGATCAGGCAGGTGTGGATATTGTCTGATTCTTAGATGGGATGGCCTCCAATACCTTGTTCAGCAAATGGCACTGGGACAAGGGTCCACTTCAGGTCCTCATTTAGGTCCTTGGACAGTGGGTTTGTCACCACATATGAAGCAGGTGAGACTCCCATCATGTCCCTGGGAGGGCTGTTGCCTGGAGACTGGAGGAGTTCCTGAGTGGGCAGGACTGGTTTTGGATCATGGCTGGGAGGGGTTGGAATCAAGCTTCAGGGTGTTCCAGGTTCTACAGCCAAGACTGAGGTCTGTAGCCCTGTCTTTGGAGGCACAGATATATGTGTCTCCCACCAGTCCCTGACTAAATTGGATTGCTCCCTGACTACAGCTACAGGGGTTGGAGTTGAGTGTAGGGCACTTTCAAGATCTTCTGAGGTACAGATGTGTCTTCTACCTGGTATCTGTGCCAGCAGGACTTCTTGTGGAATGTGGCTGAGAGGGGTTGGAACTGAGACTAGGGCTTTTCCAGATGTGGGACTGCAGACAGAAGTGGCTCCCACTGGGACCCCAGAACCTCAGAACTGCTGGCAGACTGGCAGACTGTGGCTGTATGGATGCCCTAGGGCTCTTTCAGAATCTGGAGGTGCAGGCAGTTTCTCTTGCCTGGTCCCTGTGCAAATAGTTCTGCTGCTGAACCGTGGTCAGAGGGGGCTAATGCCTAGTATTGGGCCCTTTTAGAATCTCTGTAGGGAACAGGTGGAGGTGTTTCCTACTGGGTCCCTATGCCAGCAGAATTATACATGACTACAAATGGGATGGCCTGGCTCAGTTACAGGATACTTTCAGAATCTACAGTCTGGCAAGTTTGGCAGGTTTACCTCCAGGGGCTCTGGACAGAGCCTGAGAGAGGCTAGAGCCAGCTCACAGGCCATTCAGGGTCCAGAGCCAGGATTACGTTCTGCATGTTTATTACACAAAGCACTGGTGGGCATGACTTCTCCCAGGTCCTTTGGCATATGGTGCTGGTGATAGACAAAGCCAGACAGAGCTGTAGCAGAGTTCTCAAGGGTATAGAGCAATTTCTGTTTCTGCAGCTGGGACCACAGTGGGCATTTGGTTGCAAGCCTGACTTCTCAAAACAGCTCTCCTCAGTCTGGGACTGCACCAGGGTTTCACAATCCTACCTGGATCCCAAAACTCCCATGAAAGCACTTTTATTCATAAATGGATACCAAATTATTGTTGTGGGGGTATAGGGATACATGCAAGGGATGTCTTATTCAGCCATTTTGCTCATGTCACTGGACTTAAATTTGTATTTTGTAAAATGTATCCCCATGAACTGATAACAATGAGAAATTCTTAAATACAATTTCAAGTTTTACAATTCCATAGTAACATCAAGTATTAGACAAGCATTATAATAATACTTTAGTTGTGTGGTGGTAACTTTGGAGATCTGAATTACTGTGTTACTTAATAAATCCATACCTACACCAAATTATTAATAACTGTCAAATAACTGAATAAAATTTAAGACAAGTTTGGGTTGTAATATCTGAAGTATAAAGTCCATTTGAAAAGCATAGTAATATATTAAAATCTTCTTAGGTGGAACAAACATTTAAAAAAGTCTCACTTAAAAAACACTTACAAACTTGGTTAAGCGACTGCCTTCGGCTCAGGTCATGATCCTGGAGTCCTGGGATCGAGTCCCGCATCAGGCTCCTTGCTCAGCGGGGAGTCTGCTCCCCCCCTGACCCTCTTCCCTCTCGTGCTCTCTATCTCATTCTCTCTCTCTCAAATAAATAAATAAAATCTTTAAAAAAAAAACATTTACAAACTTGAATAAATTTAAACATAAAAACAAGTGAGGGCATTCAGAAAGTTCCTTTAAAAATAATTAATGAGGTAGGTACAATTAATGAGGAAAGATAGGTATACTCAACTACTAAAAAAAATGGTGTACAGAGGAGATAGTAATCTCAGAGGTTAGGTTTGATCAAGCAATGAATATTCTTGAGTTCTTCATGAAACAATATAACCTAAAATTAATTTACTTCAAATAAGCTTGCCATTCTTGAAATATGATAAAAGGATCATTTGTATTATCATAGATAGAATGTGCTTCATCCTTTTAACTGAAAAATAAGCAATATTATGAATCAGTGATGTTATAATTTTTATTATTCTTTGCTTTATCTCCTTTCTGTAAAAATGAACTAGCAACTAAAAAGTACTTTTATATAAAAATTACTTATGAAAAGAACTTGTGCTTTATGAATACATAAGTAACTTGTATTTCACTTCTTAGAATCGAAATAACCTTAAAATGCATATTTATTTTCTAATGAGTAGATGACAAATACTCAAACTTTAATAGCATTTTAAGTAGTAACCTTTTTCTTTTAATTTCTAAAAGTAATGTAGATGAAAAATGTCTAACAATTTATCACTTTATGCCAATTTATGTAACAAATACCAATTTCCTGAACTCTTAGCCCAAAATTTTAGTTTTCAGCTCTCTTTGTCCCAAGTAAAATTTGGCACTGAGACAAACGCTGTAGTACTTAGGTTACTTTTTCATATTGCTAGCATATCATGTAACTGAATGATGGTTCCAAATATTTAAGATATCTTTGAGTTTGGAACCTACTACTATATTGTCATTTATTTAATGATAGCATTCTTTCTCCTGTCTCCTTTTGTAATTGCAATTGACTTTAGGGGATGAAATTGCCTTTTTAATAATGACTGATTTCATTTCTATCGTAAAAAGTTAGAACTCTCAACCTTACCTTTTTAACTATATACAAACACTTAAGATATGAAAATTTATTTTCTAAATATTGTGTGAACTGACCAAATTAAATAAGTTATATGGCATTTATCTCATGATTTAGTATAAGTGTAACCAATAAAGCAATTCACTAACCCCTATGATTATTTGCTTTTTAAAATATATCACTTATATTGTTTTCTCAAGCATTTCTTCTTCTTGTTAAATATAGCCAAATAGATGGTACTTGTGTTTATTTTGGGGAGCTCAGATATATTTAATTTCTATTGATGTCAGCTTCTGATTTCTTGTTGAATACAAATACATATATTTAATACACAACAAAAATTTAAGAAACTTGCACACATTTTCTAATTGTAAGGATATGATTACATTAAATTACAATTATAGGAAAGATTTACTAAAAATAAAAATATACTGAGCAAGAATGCAGAGTATGAAGTAACTTGAAATTTATGATTTTCATAATATTTTCATTTCTGATTAATAAATTCTGTTGTTTGCTTATGTAATTTACATTTTCTTTTCAAAGGTCTTCTCTCCTTGTCATGTGTCAGCAGGACAATGACTTGATTCAATTAGCTGTTTTTCTAAGATTATTATTTAGTGCATGAATATAAGATCTATATTCTTCTCTTAGCCCAATCCATTGATGCTTATATCATACAAGATACTTGTTTAGAGAAAATTTGAACATATTCAATAATTAATTTAATGTTGCTTATATTCCTTAATTTCCTGTAAAAAGTATTATGGACATTCTATTTCATTTTTGTGTGCATTTATTCATAATACACATAAATTGAATGAAAAATTTGAAATGTGCACCAAATTCTAAATGGGATATGGATATACTAACCCATCTATTCATAAAGTATCTCATTCAAAGGCATGTTAAACATGTATAAACCCATTCCTTCTCATGACTCAAAGTGGTTATGAGCATAAATGTGTTCGTTTCTACCTGAGCATTAATTGTTAAATTTATATACTTTCATGCACCCAGGCATATAACTCAGAACCTCTTGAAGCAAAGGATTTCAGATTAGAAAAGGATGAAATAGGAGTAATTTCTTATCACCAATTTTTATTCTTGCACTTGGAAGATGGAATATTGTGGAGTCTAAAATATTAGCTGCCTCTAATTTTTCTTATATAAGGGATATGAAATAAAGGAATATTGTTGAGCCTACTCAAAATAACAACAGAAAAACACTACATTTATTTTGATATGGAATATGAGAAGTTATGAAGTAGAAAAAGGGATGTGATAGCACTCTTAATCTTTCCTGGAGAAATTTTCTTTTCTCTGCAGGTCAGGAAGAATGGCTGTTCTCTCTATATTTGGGGAGAGATTATTTTACTTCTCCTCTTATCATTCTTCTATGTGAAAGCACATAATCAAAACTAATGTATAATTGAAAGCTGCTCTCCTCCCTCACCACTAAGAATCAGGTTGATTAAATGAATAAGACTTTGAAGTAAAACATGAAAACTCCCTGTAAAACTTGCAATGTTTTCATTTTCTATTCAGAATTTCAGAACCTCTAATAGTGGATTCTATGCTATTTAAAACTTGTCAGCACTGCCGTTATTCTGATGAAATTACAATAAATGTCAGTGAAGGAGAATTTTAATAAGTAAAACAGTTTCTGAGTTAAGCATATTTTCATCTCCTCCAGAATTTTGCCACCTGCTCAAGCAGCACATTATTCTGTCTTAGAATAAAGAATATTCATATTTCTCCAAAGGTGACAATTAAGCTAGTTCAGTATTAGAGTTGTTTAAAGCATTAGATTAGCATTTGCCTAAGATCAACAAACCTTAACTTAGCCAAGATAGTCAAGATAGCATAAAGGAGTGGCTCAAGTGCTCTGGGAATACGTTGACCATATTAATAATGAATCGTTGGTATCTCTGATTTTGATATTAGATAACTTTTCTTTTTTTTTTTTAAAGATTTTATTTATTTATTTGAGAGAGAGAGAATGAGAGATAGAGAGCACGAGAGGGAAGAGGGTCAGAGGGAGAAGCAGACTCCCCGCCGAGCAGGGAGCCCGATGTGGGACTCGATCCCGGGACTCCAGGATCATGACCCGAGCCGAAGGCAGTCGCTTAACCAACTGAGCCACCCAGGCGCCCCGATATTAGATAACTTTTCTTAATAACTCCTTTTTTAATTTCTTCTCTTCGATCTACACAAGGGGAACATTTGTGCTAATGGAAGAAGAAGCATAATCTACTTTTATGTACATACGTACTTGCCTAAATTCATTAGCCCTTAGAATAAATATTTTAACAAGGAAAAGGTAATTGTTTACTTTTAAAGTAGAATATTTAGTAGACTAAGCATAGAGAGTTGGCCCTTCCTTATTTCCTTTTCCCATTCGTCACTAATGTTTAAGGATTTTTCATTTGTTACCAAATTACTCCATAATTTAGCAGCTTAAACAACATTTATTATCTCACTATTTCTGTAGATCAGGTATTTGGGAGTAGCTTAGCTGGGTGCTTGTATCTCGGGATCTCTTAAAACGTTGCACTCTCCATGTCACATGGTTTGCTGTCAATAGAGGGCTTGACTGGCTTGGGGAATCCATTTCTAAGAGGGGTTTCATACATGGATGTTAGGAGTAAGCTTCTGGGTGCCTGGGTGGCTCAGTCGGTTGAGCATCTGACTCTTGATTTCAGCTCAGGTCATGATCTCAGAAAGAGCTCATAGAAAGAACAAGCCTCAATTCCTCAGTGACTCTTAGCACATAGTCACAGTTGCATATCACATAGGCCTATCCATAGGGATGCTTGAATGTCCTCATGATATCCCCCAGAGTGAGTGATTTCTTCAGCCACAAGGTGGCCATAATGCCTTTGATTATGTAGTCTCAGAATCACACATTGTCATTTTTGCAGTACTCGTGTTGATTACACAGGTTAGCTGTATTTGATGTGGGAGAGGGTTATAGAGGAATATGAACACCAGAAGATGAGGTTCATTAAGGTCCATACTGGAGACTATGTTCATTATTTAGTTTTAAACTAATATCAAGGAAGGTTGGAAATAAAATTGCTATTTTATAAACATGCATTTTTTTTTCAGAAGCTCCTCCATTAGGAAGTTGCTGAGAATGGCTTTTAAAGAATTTCAAAATAACTTTTCAAAAATTATTTTTCATTTTTCCTAATTTTAGAAGTGTTCATCAGTCAAGAGAGTTATCTCACACATTCTACTCATTTTCTCTTTATGGTGAGTTTTTTATCCAGTATTTGGCACATGCCCCACTGTTTCAATATTCAAATAATTTCCATCTCTCTAGGTCTCATTAATGTCTTACCTTATTGACCATGAGACCACCGAAAACTAACTTACTCTAACAACTCTAACCAATTTGGACACATTACGTATTTTTTAAATTATTAGCAAATGACTTTTATTTGTAAGGTGTTTTTCTTTAGAAGAATATCATTTTCTTGAATGAATAACATTTTATACTCTTTTTTAAAATTCCTTATATCATCCAGGATAATCCTGAGCACAAAATAATATTTATGCAGCTGAGTTATCTATACAAAGGTACTTGTTGACAGCATCTCAGACAATACTCAGACAAGTGCCTGAAGTACTTCAGCTTATCTGGCCCTTGAGGGAGAGAGAGAGAGAGACTCTTCAGATGAGTGACTACCACTGCTATGGCTTTACCTTATTCCATTATCTGCCATTAACTCATGATGATTTTCCTGAAAAGAATCATTTCCTGTCGATAACAACAACTTGAAAAAAATAAAGTTCTAGAATATATTTTATAAAATTACTCTCCAGTCAGTTTTACTTTCTTGTTAAAAGATTTCTTTTAAGGGCGCCTGGGTGGCTCAGTTGGTTAAGCGACTGCCTTCGGCTCAGGTCATGATCCTGGAGTCCCGGGATCGAGTCCCGCATCGGGCTCCCTCCTCGGCGGGGAGTCTGCTTCTCCCTCTGCCCCTCCCCCCTCTCGTGTGCGCGTGCTCTCTCTCTCTCTCATTCTCACTCTCTCAAAATAAATAATAAATAAATCTTAAAAAAAAAAAAGATTTCTTTTAAATCTGAACTGTTATTTTCGAAAAATCTTCATCCTGGGGATTTTGTCATAACTCAATTAGAACTGACAGCACATTTCAAATTCCACTTTTACTTTAACAAATTACTGTACCAAACTTCCTTCAGGCAGTACTTTGATTATTAATTAGCACACATATCATGTAGCTAAAGGAAGATAGGAATTTTATGGCAAGGTTTTTCTCCTAATTAAGTATAACAACTTACTCATTTCCAATGACTTTGAGGTTAACTTTTTAAAAATCATTTTTAACTCCTTCATTTTTCTTAGTTGTAGGACATAAGCTTCTGGGATTTCAGCTGTTACTCATGGTAAATATTAATTTATTTTATTTTTTAAATTGAGAGAGAGAGAGAGGGAAGGAGGGAGGGAGAGAAAGACAGAGAGAAAGGCAAAGGAGAGAATCTTCAGCAAGCTCCACAGTCAGAGCAAAGCCTGATGCGGGGCTCCCTCTCACAACCCTGAGATCATGACCTGAGCCTAAATCAAGAGTCAGAGGCTTAAAGGACTGAACCACCCAGTGCCCCTAGTGGTAAATATTAACACTCTATACTACAGTGACAGTTTCGATCTAGAGAGGCAACTAGATTTTCTTTGGTTATTGCTTGATCCTCATTAAACTAAGTGCTTGGTTGAGTGTACAATGTTTACAGGGTTCTCTAATCAGTAGAGTTTTTGAATTATGAAAAAATCAGATGATTCTTTCTAGCCATTTGTTAGAGAAGATAGTTTACATGCATCGAATATATACTGTAGGAACTCAGGAAGCTTCTATTAACTTATCAGTAATGGATGTATTCTACAATACCCGTTTGAGCTCCAAAGCATGTTTACAAATGCTTTTCAGTCTTACTTATCCTATAACATTCTCTTCTCCTGACTGGTTTTCCCCTTCCTGTGCCAATTCAATAAAACACTTGGATTCTGATTCCTAGTCAAAAGATTAGTCGGGCCTGCTCCTCTGTTTGAACCTGGAGTGTTTCACAATTACCAGTTGTGCTATGTCACCTGGTGTGGGAGCAGCTCACCAGACATCTCAAGAAATTCTTCACTGGTGGCCAGTGCCATCTCTGTCACCACTAGGACACATTGTTTCTCCTCCACGCAATAAGACTGCAGCAGTCTCTTCTGCTTACAAGCAGCTACTGTAAATGATCACCACTTCTACAGTCTTCCAAAGTTTAAGGGAAAGAAAAATATTCTTCCCATCAGCCATACAGTGGTATGATCAGATGAGAATATTTCATATATAAGGCCAGACATTTCAACCTAGTTGCTGTTTAAGCTTAAATCCCCACAGGAACCTTGGACCATACCAGATTCCAGTATCAACCACATTGTAATTGTAGGTTCATATTCACAGCTGCTATTCTGTTTCTGCAGAATCAAGTTCATAGGTTTCATTTCTTTTACTTTCACATGGTAGCTTTTATATCAGGGACCCATTGCTCTATTAAGCCATGTGGTTCACCACTTGTATGTTTAAAGAAATACATATTTCAGGAGAAAGTAAATGGCTCTTTGTTCTTTCATTCCAGGAAGGCATCTTGGCTCTTTATAAATAATTGTCTCCTCTGCTTGTTAGCAATCACTAAGTATGTGAATATATTCATGCAAAGAAAAAAGAAGCCCGTCCTCAGCAGACAACTTATATATATCTGAAAACATACATATGGAGATATACCTGCATTTGTGTGTGTGTGTGTGTGTAGTTTTTCTTATTACATCCTTCATTAAAAATTCTAGGTATAAACTGGAACATATTAAAATACAACTGCCAACAGGGAAAACTTGAGAGAGCAGATAAAAGCAAGAGTTTTATTTTCCCGATTCTGTATTAATAGAACTCTTTTGGATACAAGCACTCTATTTATAGGCAGGAATAAAAATAATAATGACAAAGAAACAACTTATATAACTGTATATTTTAAGAGATAAAAGTAGTGTCTTATGGACTCTCTTGGAATGTGAAATATGATCACTTTGACTCATGTTCTTTGTAAAATGGCATAATGTTAAATCAAGTACCTGTAAGAACAAATTTTCTTGTAGTTTACCTCTGCTGCTATCAGTTTATCTTCCCATACCTTTGTTATGCATTTATTGATGACAGAAACCTGTTATCTTTGCTATCATGGGTTTCGGACTATTTTACTTCAGGGGGTTGTTCACTGATGCTATTTTCAATTTGCAGTCTAGTGGTGGGCTTAATGAACCACTTAAAATACAGCAGATTTTCATCTGGAAGTTTATCTCCCATATAATAAAGTCTAAAATCTTTGGTTGGTTCTCAGGTATCATAAGCAAAATATAACTGGTTTATTTCAACATTTCAAACAATGTATATAAAATACATTAATTGCATCTCTTTCAGTAGTCAGGCTGTCACACATCTATGTTTGTGAACCAATTATTTTTAAACTAATAAATTTAATAATTATGGAATATCTTTATATTGATGACATTTGATCAGTGCTATGAGATATTTAGAAGCTTAACATTTTATGGGATAATATAATTATGATATAAAGTTGAGAACCAATGAAACACAATGATAAGATAAATTACAAAAGTATTATAATTTACTGATTATAATGACAAAGTAAGTGACACATTAAGTAGAGAAAATTGATGAGTACATAATCTTATAACATCATAGACAGGTTTCAAATAAAAAGGTCATCTCATAGGGGTGCCTGGGTGGCTCAGTGGGTTAAGTGGCTGCCTTTGGCTTAGGCCATTATCCCAGAGTCCCAGGATTGAGTCCTACATCTGGCTCTCTGCTCCGCAGGCAGTCTGCTTCACCCTTTGACCCTCCCCACTCTTGTGTCCTCTCTCTCACTTTCTCTTTCTCAAATAAATGAATTTAAAAAAATCTTTAAAAAAAAAGGTCACCTCATAGTTTTTCTAGATAATTCTGCCATTGTAATGGTTCAAATAATCATTTATAAATCTTTCAAATATTTAATTGTGTGAACATTTTGAATATAGAAAAGCTTAATGCTAATTAAATAGTATTTGTGTTGATTTTTTGTAAATATGAAAAGTGTCTACTCTCTTATCCTTTCTTGAGGACTTCCATCTAAGAACTGATGTCACCTAACAGAAATGAGGAGGCAATGCATCACAATTCATGTTTATAATCATGCTAGTTATTTTGACAATGTCCAATGAAGTCTCCAAGAATTAACATCAACTTAGAGGCAAATTTAATCTAGTACTAGTTCTATTTGTCTATTTTCATAGGTTTTAATGCCGTTGTATTGTTTTTCCCCAATAATTAATTTTAGTAAGATATAAATATGACAAAATACACAGATAAGTCTACAGTTCAATGAGTTTTAAAAAAATGCACACAACCATGTAACACATACCCTTATCAAGATGTAGACTTTCTATTGTTCCACTATGTCCCTTCCAGTCAATCCTCTGCACCTCTGCCTCCCAGATATTTCTATCATCTTAGATTTATATTGCCTATACTAGAGCTTCATAATATTGGGATCAGACAGTCTGTTGCTTTCTGATGTTTCACTTCTATCTCTTACCAAAGTGGCTTTCAGCAACATCTCTGCATCTATATTATTGCATATATCAATAGTTTGGTCCTTTTTATTGTTGAGAAGTATTCTATTTTATGAATATGCCACAAGTTTGTTTTCTCCATTCTTCTGTTGATGAATACTTACTGTTGGTTATTTCCAGATATTGACTATTACAAATAAAACTACTACTGATGATAAATACCTACGTGGTTATTTCCAGATTTTGCCTATTACAAATAAAACTACTACAAAAAGTCTTATCTAAGGCTTTTTGTGGTCTTATTTTCCTTTTTATTTTTTGGATAAATAACTAGAAGTGAAATTTATGGGTCATAGTTTTAAGAAAGTGTGAAAATGTTTTTTTAAAGTAGTTGTATGCTTCTGTTGGCAAATTATGAGTCTCAGTTGCTCTACAACCTTATCATCATCTAGTGTTGTCAATCTTTTTGAATTACAATTCTAGTGTATGTGTACTGTTATACAATTATGTTTTTTTTCATTTTTGGTAACTAATGGTGTTTATCATTTTTTATGTGCTTATTGGCCATTTGAGCACCTTCCTTTATGAAGTGTTTGATAAAGATCTACTTGCATAGGTTTTTCTTCATATGTTATCCAGAAAGAGAAAGAAGACTAGAAACGGGAAAATTGTAAATTATTTTTGTGCTGTGTAGTCATATTCAAATCTTTGTTTTGTGCTTTTGAAATGTGTTCTTGGCTTATGTAACTATTCTAGTTACAATTCCAACATAATAATTTCATGGTTATACATCTGAAATAAACAATCTTTGACTATATTCACTGCAAAGCTTTTAAGTAAAATTTAACTAAGTATATTAATTATACAATATTTAATCTTGCATATAAAGCAATAAGATAATGCATTGCACACATACATTATTAGTCATTCTTGAAAACTGATATTTGATATTTTAATCATTCATAGCTTCTAAAATGATTTGTAGTACCTTAAAATGCTGGGTGAAGAGAATACTTACTCAGGAAATGTTTTATTTAGACAGCTGAGATATCTGTTCCACTGCAAGTCATGCTGGCGACCATATTTGTAGCTATGTAAAACAAGCTGTCGGGGTAACATGATGCCAAGAAGCAGAGAAAGGAAATGGAGGGAGTCATGGAGGCTTTACATTTTTTTGTGTGTCTAGTTATCTCTTAGGTCCTGATGCACTCAGTCTTTGATGTGAGACAATAGTTTTCTATTTTGTCTAAATTTTCCCATGTACTCTCTGTTTCATTTATGTATAGAATATTTGTTACCAGGCACTGATTAAAGTATTTTGTAAATATTGACTCAAGGCCAATTTATTTCTCCAATATTACAGATAAGAAAACTAAGTGTCAGAGAGTTTAAGTTATTCCGCCTTTTTCAGTTATCTATTGCTGCATAACCGACCACCCAAAACTTTAAAAAGACAACTGTTTGTCTATAATCCTGTGGGTCAGCACTTTTGTCTGGGGTCAACTGCATAGTTCTACTGTTGGTTTCACCTGGGGTCACGTATGCAACTTCAGACACCTGGCAGCTCTACTGGGGCTCGATGGTCTCAGCTGGTTACAACATACATAACTGTCAGTTGATTCTAGCTGTCAAGCTCTGTCTGCAGCTCCTTTGTTCTCTGCAGAGCACTCATCCCTAACAAACTAGCTTAGCATTTTTTACAAGGTGGTCCCATGGAAGTGTTCCTACAGAATTCCCACAGAATGAGAATAAGAACTACAAGTCTTCTCAAGGCCTAGGCTCTGCAACTTGAGCAACACCACACACTCTGTATTCTATTGTTCTAAGCAAATCCAAGTGAAAATCCAGATATAAGGGATGGGAAATAAATTACCCCTCACTGTAGAACTGGTAAAGCCATATTACAAGAGAGTGTGGAATTAGGGAGAGAGGCATTATTGCTGCCATTTTTACAAACACTCAACCCAAGGAAAATTTATAGCTTTTAATGCCACTATCAAAAAACAAGAATTTAGGTTTATTATCTTAAACCTAAGTTTCATCTTAAGAAACTAAAAAAGGGAGAGCAAAGTAAACCAAATCAACCAAAAGAAGAAAATAATAAAGACTGAAGCAGAAATCAATGAAAAAGATAAATACAATAGGGAAATCAATGGAAATAAAAGTTGTTTCTTTGAAAATACCAACACAGTACACAAACTTTACCTAGAATGATCAAGAAAATGAAAGAGAAAATATAGATTGACAAAAATCAAGAATAAAAGGAGGAGTAGAATCACTAAAGAATTATAAAAGTGTAAATAATTATAAGGGAATGTTATATAAAAACTCTATGCCAATAAAATGGTCATTTTAGATGACATGCAAGATTATCAGAAAAAAGCAGAATACCAAAACTGAATTAAAGAGAAATATACAATCACCTATCTTCCACAAACTCTTTTAGATAATAAAAGAAGAACACTTTATAACTATTTTATGAGGCCGGTATTACCCTGATACCAATACCAGATACAGTCATGTTAAGAAAACTAAGGACTAATACCCATTATGGATATAAGATGCAAAATCCTTAACAAAATATTACCAAGCCAAATATAACAACAGGTAAAAATGATTACACACCATGAACAGTTGGGATTTATCCCAGGAAATCAAGGCTGGTTTCACACTGTAATATATATAATAAGTATTATATATATTGAACTACATATATATCTGTGATGCTCATCATCTTCTGGTTTAATGTTTTTTTAAGATTTTATTTATTTATTCATAAGAGGCAGAGACAGAGAGAGAGGCAGAGGGAGAAGCAGGCCCCCTGCTGAGCAAGGAGCCCGATGCGGGACTTGATCCCAGGGCCCTGGATCATGACCTGAGCCGAAGGCAGAGGCTGAACCATCTGAGCCATTCAGGCGCCCATGATGCTTATTCAATAATAAAACTTTTTTCTACTATCTTTTTGGAGAGGTTTTCTGGGTTGGAAGAAGATATTTGTTTTTAGTTTTTCTCCAATACTTTCTATAAGATTTACATTAGTATGTACAAATCTCCTGATTATATGGCAAATGAATGCCCTATTTAGGTATACGAGGTTTGAAGTACATATATGACATATTTTATGAAGTGTCATGGTATAAAACAAGGAACGATGGCTATCTTATCAAGATGAAGAATATCTCTTTCCCTAGGCATGATTAGTCATTATATATCTTCATTATATGTCCCACAAACACCTCAAGCCTAACGTGTGCAAATTCAATCATGGCATCTAATATGTCCAAACTGTTTCTGGTCTCTTTTATTGCAATCACCATTGACCAAGTGTCCAAACAAGAAGCACCATGCTTGATTAATTTTTTCCTATCCTAATCTCCAGTAGATAATTGAAGATTATGAACTGTACCTCCTAAACACCCATCAGATCCATCAAATAATTTCCCTTCCTACCGTCATTATATTATTCCAAGCTATCATCATATCACACTGGGTTATTGCAATAGCCCCTTAAATATTCTTCCTAAATCTATTATTGTCCTCCTTCTAATTCATTCTCTGCATTTCAGTCTGAGTAGCATGAAATTAAATCTATGTATGTATATGTGTATATATATATATTTTTTTTTTTACATAACTTTAAAAATCTTTCTTGCTTGGCTTATACTTGCAGCATTCTCTATCCCAAACCATAATGTTTGCAATCTAGTCACAATGAACTGCTTTCCATTTCTCACTCATCATGTTCTCTCTCTGCTTGTTCAAGGCTTGCAGCAATCATTACTTAGTTCTTAGATAGGATGGCAATTTTTCTCTGCATAGTTGGTATTTACTCCATGTGCTCTCAGTGTCCTATACTTCAACTCTAATGGTACTTATTCCATTGTACTTTAGGTGTCTTTCCACCTCTATGTATGACTCACAAGTATCTAAATTCCACAAGGAAAGTGCTTTTTTGTTCAGTTTATTCATTTAGCAAATATTTATTGGGCACTCCTGGCTTGCTAGAGAACCTTTCTCAGCCTCAAAAATAAATGATGAAATAGGCTCATAATGTTCTTGATCTCAGAGAATTTACATTTTATCAAAAAGAGAAAGACAAAAAGTGAAGAAATAAAAGGTATTTTCAGATAGTGATATTGTTTAGAAGGCAATAGAACAGTTATATGGTTTGAAAGGAAGTATCCTTTAGATATTATGATCAGAGAAAACTCTTCTAATGATGTTTTCCATTATCTCACACAATTCCTGGTACACAGTACTAGGCATTATGTAGGCAATACATCTTTGCTAAATACCGGAATTCATGAATAACTGAAAATATTTTCCATTCAAGTAATTTGTAAGGAGATAAGTGAATACCCAATTAATATAAATGAGACTGTACAAAATTTTAAAAGCACTATTTTGGTTAATAACAAATAATATAAACAACTTCCAGGTTAAGCATTTACTCCAAGACAGATGATGTTCTGAGTAAATTACAAGCGTTACCTCTTTCATTTACTTCTCACAATGGTTCTTTTCTTTTTTTAGCAGATGTAGAAGCAAGCTTAGTGGGAAGAAATCAGTTCACTAAGATCATAATGTCCAGAAGGGTGGATCTGCAATTTAAAACCAATTACATCTCACTTTAAAGTCTATACTCTTTTCAATAAGCAATCTGTATTATGATTAAAATTATGAGTAATAAAGCAAAAGAGAATAAAATATCTAAGTTGGGGGAAAATATATACTAGAAGATCCAACTAAAGCACACCAAAATAGCACTGTAAATTTAAAACTTAAGGCTGCAATTAAGTAACTATTTCAAGTCTAGTGGGAAAATACTTATTTGAAAACATCAGTATAGGATTTGATTTCTGACACTGTTTATAAGCTGTTTATAAGTGTATGCTCAGAGCTCAAAAACAGTAATGAAGAATGTAAACAGATGATGCAGAGAACAAGACATGGAAATGTATAGCAGAAGCCTCCTTGTAACATATAATTCTAAATTCAAAGTCTTAACAACTTTATTAATTGGATTAGTTTCCTCCAGCACAAGTTTAACAGATACAAAACTAAATCTAAGACACTATTGTAGAAAATTTATTCATTTTGAAAACTCCAATTATTAAAATAGTTTAATTTTAATGATTCCTTGGAGAATGTGCCTCTGCATTTTTGTTTATTTACTTGTTTGTTTGCATTTAATATGAAGTTTTTATTCTGGAATTATGAAGTAGATACTGTGGATGGTCCTCAATTTCTGTATTTCCATACCCTTCTTCTTTCTTAGGTTGGGAAGTTACAATTTTACTTTCCATATTCCCTTGCAGCATTGGTCTGGGTGCATAAATAAATAACATGTATATAAACAAACAAACCATAAGAACATGTGGGTGAGTTTTGAAAGTTTTGAAAGATATTTTGAAAAAATGAAACAAAGCCCAATATCCTAGTTATTTTGTTTTTTTTTTTTTTTTTGGTGGCAAACAAGGTTGCAGATATTCGAAGATTTTCTGTAGCCACCTTTCATGGCTCCTCAACCAGCTTCCAATGTGTTGAAAATCAGCTGTGGCATCAGTAACAGCAACTTCTTGATTCTGGATTTTCATTTCTTAAATTTCACTTTCACGAAAAAAAAAAAATTCACTTTCACGGATATACGCTTGAAGTCATGGCTCCTATTATCCATGATAGTAAGAGAGTGTTGTGGTATCTGGGAGTAATTCCTTACTGGTATCCAAGAATATACCAATGCTTATGATTTGTGATAGTACCTGTTTAAACACCTGGGTAGAGTTGTTTCTGTTTCCTGTACTTGACTGATTCCAGAAGTGGCTGAAAAATCAGTTGCACAAGGGTGGGAATCTGGGATGTTTTTTTTTAATCTGGCCTGCTTGGATATGAAATGGTCTGGTAGTTACAAATGGAGGATGATAGTTCTATAGTCCATGAAAAACAATGGTGAGGAAAGTAAGAAAGACATGGCTTCAGTGAATACAGTGACTGCTACAATAGAGTATTACGATGAAAATGAGGAATATATGAGCTGGGAGATGGGCTGGGCTGCTTCTGACAACACTGGAAACTTTAAAGAAAGACAATTGTAAGCTCAGAGTAGACTTCCCATTTTAGTAGTGTCAGGGTTAATAAAGGCCAAAAACAGATGCAGAATTTTATTCTGTTACTGAATTAATAAATTTGCTGGTCTCTTATGTGAAGTCTGGGGCATTGATTGGGAAAAAGTGGAGCTTGAGAATTGGAATGAGTTCATATAGGTGGATTTATCTGGATTTGAGTTCTTTGTATCCTCAACCTCTGAGTCTTTCCTAACTGTTGTTCCTGCTTTGGTGGAGACCTCTTAATCATTCACCGGAGATAACTGCTTTGGAATGGAGTATCAATTCCCCTTATTGCACCATTACTACTACATTATAGTCTCCAGGCAGATAAGTAAATTCTTTTTTTTTAAAGATTATTTAAGTAATCTTACACCCTACATGGGGCTTGAACTCATGATCTCAAGATCAAGAGTCACATGCTCTTACAACTGAGCCAGCCAGGCACCCCCAAATAAGTAAATTCTAATAACAGGTTGTTCTCGAGGACAAGTGAGAGTAAGATCAATATAAATATACTAGATGACAAATAATTGCATTATTTTTATCTTTTATATTGGCTGAACCTGAGCAATTTATGTGGAAATGTATTCTCAATATGCCAGAAAGGGAAGGAAATAATAGATTAGATTAGGGCAATTTAATTGATATGGTTTGTAATGTGAACTCCAGAGCAGCCAAGAGTTCAAACATTTTAGTTGTTTGACCAAAACCCACTCTTACAGGTAGCCCACACTAAATAAATACCAAACACTGACATTTATTGGTGTAATTTACAGGTGTAACTGGTCACTGGCTCTGAAAACACGCTTATCTTTGCAGATCTATAATACCACTGAATTCAACCAAAGGTAGGGCTTTTAATCAGGTGATAAAGAGAGTTTTGGCCATAGTCATTTTCAGAGTGGATGCAGTAGGTAGAGGGAACCAAGTGTTAGCCCTAAAACCTGCCTCTCCCTACCAAAAAAGAGCTATAAAAGCAACGTTGCATTCCTGGGGAAAGTGCAGAGATTCAGGGTGGTTATTCCTATTACAACTGCATTTAACATGTCTGTTTGGCCTGTGCAGATGAAACATGGCAGGGATGGGAAATGACCAATAAAATCTGATGAAAACTACAATTGTTGTTCCAGATGTAGTCTCTTTATAGAAGCAATTAGCATTGTCCATGGCACCTATTATGCAGCTATCAAACTGCCGAAAGATTTTGCTCTCTACCAATGAGTAGAAAACACCAGCAGCGGTAGGCTTTCAACTTGTAATGACAGTAGTAAATCTTTATTGTCTTTCTCTTTATATAGTTTGCTCTCATAATTTAGTTTGAGAAATCTAGATTAACTCAACATCTCAAAAGACATTAAGTTGATCCACCACACTGATGTCTCATGTTGACAGGACAGACATAGTTGATACCCTCCAACATTTGGCAAGAAACATGCTTGCGAAAGCAAGATAAATCATATCAAATTTCAGTTTTCCCCTTCATGTTTTTGGTGTTTCCTGGCCAGGATCGTATTAGGATTTCCGCTTCAAAGTGAAAGGCAAAATTGATTCCCATTGCATGCTTTAGGACTAAGAAAGGAGCACAGACTCATTTGCCCTCCTTTTACTTGAGAGATAACATATGACAAATTGAATGTGCCCTCTTTTGCCAATTAATTTTTAAGGCCACAGGATTTTGAATTAGGGGTCTAGACCTTACAAAAGCTCTAAACCTAGCCCAAATTTGTAGTGAATGGATCTCTATCACATATGATTTGGCAGGGCTAATGACACTCGGAATTTCTGTAACAGGATGTACATGGAGTCTGTTGGAAATCCTCAAGGAAAACTGTAGTGTGGACCTTTAGTGTTTGAAGAAAACCCCTTTTGGGCTCTAGGAGAGACCAAACACCACTGGTCTACAAGTGAACATGCAAAATAAATGGGCTTAGCTAGCTAATCCCCCAAGTCATAAATGTGTGAGAGGCATCCTTGTACCAACAAGTGAAAATGTTACATAGGACAATGGCCTCAAGTCTGTCCTGAAAGCACAACTTGCCCAACCAACAAGTTGCCCAAGCTTGTGGATCAAGTTCCCAGAACACCTACTTCTGCTACATTGCCTCTCACCCTTAATCTACCACCATGGTCTCTTGCTATGATCTGCTTTACAGATGATTCTGCAGGATAAGCTGGCACCAGCTGGAAATGGAACACTACAGAATTAAAATATTGTTTATGAGACTAAATAACTCAATTTTAGTGAAAGAGGAGGAGCAATGGGCTGATGAACATGGATTTTATTGTGCTTCCTGTTTCCCAGCTACCAGTAGCATCTGGCCTTTTGAAATGTTAGAATGGCCTTCTAAAAAATGTAGAGTCCAGGCACTAAGGGGCTAGTGATAGGCATGACATTTTTTCATACCTACCTAATTTATTCATACCTAACTTATAAACCATATTTATTCCTTTCTGTAAGACACTGGACATAGACAGTTTAGAAGGTTTTTGTTTGTTTTTTTTAACAGCTTTACTGAGGTATAATTGATATAAAAAAGAATTGCACATATTTAATGTGTTTAAGTTGATGAGCCTGGACATATGCAAACATCTGTGATACTATCACCACAATCAAGGTAACAGACATATCCAACACTATTTTGTATAAATATCCAGATATTTCAAGTATACTTATGATATTTTCAACAAAAATTAGAGTCTAATTTAAATGCTGGTAAATATCACATTATTTCAAAAAGACTGGGCTCCCAAGTATTCTGTCTTTGTTTTTAGGACAGAAAGCTCATAAAACATATGTCAGCTACATTTTAAAACTAAAATGTGATTATAAAATAAAGGTTTAAAGTATGAAAAATTACTTTGACTTTTTTTTTCTACTTTTCTTTCTTCCTACTGGTCCACAAATTTGCCATTTTTTTTCCTTGGTTCCCTTCTTTTGCTTCATTCGTGAATAGAGTTATCTTCCTCTCCTATTATCTCCTGCCATTATAATATACTTTAAATCTTCATTTTCATATTTTTAAGTTTTCCTGAGATGATGCAGCTTATTTCTTGTATCACATTTTTCAGTCTCTTTTTAAAGCCATAAGAAACTGAGCTATCTACAAGTCTTCAATATATATTTAAGGGTGCCTGGGTGGCTCAGTTGGTTGGGCGACTGCCTTCTGCTCAGGTCATGATCCTGGAGTCCCGGGATCGAGTCCCGCGTCGGGCTCCCTGCTCAGCAGGGAGTCTGCTTCTCCCTCTGACCTTCCTCCCTCTCATACTCTCTCTCTACCATTCTCTCTCTCTCTCAAAAAATAAATGAAAATCTTAAAAAAACTATTTAAAAATATATATATATTTAAGAAAAAAGACGCTTTTTGTCTCCTAAATAAGTCAATGTCAGCAACAGAATTTCTTCTGAGCATTCCTAAAATAATAACAGCAAAACTTCACAGTTCAACATTTTCATGTATCAATATTAAAGAAATTCTAGATAGTAACAAAAGCAAGGAATTTTGACTTTCTTCTTTATCCTCAGACCTTTTACTTGGCATAAGTAGTGAAAACATGCAACTGCATTATTACATCAATTAGATAATCAAATAACCTTAAATTATTTTCAAAATTTTAAAACTATAAAATATCAACCACCTCACCCATGCCTCAAATGTTGGTACGACATTGATTTAGAGTGTGGCACTGATAAAGTAGCTACTTATGGAACATATTTTATCTAAAAAAAAAAACCAAACTTTTATTTAAAAAAAAAGACTTATTTGGACCTCACAGTATGTATAACAAATAAATAATTATAATCAAAGTGCATTAAACATTCCTATTTTAAATGTACTTTTGAACTTAAAAAAATTCCTTTGTGTTCTAACATAAGTAGCAACATTTCAGTATAATTCAGTTATGGGCTCAGTTACTTTCTCTTGTAGCTCTGTAACAAGTTATCTTCAAAATCTTAAGCTCTTCTTAAAATTTATTTTATTACATTTATAAAATTTGACCAGTTTGTCATCAAATTTAGGAAACTCAGACTTGTTTTGATGTTAAATATATCAATGGTACACCAATTTATTTAATGTGAGGTTATAACTTTGAATCTGAAATTACTTTTATTATTTTGCTTTTGTTCAGAATCATTTAGATATCTTTTATTGAATACCATTCAATAGTTTTTCTTTTAAATTAACTACAGTCATACCCTTTGTTCAGAGACATATTTGGAGTTAGGCTATCCAAAATACCATGGGTATGGAATCTCTTTTTATAAAACACAAACCATTTTTTTTCTTTCCCAATTAGCTTTGTTTGGAGTTTCACCAAGTATATCTTTGTGGATGTAGTTGATGTATGTTAGTAATTGTGCTAATTTGCGAGATGTCAGAATTAGAAAATTGTAGTCTGAGTTAAAAGATATTACAGGCCAAAATTTGATGACACTCTTATTCAATACAGAATTAATCTCATCTATTTCTGCATTTCTTGTTGGAAGTTTAATTTCAAATGGAAAGGCAATGAAAATGTCACATATCTTCACATTCTTCAAAAAAAAAAAAAGTCCCCTTTGTGTGAGCTGTATAAACACATAAAGAAACACCATTAACACCTTATGTATGTGGGAGTGGCAAGAAGGGGGCACTATTTTTCATGAATCTTAACTTGATTAGTGAATTAATTGATTAGGGCTACTATAGCAAATACCACAGACTTGGAAACTTAAACAACAGAAATTTATTTTCTCAGTTCTAGAAGCTGGAAGTCCAATATCAAGTTGTTGGCAGATTTGGTCTCTCCTTAAACTTCTTTTCCTTGGTTTGCAGATGGCCACTTGCTTGCTGTGTCAATTTCATTATGCATTCCCATCCCTGGTGTCTCTTCCTCTTACAGAGATATCAGTCCTATTGGATTAGGTCCCACCCCTACAATATCATTTAACCCTAATTACCTTCCTAAAAGTTCTGTCTCCAGTCACATTGTAGGCTAAGGCTTTTTTGGGAAAGAGAGGTCATAAACACTTACTGAGCCACCTATGATGCTGCCTTGGGTTATAATACTTCCCTTACTAAGTAAGAAATAAAGAGCCCACAAAGCCTGTCTGGGCTTATCACCTTATGTGAGAATATCTTTCCCTATTCCAGAGTCAGCATATACCTCTTTGTTCTGTTTTGCTCTGACTCACTCCCAGTATTTCTGACTCCATGGGGGAAGAGGAGGGGGTCTTTCTACTATAGCACAAGAGGGATGCTCATAGGCCAACTGCCCTATGACAGCTGCCAGGAGAATCTGTTAGCCGTGAAAACTTATGTAACTATTGGAATGGATTTTGTTCTGTCTCTTCTCTGTGAGTATTGTTCTATACAGTCCTTACTTGATTTGTATTTTCCTTAGCAACTTTGATACCAAGATGCAGTGGGCAGAAGTGTGTGGACTTCTATTCTTGGTGGCTGGCATTGTGATGATCTTTGCTAGCCTTCATGTAATGGTGGCCTCTTCTGACATAGATAACTGGTGTATGGTGTTTCTGCCAAACAGGATTCAACATAGGCATCTTCAGAGAGACACAATTCAGTCCATAACATTATGTAATAAAATACGTTGGAGAAAATTAATTTATTAAGTAAGCATTTATATAGCACTTATTAGGTATCAGGCACTATTTTGTGTTTAACAAATATTAACATCAAATTCTCAGAACTATTTTAGAGGGTGGATACTATTATCATCTCTATTTTACATATGATGAAACAAAGCACACAAAGTTTTAATAATTTGTCCAAGGTCACACAGCATAGCTAGAGTGCAGAACTAGAATGTCTAGCTCCAGAGTCCTTGCACTCAACTGTTATATAATGCTCCTTATCTAATTTGAGGCTAGGAGGGCTAGTTTTCTGAAACATCATGGGGGAGATGAAAGTCATGCAATTTCTTGTCCATATGGTGACAATATTAGTAAAGGATTCCTAATCAGTATGTTTCTTCCATACATAGTATTGAGTGACAAGGAATACGGTAGGTATTTAGGGTACAATAATGAATAAAGAAAAGACCAAGTCTTTTTAATTAATTAATAATTTAATTAATAATTAATAACTAATAAACTGGAGCTTAATCTCCAAGTGGGACAAAATAATCACAAATAATGTCAAAATTACAATTGTTTTAAGAGCTGAAAAAATAAACTATCACAAAACTGCCACTAATATTAATATTATTTAAATTAATTTAAATAAAATTAAATTATATATAAATTATATATAATATATAAATTAAATATAAAATCAATATTAAAAATAATAAATACCTGGAAAGGTAATTAAAATCTCTTTAATTAGGGAATTTCTTCAAAACAATTTATTGGAAAAAAAAATACCTTTGGCATAGACTAGAAAGAAGCATATACCAAAGATAAAAGAAAGAAACACTCTCAAGTTTAGCAAAGTCAGGTTTTCAAAAACAGGAAAAGATATCAAAACATTAAAATGATAATCAAGTGAATAAATAGAAGAATGGGTGTAGAAACAATTAAGAGGACTTGAAATTTAAAGGAAAATCATTTAAGAGGCTTCAAAGTTAACAGAGTATAGTCAACTGCTTTGGTATTTACTAAACTGAAATAGCTCCAATTATGAAAAAGATTTTTAAAAATTCCTGGCAACTCAAAGTTAGTAAATGATATAGAAGAGAAAATAGTAAGAATGAGATCTCAAATGTTAAAACAAAAGTCATACAAAAGTTTAGACTAATAAAACTGACAGTTGTACAGTGCTCAAAAATTTAGAAAGTCCTCTCAACAAGTCCTTACTTCTTCAAAACATGACTTAATCAACATTTTTATATTTCAGATTCTTCATGTACAGATTGTGCCTTGTTGCCTTCCATTACATTTCATTTTTCTTATAAATTTAAGAGAGGGATTATAAATATAGAATTGTTCTTTTGGTTTTGTGAAAAATTGTTAATTCAAATTCAGTGAGGCTAAGCACCATTTTACTTACATCTATATCCACTTTACCTATCATTCATTTGTAAATATACATATATATATATTTTAGGTGACCTTGAGGTTCCAGATTGCAGTGTTGTAAAATAAATGATTTATCTCATTTAGTCACAAATAATTTATAAACTCGAGTAAGATTCATCATGTGATTTTATGGGATTATGCATTTATATGGTATTTTTTTTTAGAGAGAGAGCGAGTGTGAGTGGGGTGGGGGAGGGGCAGAGGGAGAAGGAGACCAAGAATCTTGAGCAGGCACACCCAGCAAGGATGCTGAGACATGACCTGAGCTGAAATTAAAGAGTCCCACGCTTAACCAACTGAGCCATCCAGAGCCCCTACATGGTATATTTCTAAAACACCAATGATTAATAGATAATCAAATGAGAATGATTGTAATACAATGCAAAGCTATCTTCTTTAGTAAATCTACTTCTTAGCAGGAGATTAACAATTTATTTAAAATCTCCCCAAAATAAATTACATAATCTATCATTTCCAAGATTTATTACTTTTTGTGCTGTTCGTACTGTTTTGAAACTGAAAGTTCAGCAAATGGCCAGAACATCAGTATTAAAGATTCCCGAAGCCCCAAGTTCCCTGCTGCAGTATCATTTTGAGAATGGCAACTGTCTCTTTGGATTTGAGCTCAGTATCATCGTACTGAGCGTTTGGCTTTGCACTAGAATCTTTCTCAGGGCTCCCTTATTTAAATTGACAGATTAATCTCCCTGAGGATTACAAGAGTCTCATTATCTGTAAATACATGTGATTTTCCCATCTTGTGTTCATTCACACCAATAAAGAATAATTCCAAAAGCTGTTTTATTCCTGAGAGAACGGAAAACAACAAAAGGGCTATTTACTCACATAAAGAATCAGTTTCACCTTAACACATATACTGACAGTGTGAATCCAGTGCGGGAGAAATTTTCAGACTGAAATGTCTTACTAGTACAACTGTATTTTAATAACTAATTTAAACATAATCAGGTTTGAATCTCTTAGATATTTAAAAATTCTTTCTGTGCAGCTATTTTCTTTTTATGTCCTGGGGCTATGTTATGTAAAACATATGGAGAATTCTGGGGAAGCACCTGGTGGCTCAGTCCATTGAACCTCTGCCTTCAGCTCTGGTCAAGATCCCTGGGTTCTGGGATGGAGTACCATATCAGGTTCCCTGCTCAGGGGGGAGACTGCTTCTACCTCTCCCTCTGCCCCTCCCCACAATTCCTGCTGTATCTCTCACTCTCTCAAATAAATAAAATCTTTAAATATATATATATGGAGAGTTTTGAAGATAAGCCAGAGGCCAAACCTGAGCTGATTGGAATGGAAGATGGGAAATAAATAAAATAGAATAAAACTAGGTCTCTTGTTATAACTTATAGCACAGCCAAAAAAAAAAAAGAGAGAGAGAGAGAGAAGGAAGAAGAAAAGAAGAGGAGAGGAAAGAAAAAATCTGCTCCAAGTGGAAGGAGGAAATTCTTTTCTTTTTTCCTGAACATATTTAATTGAGATCACATGCATATAAACCTGAGTGGAAGTAAGAAGTAACTAGAGGGGTGCCTGGTTGGCTCAGTCGTTAAGCGTCTGCCTTAGGCTCAGGTCCTGATCCCAGGGTCCTGGGATTGAGCCCTGCATTGGGCTCTCTGCTCCTGGGAAGCCTGCTTCTCCCTCTTCCACTTCCCCTGCTCATGTTCCCTCTCTCACTATGTCTCTGTCAAATAAATAAATAAATAAAAATCTTTAAAAAAAAAAATAAGTAACTAGTAAGTTTGCATAAAGCCAATATTTTAAATATAAGGTGTTTTTGGTTCATAAATTTAAAATAAGAATAGCAAAATGATATTAGCGTTTTTCTAAAAAAGAACAAAGGTTTGGTTCTTATAATTCTTTTCTTCCTCTATTTCTGATGTTCATCCTCCTTTTTGTTCCCATTTCAAATTATTTTCTACCTCATCTCACACTCATATTTGTTCCTGCTTTATCCTTTAGAATTATAGCCTCTGCTATTCCTTCATCTTCCATCATCTCCCACCAAGGTAACTATCAACTTTCTTATTGTGAATTTCCAATGTATTTTATATGCTTTACATATAAAGAAGGTAGACATTAATGTTTATGGTTCATGATTCACTTAGACGTAAATTGTTTATGAGCCAACTTTTCAACTAAGATTTTTTTAGAAGATTTTATTTGTTTATTTGACAGAGAGAATGAGAGAGAGAGAGAGAGCACAGGCAGGGGAAGCGGCAGGCAGAGGGAGAAGCGGGCTTCCTGCTGAGCAAGGAGCCTGATGGGAGACTCAATCCCAGGAATTTGGGATCATGACCTGAGCTGAAGGCAACCGATTAAGCCACTCAGGATCCCAAATTTTCAACTAAGATTAAAGTTAAATCTGAAAACTCGTTTTGACTTGAAACTATAAATAGAGACCAGAAACTATAACTGTGTCACTGAAATTTGATCCATAATAAAATAACATTAGCCACATTTTTAATATATGCATTTCTCTATTTGTGTTAAAAAAATAAAATGTCCATTACAAACAAATCTCAATGTTTTTGAGGAGAATGGTTTAGTGTAAACCTATGCCGAGACATGAAAGTCACCTTAATTGCATTGACATGGACAAAAAGTACAACAGAAATTATTTAAAGAGTTTGCAGTGCTATCAGCACCTAATTGCCAATTTAGTTTGAAAAAACTATTATACACATAAGAAATTTATGTTCTTCCCTTTAATATCCATTGACTTAAAAAATATATACCATACAAATATTTAACATAACAGTATATTTCTAGCCATAGCTGTTTCTATTGAAAGCCATTTTTGTTTTTTTCTTTGCATTAAGAAAAATAGCATTAAAATTATTGTAGCACTGTTAAATGACCTTTGCTTTTCTTTAAAATTTGCCAATAATGACCTGAAAATATTTTTAAAAAGCTAAGTTACAACCAGTTATTGATCAAACTATTTGTTCAACTTGCTTTGACATTTAACTGAGTTTTCAAAATTGGAAACTTTGTTGCAAAAGTGCCACATTATTACAGGGCACAGTGTTTAAGAGCAGTTAACTTTGTTCAAACTCTTGGGACATGTTAAAACAACTTAATATATTTTAGCTTTAGCTTCTTTTGGTGTAAAATGAAAACACAAATACCTAGATTTCATGGGCTACTCTTGGGATTAAATAAAAAAAAACACACCTGTGGGATGATTTTTACAATGTCTGGCACATCGTCATTTGACTATGAAATGAAGACTGCATCCTGTACCTTAGGAATGTAGCCTACAGATACACTTTTAAAAAGTAAGCCAATATATTGTAGAGAGTAACTGTATTATTGGCAACAACCAATATTGTGACAATTTAAGTATCTTCAATATGTATTAAATTATGCATCCAGTAATTATGAATATAGATGACAGGCTTTCTAATTCAATGGCTTTAATTTGTGGTTAAAGTATAGTCAAATAATGGTACTGTCATAAAACAGAATGTCATGCATCATTGAGGTTGAAAGCTCTGTATGTACTGATACAGAAATATCTCTATCACATAAGCAAAACTAGAAGTACAGAACCATGGCCATCAGCACATGTAGCTCCCCAAGCTGAATACCGTACAATTACGAGGAACTCCACCTAAGTTGCACTGCTCCAATGGAGTTCTGATTTGCATAAATAAAATATACTTTTTGTTAACATTGGATTATTGTCCTATTGCTGCTATAACAAATTGTCAAAAATTACCAAAAAAATTAGTGACTTAAAACAACACATGTTTACTACCTTATAGTTGGGTAGGTGAGGATTCTAAACCGGTCTCAGCGGGCTAAAAAAAAGTGTTAGTAGTGCTGCACTCTTTCTGGAGTCTTTATGAGGGAGTAATTTCCCTTGCTTTTTCCAAATTTTAAAAACCACCTGCATTTTTTAGCTTGTAGCCTTTTTCCTTCATATTTAAAGCTAGTAAAAGTAGATCAAGTACTTCTTGTGCTGCCATCCCTCTGTTTCTCTTTTCTGCCTCCCTCTTTCACTTGTAAGGACTCTTGTGATTATATTGAGAACACCCAAATAATCTCATCATTTAAGAATATTTCAAAAATAAGTCTAGCTTGTCAAGGTCAGTTGACAAGTACCCTAATTGTGTCTGCAACCTAATACCTCTTTTCCATGTAACCTAGGATATTCACAGGTTCTGGAAATTGGGGCATGGATGTCTCTGGGAGGCCATTATTTTGTCTACTGCAGGTTTCATTGGCCCTAAATTAAATAAGATAGTATCATTACTGGATGCATTGGGGGATAAGATATTTCCTTTTTATAACTTTATTTTTTACTTTCTTGTAGAGTTTGAATTTTTTTTATCACGTATGCATTTTTATAAATTTAAAATGCAATATTTTTGTATTGGCTGACTTTAAATGCCCAATTATGTATAAAAATACTTCTTTATGTATATTATTTCCCCATCTCCAACTAGGACATGATTGACAAGGGGCAGCTGCTGATTAAGGTTTTCTTTTATGCTTTTCCTGAAATCGTGAGCACTATATTTAGAAATCCACCTAACACTGACAAACCTGATGAGGTGTTAGCATAAAAAAGGGGACAAAATGTCAACTATATCTTAGTATATGCCCATTCTAAGTGTCCATGAACAAGTGTGAAATGACAATGTAAAAAAAAAAATGTGTTAAAGGGACTCCTGGGTGACTCAGTCAGTTAAGTGACTGCCTTCGGCTCAGGTTATCATCCTAAGGTCCTGGGATCGAGTCCTGAATCATGCTTCCTGCTTGGAGCCTGCTTTTCCCGCTGCCTCTTCCTGCTGCACCCCCTGCTTGTGCTCTCTCTCTCTCTGACAAATAAATAAATAAAATCTTTAAAAATATGTGTTAAAGTAGAAAACGTTAAGTTCAGAATAGAACTTTTTCAAACAACAAACTTTCTGAAAAATGAATTGTAGGCAAATGTAAAAATTTTTACAAGAAAGCAAGGTTTAAGTGGATTGAACAGAATTTTTGTTAGGAAATGATGGATACAACACCATTTGAAGCTCAATTTATTTTGATAATAATTAATAACTCCTTTAAGGGACAGACATTTTACTACAGAACGATTTTTAAAAATCTGGTTGGGTTTTTTTGTGATTTTGTGTGAATTCTTGCTACCTGAATAAATAATAATAGCTATATTCATGTTTGTTTTATAGCAAAGTTGGTAACAAACACAAATCCCTGTTAGGGTAAATAAATTGGTATAAAGATTGAGTTAGCTATTTGTATGCCACACTGCAAAGGAAGAACTAGTCTATGATGCTTGTTACATATTGATAGTCCACTTGATATTATGATGTCCTCTTTTCTTTTTCCCTAAATCTCTGAAATAGACCTATGCTATACATGCAATGTTGTGTTTAGTTCTTTCCCTCAAAGTGTTATAATTTTTTTTAATGTAGCTATCTTTGTGCATCTGTAATCACTTTTCTTTTGACTGAAATATTCTCTTCATGATTTTCTTTAGTGATATAGTGACAGTCTGCTAGAGATAAGTTCTTTTAGGATGTGTGTGTGTGTCTGATTTTTAAAATTTAAATCTAAATTAAAATTTAAATAAAATGTTTTTGCTACATACAAAAATATATATTATTTTCTTTCTTTACAGATGTCATTCCAAATTCTCTTAAGAAGTCAACTCCCAATCTCATTGCTCCTTCAAAGGTGATCTTGACTTTTCTTTTTTTTTTTTAGATTCTTCTTTATAGTTTTTAGTTTTCATTTTCCTATTTTGAGTTTACATGTAGCTTTATTTGTTTTTGTCCTCTTTCTGCAACTTCAACTAAACATATATTCAATTTTTTAACGTATTTCTTGAATTTTTCTTGAATTCTTTTCAGTACTTTCCATCATATTTTTGCTCCATGTTTCAGTTTGCACATTTTTAAACCTATATTTTAGTTAACTTATTAATTCTTCAGCAATTTCTAATGAACCATTAAACATTATTTAAGTTCATATATGCAGTTACTGTATTTTACAATTCTAGAGCTTCAATTTTATTTATTCTACAATCCCCACTTCTCTGTCATTTTTTTCACTATGACATTTAATTTCTTGAATATATTTCAAATTACTTTAAATTTTGTATTGGCAGGGGCGCCTGGGTGGCTCAGTCATTGGGCGTTTGCCTTGGGCTCGGGTCATGATCCTGGGGTCCTGGGATCGAGCCCCGCATGGGGCTCCCTGCTCAGTGGGGAGTCTGCTTCTCCCTCTCCCACTCCCCCTGCTTGTGTTCCCTCTCTTGCTGTGTCTCTCTCTGTCAAATAAATAAATAAAAATTCTTAAAAAAAAAATTTTTATTGGCAATTTCTCAATCTGGATCCTTTTTTTTTTTTTAAGATTTTATTTATTTGAGAGAGAGAGAACACAGATGAGTGAGAGGGAGAAGCAGACTCCCTGCTGAGCAGAGAGCCCCACATGGAGCTAGATCCCAGGACCCCGATATCATGACCTGAGCTGAAGGCAGATACTTAACTGACTGGGTCACCCAGGCGCCCCTTAATCTGGATCTTTAATGGGTCTATTCATATTGTTTCTTTCGTAGTTTTTTGGATAATTCTTTTTTAAAGCCTAGCTATTTTTATAGTTCACTAATTTTTATAAGATGGCAAACAGTATCAAATTTTGTTGAAAATAATGAAGGCTCTGTGTAATTTTATCTTCCTCCAGAAGTAATCTGCTTACTTTGGGCAGATAATTTTGCTAGAGGCAGGACTGAGTCAAAGCAAGGCTTCCTTCCTTTTGAGGTCTGGTTCTTTCCTGTCCTTCCTTACTTCTAGGGTACAGCAGCAGTGCCCCACCTATAGCCTTGGTTATTTATCAGGCCCCTCTCCTTGGTGTCCTGTAAACTCCACTTTCTCCCTCTCTAGTTCATGTAAGTCAGCTTGCCTCTTAGCCTTTACACCGACACTTTTACTTTAGAATTCATAATTGCCTCAAGGAGAAAAACATCTAACTATTAGATTTAACTCTCTTGGTTCACTTCTTTATCTCATTCTAGAAAAGCTCACTGCCTTGGTAGCTCTCCTGTGCCTTCAGACAGATGTTTCTACTTGTTTCCCCAGGTTTTCTGGTGGCTCTCAAGAGGAGATTAGCTTCAAGCAACATAGCAGTTGTTGTCTGAAGAAGAATCAATGATTATAATTTAACAAAAGACAGCAAGACACATTTATTGTAAAAATCTTAGAAGCTAAAAAAAAGAAACCATAGGTACATAAAAACAAAGTTAAAAGCACTAAAATTTAAATAACACTGCCCTAATCACCATGAAAACATATCAGCTCTATCACCATGGAGTTAATTACTGAAAGGTTTCTTTTATATATATTTTTTTCATTTAATAACTCACATCATCAAATGAATAAATTAGTAAAAAGCACAGTATTTTTTACTTGAGTGTCCTCATCTCCATTGTTAAAGAGTCCTGACCCAATAATCTTAAATTATGCCAATCTAATCTAAATTTATCAGTCCTATTTCCAAAACAGGCAAAGACAATTTAAAAGGGTTTCAATAGTTCATAAGTAAAAACAAACAAGGGCACCTGGGTGGTTCAGTCCTTTAAGCATCAGGCCTCGACTTTCGGTCAGGTCAAGATCTCATGGTGGTGGGAATGGAGCCCTGCATTGGGATCCCAGCTGAGCAGAGAGTTTGCTTGAAGATTCTTTCCCTCCGTTCCTCCCTCCACTAGCTCACGCTTGCCCTCTCTCCTCTCTCTCCCTCTCTCAAATAAATAAATCTTTAAAAGATAACAAAAAAGAAACTTTATACTGCTATTGATGCAGGGGCTGTCTTACACAGTATCTAAGTTGAAACTATGTCCTACACAATTAGGTATTTCTTTCTTCTCCTCTATGAGGATTCCCTTTCTGATCAAGGATCTGCCCTGAAGGCTACAGTTTAACTACAGTGACTCAGGGTTAAGTGCCATTCTGGAGCTTTCCTCTGAATGTGGGCAGGCTGCCAGTTTTGATCACCTGCTATGTTAAGCCAGTTTCTCATTCTACATCTAGATTCTATTGTTAGTCTTAGGTCAATAGTACAGATTCTGCCTTTCCACAGCTTGAGGGCCTCTGATATCTTGTGTTTTTGTCTGCTTTGGCAATAAATCCCAGCTGCTACAAAAGGGGCAGAGTCTGATTATCTTTTTTTATTCAAGGTTTATTACCTTTTTTCCTCATTTCTTTGCAGTATTCTCAAAGTTGTGAAAATTTATTAATCTCTTCCCCAGTCACCATCAAAAGTCTATCAGAGATAGACTGCCCAAGAAGTCTGTTAGAGATAATGTAAAATCATCCCACCTAAAGACATCATATATATTGTTTATGCAATAGCCAGAGTGATCTTTTATAAAAATTATTATCCAAATCAAACTTTAACTCCTTCATCATCATCCTGCACGTAGCATAAAGTTAACTCTCATTAACATAGTCTGGAAAAGCCTCCACGTTAAGCCACTACCTAAATTTTTCATTTAATGTCAGGCCTCTTCCTAAACTGTGCACACTACTCTCAATGACCTCATTCTTAACTCACATCTTCCTTTCTTCTCACCTTTGCACAAGCTCTTTAGCTCTTCCCCATTCTCCTAAATTCCTCCTTCCTATCAGCTCAAGCATTATTTTATAAAGAAATCCATCCCTGAATTTCTTATTTTATTTTATTTTTTTTAAAGATTTTATTTATTTATTTGAGAGAGAGAGCTCATGAGAGGGAAGAGGGTCAGAGGGAGAAGCAGACTCCCCGCTGAGCAGGGAGCCCGATGCGGAACTCGATCCCAGGACTCCAGGATCATGACCTGAGCCGAAGGCAGTCGCCCAACCAACTGAGCCGCCCAGGCGCCCCTGAATTTCTTATTTTAAATCTCATTATTGGCCACATTGTTCCAAGTATTATCCGACACAGACCATGTCTTTTACAGCTGTCTCCTTGTGTGATTTTTTTTGATCAACTGTTCTCTTTTTTAACAGGCTATTCTTCCCATGATTATAGAAAGGATGTCTTTTTATTCATTATTTATTCAATTACTTAGCACATAGTTCCTTGAGCATAGTAGATGCTGAATAAAATTCTGCTGAATCAATGTTTTTGAAACCTTCTTGATGACATTTCTGAAATCCATGTATAAAAGGAAAATCTATTTGCATGTTAAAACTATATAAAAATATAAAAATAAAACTAAAAATACTATATAAAAATATTGTCTTCTAGAAATTTTTATGGTTCAACATATTTTAGTATTTGTTATGAGTCTGAAATTATAGTAGCTATGAACAAAAGAGGTAACATGCCCCCACCATGCTTACTTCTTTTGACAATATTTGTATATGTTAAAGTCCGTTTCCTTTTGGTTCAGTGAATTTCATTAGCATATTGTTATTCACTTGTTTAATTCTATTATATTATTTGCTTTGTTACCATTAATGAGTATGTTATTTACCTCATCTGAATAATAATCTTTGGTACCTGAATAATATACCTGAACCAATAAACTGAAAAAGTGGTATTTACATTATTCTTTACCATATTCTACCCACGCTAACCATTCAAATCATCTACATAAGGTCTTATTTTTCTATCCTCCTTCAATCAAATCTAAAATGTGCCCCATTACTTCATGCATTTTTCTGATGATAAAATAAATGAATAGTAAAGTCTCTGTTCACTTAGCTCTCCTAAATAGTCTCAGGCTATTTATTAATATGTGTACTCTCATAAAATATTAAAAACTCTAAATTATTTAGATTTCCTCTCTTTCAGCTTGAACTCAGTCCAGGCTATGCACCTTTTGTTTTTTTTCTGTCTTGGACTAGCACCTTTACTACTCACTAGGCTACTTCTAGCAACTTTAATGTTGAAGTGAGGAAAGAGAAACATAAAAAAATGGAAGTGTCTTTCTCTGCTGGTACCAGTATGAATTGTATTTGGTTCTTTAATCCTTCACAGGTGTCTAAAAATGACTCTCTCTCTTTTGTTTACTCAGTGAGTTTTTCATAGATTTCTTCCCATTGCTAAGGTTTTCTGAGCTGGAATTGTCTGACTCTTGCTAACCACTTATGAATTCCACTTCGCTCTGGGTTCTCCAAAGCATATTGCCATACTCTTGGTCTTTTGGAAATATTCCTCATCCACCATCCATTTGTATGCAGTCTCCTAAACTTCCAGGTTGTTCTGTGGTGGTAGGGTAATTCAGCTGAATATCCTTCTTCCTTTTTTTTTTTTCCTTCAGGTATAAGCCAGATTTCCAGTATATTGTTTTTCTCAAAGTCTAGGAGAAAATTTTTACACTCTCCAGTGGTCTCTCCCTAGACTTGAACCACCTCTGCTCCTCTACTATGGGAACTAGGACAATATCTTCAGAGAAGTATGGATCCTCATATAATCTGGGTTAAGCAATGAACCATGGTGGGGGGGGGGAAGAAAAACAGTTCTTGGCCTTATTCTTATCATAGATAGTCTAGATTTTCAGTTTGAAATGTGGGAACATTTGGCACTTACTGCTAAAACTGGAAAAGTTCTCTCTAGTGTAACAAAAAGGTATGCGTATATTGTATATCTCTTGCATCAATATACCTTTTGTCTTTTAAATATGTATATAGTCTTTTTTAGCAGGGGAAGGGCAGAGGAAGAGGGAGAGAGAGGGAAGCGCAGAGGAAGAGGGAGAGAGAGAGAGAACTTTTTTTTTAAGATTTATTTACAAGAGAGAGTAAGAGAGAGAGAGAGCACACACTAGTGAGGGGAGGGGCAGAGGGAGAGACAGAATCCTCAAGCAGACTCCCTGCTGAGCGCAGAGTTGGACATGGGCTACATGTTGGGCTCAATCTCAGGACCCTGAGATCATGATCTGAGCTGAATTCAACCAACTGAGCCACCCAGGTGCCCCAGGGAGAGTGAGAATCTTAAGCAGGTTCCATGCCACAGCTCTGCCTCACAACCCTGAAATCATGACCTGAGCTGAAATCAAGAGACTGACTCTCAACCAACTGAGCCACCCAGGTGCCCCATAAATATGTATATAGTGTCTTTTGTATTAACACTGTTACATTCAATCAATCTTTTCTTTTATATTTTGGTATCTTGTTTAATGAATCAATATTCCTAAGCAAAATGAAAACACAAAAATGTTTTTACACTTAGGTTTTTAATTCAGGTGGGATTTCATTTTGTATCTTTCATAGTACCTAATGTTATTTTTATTATGGAAGACTAGTCATTCTTAGTTTTTAAAAATGTTTTATTTTTGTTTTATTTGGGATAGTAGAGCTTTACATACTGATTTATAATATCATCTCTGTAATATAATAAATATCCTTATCATCACGCATCAGTTTCTGGATTCTTTGTTCTGATCATAAATTCATTTTTACCCCTGAGTAAATATACAATGTTTTGTTTGCTATGCTTTGCCATAATGTTGCTATGGCAATTCTTCCTCCTTATTTTTCTTTGTAAAACACTGTCTTAGTTATTCTTTAATTTTTATACTTTTATATGAGTCTTATTTTTTTCCAAATTATATTAAAAACTGCATTTCGATGATTATTATTTAAAATGTATATATGGAGAATTTACCTCTTTGTGATATTAAGTTTTAATAAGCTCTGTTATTTCAATTATATATATATATATCTTCTTTTATGTAATGCATTTTTCCAAAATAACATTATAAAATGGTTCTTAAATTTATTCCTAAGTGCTTTAGAATGTTTTTTTTTGACATTGAATATTATATTTTCTAATGGTGAGAAGTAATGGTAAAAGAGTGTCTGCCATCTAGTTTCTCCATTTACCAGCAGGTTAAATATAAGTTACACAAAGTAAAAGTTCAAAATAAATGTTAATATAAGTTATACCAAGTGACATGTGGAGAAATGAGGCTAAAGGGCCAAGGCTAATACCCTACTTTTCAGCTAGCAAAATTATAGACATAGAGATGTAAGGTTTTTGGCAGCAACATTTTATTGCAAATTCTCCATGTTTCTTGGTGTTAATAGACAGTTGGGGTCAAACGGCTCATGCTCCATGGTGCAGTGTTTGTTCTTCAGTTTTGTGAGTGTTTTGAGACCTCTTATGAAAATGTCAGGAAGACTCAACCAACCCATTCATGGGTACAGAGAGGTCAGTCACAGTAGCAGTGGTGTCATGGGTATGCTTTCGTTCTCATTAGTTCCAGTAGAGACTTCAGATGTGGGAATACCCGTGTCAGTTTGAAGAGAAATTTCTGGAGATCTGGCCTAGATACTGCTCTTCCAACTCATTAAAAATTTCTGTAAGCACTGATTTTCCACGTTGGATAAACTATTCTGTTAAAATACCCAGAGCATTTTCCATCTTCTATGCTGAATAAAAACTAATTCAGTATTTGGCATTGGAAGTAGCACTAAAATATACCAATAATGGGAATCTGAGTTAAATTGTCTAAACTATTGGATTGGAAGCCAGGGACAATCAAATCAGGTGGCCAACAGAAAATGGTATCCTATTAATCTATGTCACATTGTGACAATGTAGTCACTTAATGAGTTCTTAAATTCGCCCAGGATGAGGTACCTATTAAAGGAAAGAGCCTAGCAATGTCTGATTGCTCTGATTACCTAGTATGGCAGGCAAGAGGAAATCAAGGTATTTATTCTAGGTATTCCAACTATTCCTGAGAATATGAAGACATTTAAAAAATATACTATTTGATGGGAAGGACAGAATAGGTTCCAAAAAGCAGAATAAAAAGTTATTTTATTTAGGTTGTGAGATCAGTGAAGAAGACCACTTTCATATTTTTGTCTTAACTTGAGCTGAGACATGAAAGATGAGAAGAAATTAACTAATTGAGGTTTGAAGAGAAGAGCATTATAGACATCAGAACATCCAGTGATTAAGAGATCAACTTGCTTCATAGGATTCTGAGGATCAAATTTAATACAATGAAATTACATTATATAAAATCCTGGTAGCTTTTCAATAAATACTTGTTACATTTCTCTCTTCTCCTTTGTAGACTTACTTACTTTATACACATTTTTCCATCATGAATTTACTTTTGAGAATTGCTGGAGATGTTCTTCAATATTTTTTAAATTTTTTTTCTGAAAATGTGTGGTATTTTAGACACATTTAAAGATTAAAGGGAGAAAAATTATTTCAAGGTTTACAAAGATGAAGGATGAGGACTATATGATAAATTTGCCTTCAATTGTAGAGATATGATATAAAAGTTCTCTTCACTGAAGATTGTCTGGAATATATGGTTGCTCTTATAGTTGTCTCAGGGTTTTAGAAGCAAAATGTTATTTGAATAATTGCCTAGAAACAATTGCCAACTAAAATGAATATGAAACCAAGACTTGTGAAAATCACATCATGTTAGAGTTTGCAATAACTATGTAAAAGACGATATATAAAAAGAAATCCAGTTTTTCTATATCTCAGCAGAAATATAGGTATTATGCTGTGACTCTAAAGTTGATGACTTCAGAGAGATTGAGGTGTTTTCAGAGCAGAAGAGACTATCAGTTATGTTAGGGTAATGATGTTTCCCTATTGCCAATCACAGTTCTCAATATATGTATTTGAAATAAAAAGTAATTTCATTAATTAATATCCTAATAAAAGTGTGAAAAAACATATAAGCAAGTCAATGTAACTTCCCAAGTAGCTTCATTAAATATCTATCTTTAACAAACACTCACTGAATATGGAAGTAAAGACATCTCACTGATCAGTTTTGAACATGACAGAGTTATATGTATAACAGAGTTATACAAATGCATTTAAGTTTTAAATACATTTAAGTTTATAACTAAGAGTATGATGTCCATTAAAAAGACTTACAACAATAAAGATTATTCTTACAATAATAGTGAAAGGGAAAGGGGTTGTGAGAGTAGAGACTAAAGTTAAACACAGCTCAGTACCAATGATAATGTACTTAATATGGTAGGGAAACATGATTGAGTAAACCGAGGCAATAAAAAATCATCACTAACTGAATTAACACAACATTTCCAAGTAAAATTCATATTATAGTGTAATAAATACAGATTGGATTCCAAATAAAATGCCAAGGCAACTACTCATATTGTAGTTATGATGTAAGGAGAGTTAAAAGACAGTGATTTTTTCATGTGCTATTTTCAGAAAAACTGAGATATCTAAGAACAAAAGCAAACACAACATGTTTTTAAAAAATGAATGATAGCACACAAGTTTGAATTTTCCTATGTAAACTCTACATAAAGTAATGCCACAGAAAAAGTAACGATGCAGATGGTGGTGAAAGGTAGCAGAAAAACTAAGTTTTCCAGGGCAGTTAGTTATATAATTTCAACTTCACCTGAGGTGTCAAGTAATGAATTATGTCTCAGAAAACAGAGAATATTTCAGAAAAGCAAGCCTTCAAAAAATAGATAACTTGAAAGATGTGATCAACTATAAAAAGGTCACAAAGAGAGGTACAACATGAGTCTTACCAACAGAATATTCTAAGAACAGAAGATTTTGTTCCCTCTTAAAGCAAATATTCTCAGAAGGATTTATACTTTGGCTGTCAAAACTAAAATAGTGAAGTCAGCAATTACTTATCTACCTATGAGAGAGGTCATTGCAAAGAAAGAGAAGCAAAAATACCTTTAGATTTCTGATGGATATATTTAACATGTTTTGGTTTATATCTGTAAGAAAAGATGTTGGAAATCTAAGTGTGTAGGTAAAAAAGAAATGTAGGGTAAAAATAAAGCATGCCAACAGAGAATAAAGAAACTACTTAAATAATTTCCAAGCAAGCACAAGTATTTGATTTCATCAAACCTATGTGTTGTGCTAAAAAAAAAAAAGAAGAAGAATGCCTTATCTATTTCAACATTAGACTATGTGAACTCAGAATTCTGTCTTCCTCCTTTTTACCATTGGTATTTAATCTCATGAAAATATATCCTAGATGGCTGGAATGTTAAGGTCATATAACAATGTCAGGGAATGCAGATGGTACAGTTTTGTATTTCAAAGCTCATTCTTCAAGTTTATAGTTTATTTTAAGTTATATAAATTGCATCTAATCTATATGCTCAAATCAGTGTTGGAAATACTGTTATTATTGAAATTAATTGAATTAAAGAAGTTTGTGCTATTGAAATTAACTGAACTTTTAGTTTTCCACATCTTTACCAATTTGCTAAATGCCTAAATAATATTTCCTTTGGCATGCATGTGTTCAGAAAGCTGACTTCATGAAACACATGGCAAATATCCTAAATAACACTTTGAACTTAATACTATGTTACTCTACAATCAAGTAGATTAACACATATACTATAATAAAATAGAGTTCAAATATGTTTTTAATGTTCAGTGCCACTGCTAATAATACAATATACAGAATACAAATTTATAGTCAAAGATGGACAAAATTTGTCCAATATACCAGAGAAGTTATTTTGTGCATATGTGCGATGTGCATGTTTTAGGGGTAGTCTATCTTGGAAAGATAGTAAAGCTTATTTGCTATGTATTTTGGCATTTTTAGTTAGTATCTATTGAATATTCCCTCAAGTATTTCAAAAACATATTTGAAGATGTAAGTAGTATTTTGAGTTACCATGATTTTAGAAAATAATGTAGCCAAAAAGGAAAAGGGAAAAAAAAGTAAGTCCTAAAATTATTTATTTATTTAAAATCAGAAATGTCTTATTCCAGCATCACGTAAGTAATATATTATTTGGATATTGCTAAAACTACAAAGTAATATTATGTTGTTCTGTAATTAAATTGAAAGTCATATTATTCATTCAAATGGCAGTATTATATAAAATGTAAGACTTAGATATGAAAATGTGTCCCCTCAAAAATACATGAAAATTACCTTTTAGAGAAAAATATTTTATAAATTTTATTTCTAATCTTAAATTTAGTACAAGATTACTGATGTCAATATACTTCTTATAGGCAATATCCATTGTTTACTTATATGAAAACAACATACAATTCCTTAGGTAGCATACATAGTGTCATTGTATCTGTTTGAATAAATTGCTTCGAGTAGCTAACTTACAGGAAAAGGTCTATAATATCTACTTTCTATTTTTATATTATATTTCTGATAATTTATCATAGCTCTGTCTGACTCTCTCCAACTTAATTTTGACTAAAATACTAAGATATAAAATAGAGAAATTTGCCTCAGCTCCAGAGTCTAGGAGTAATGCTATATTTATTTAAGCATATATATATATATATATATATATATATATATAATATATATGAGTATAATATATAAATATATATTTAATTTTATATAACTACAGTATGAATATATATACTCAGCTGTAACAGGTACATAGCATAAGGAAGTAAAATAAAAAAAAAATTCACACTCACATAGATGTCCAGGGCAGATATAGCAGCTAAGCTGTGTCTTTGTTCCACACTGCTTCTAGCTTTCTCCTTCACACTGAAGTGTGGCCTTTATCATCATGATACAAAAGGGAGCTCACCCCAACAAATCTAAATGTATAAAAATCATATGAATTTAAAATATCTTAAGGAACTCAAAAGACAGACATTGTCAAAATAGATAAAAATGCAAAATCCAACTGTATTATATATATAAGTAACCTAATTTTAATATAAAAGCACAAATACATTCTAATTCAAAGAAGGAAAAAGGATAGATCATGCCAGTACTAACCAAAAGAAAACTGGATTAGCTGAACTGATATCAAAGAAGATTTCAGAACAAAGACTATTAACAGGGAAAAGAGGGTCATATATAGTGATTAAGGTGTCAATTATTAGTAAGGCGTAACAACCCTATGTGTTTATGCATCTAATATCAGAGCTTCAAAACACATAAAACAAAAACTGGTAGGGATATAAAAAAAATAGACAAATCCATAATCCACAATTATGGCTACAGAATTAAATTCCTTTTTATCAATAATTGGTAGGACAGATAGAAAATCTTTAAGGAAACAGAAGATTTAAACATTATCAACCAAATTAATGTAATTTACATTTCTTGAACATACATTATAAAAAGAATATATATTAGGTCAGATGGCAAGTGCATATGAGTATTTATCAAGACAGAATATATACTGAATATATACCATAATAAAATATATGCCATAATATATACACCATAATAAATATATGAACATATACCATAATAAAAAGTCTCAATAGACTGAGAATATCTACAGATATTAAATACAGATATTAAATGATAATATGTTAATATTACAAATAACATGTCAAAAAGTTTGGTATGGATGGATGAAATGGATAAATTCTTTGAAAGACATAAGCTACCAAAACGCACTCAAAAATAAAAAAATATATGTTCTTATATTTATTAAAGTAACTAAATTTGTAGTTAAAAATTCTCCCCACAAAGAAATCTTCAGATCCAGATCAATTTATGGGGGATATTCTACCAATGCTGTATATATTTTTTTCCAAAAAACTGAAGAGACATGAATACTATCCAATTTATCTTATGAGTCTACCATTGTTCTGAAATAAGAACCAAGAAAACTAATATTTAACAGTAAAGTGAAGGGTAGCAACAAGGTGCTTAGAATATATGCGAAGCCCCAGAACATTTTTTGAAAATACCTGGTATTAAGAACATACCACATAAACCTTATGACAATCAGTAACACAACATGTATAGACAAGAAGCCAATAAAGATTTAAAATAAAATACAATGAGCTCAATCCAGAAGAGGAAAATAAAAATAACAGATGAAACAAACAGGAAAACAATTACTGAGATGGCATGTCTAAAACAAAACATTAATATATGCATAGAAAGTAGATGCAAAGGGAAATAACCCAACTAAATGTAATTTTATGAAAAGAGAATGGATAGACCTCAAGTCTAGATAAAAAATTCTTAACAAATTTCAACAAATTTAATCCAATAATGTGTAAGTGCATAAAATACAACCAACAGGGTTTAATTGAATTTAAATTAAAAAAGAAAGTTGCATTCTTAAAAATAAAGGAATGCAAGGCTGATTTAACATTTTGAAATCAATAAAAGTAACTCACCATATTAACAGCCTGAAAAAGTAGAAATGTATGATCATCCCTATTGTTGCAGAAAAAGTATTGCACGAATTCCAACAGCCATTCCTAATAAGTTTCACTAAACTAAGAATAGCAGACAAATTCCTCAATATGATGAAGGATATCTTCAAAAAAGCTCACTGGATCCTAACTGGTACAGCTTCTATTAAGATACTGTGAAAATTTAGTCTCAAAGTAATCATACTAACTATTGCAGCATAAATCCTTACAATTAGCTGAATTTTAAGACCCAGTGACATCTGACAATTCTTTAAATCACTTCACATCCCTTGCTCTGAAGAAAGAAAAAAAATCACTTATATTTTAGACCTATTTCATCGTTTTTCTTTAAAATTCCCTTATATTTTCAATATTTTAACAAGAGGTATATGTTGGAGTATGAATGACTTTTTAAAATGTTACTTAAAACTAGATTTGCTTCCCCCTTTGCTTAAGTATAATAAAGAAAAGATTTATCCACATTTTTGCAACTATACCCATATATCATACCAAAAATGATCTTACATTGCAAAATATACTATTGTTCTCAACAATAGTCCGCAGGAAACTGTAAGTTTGACATCTATTTGAATGCCTTTGAGCCATTTGCCAGAATTCTACACAAGAAGAATCTCACAGTACAAATCAAGGGGACTATGAGGAAAGAAGGCAGGGGCTCTAGAATTTGATAGCAATATTTTCATGACTATGTTAAACTCAAAGTAACATATTTTGTTCATTTAAAAGTTGTTGTCAGGCACCTGGGTGGCTCAGTTATTAAGCGTCTGCCTTCAGCTTAGGTCATGATCCTGGGGTCCTGGGATGGAGCCCTGCATCGGGGCTCCCTGCTCCGCGGGAAGTTTGCTCCTCCCTCTCCCATTCCTCCTGTTTGTGTTCCCTCTCTTGCTGTGTCTCTGTCAAATAAATAAATAAAATCTTTAAAAAAAAGAAGTTATAGTCTTCCACGGTGGGAAGATATTCCAACCAAAGTTAATCGAGCTAGTGTACAAATGGATTGTATCTATTTTGTTATTTGGGCATATTTTTGTTCTTTATATTCAATACAATATGATGTCTAAAATTTGAAATAAGACAAAATGGCTGAATGCTCTGTGGGAAATATTTAGGCTGGCACATAGAAGTAAGTAACTTAAAGATGCCTCAAGTGAATGATGTTTTTAAGGAACTTTGAGAGTATAAAATATTTTTCTGTAAGGCTTATTTGTGATTATCTAAATTTGAATTTGGGGAAGGAAAAGGTGTTGAAGTTTCAGTCTGCATATGACAATTTTCCTCTACAAATGGTTTCCTTAGTAAGAGAAGAGTCAAGGTCATTTTAATGTTTAGCATTCTTACAGCAAGTATATTTTGGCTCAATATGCATCATGAATTAAAAATAATTTTATGCTAGTCAAGATGACCCAGATAGAAGAATGTTTTTTTATTTGTTAAACTGATCTCTCTGAGTGATATAAAATAGTTGAGCTAAACATACTTAGATCTGTTCCTCTTCCCCTAAATTCTTTTTTAAGATTATTTATTTATTTATTTATTTGAGAGAGAGAATGAGATAGAGAGAGAGAGCATGAGAGGGGGGAGGGTCAGAGGGAGAAGCAGACTCCCCGCTGAGCAGGGAGCCCAATGCGGGACTTGATCCCAGGACTCCAGGATCATGACCTGAACCGAAGGCAGTCACCCAACCAACTGAGCCACCCAGGCACCCCCTCTGAATTCTTGAAAGCAAATAATACAAGGAGAGGAACTATTCCTCTGACCCATATTCTCCGGGAAAAAAACATGAACATTAGTGAAAAATGTGTACAACTTTGAAAGAGATAATGCTGTTTGAGCAACATGGACAGTTACTCAAATGTTTGTGCCTTGTCTCAGAATAGGATTGCTGTACTAGCATTAAATATGCTTTATTAACATAATATTCTGAGCTCTAAACTTGTTGCTAAAGCCCTCCTAAGATTGGAGAGATGGAGCCATATGCACCAATGGTCCAGGATAAGAGTTAACCTAAGTACCACAAGCCTTCCATTCCAACGGTATATGTGCTAATAGTCATTTATCCACATAGCAGAATAAGAATTTGTTGCTTTGGGAAAAAAGATCAGAGCCCATTCTTATTTTCCCAGGGTTTGTGTTAAATGGTGCTTAATTTATCCACAGGAAGATTGCATAAATCTGTCTATAAATTAATGAAGTTAACACAAATAAATCATTCTGAATACCTAAGCATTTCCATGCCTCAATTTTATTTGTTAGCTGGGAATAAATTAATGAAATCAAGTTCATTTCATGTTGTGTTTGAAAGTGCATCTCTGAGATTTTGGGTACTCTTTAAATATTTTCCAAACTTTATTGTAGTCTGCTCTTGAAAAGGTAACATCTTAAGTGCCCCTTAGAGAAATTTAACAAAAACTATGTCATGGTTCTTTAATGACAATTCTATAATAACTCAATTTTTATCATATGAAGAAAGCATCTTTGTTTCTGGGGAATTCAGAGATAACCATGGTATTTTATTCCAGTTTTACAAATGTAGTTTCAGTTTTCTCAGTGTTACATATCTGATTATAGAGCTGAGATTTGAATATAGGTATTTCTAATATCAGAAAACCACGTGTGTATATACTTTAACTTCCCCACATAATCTCCAACTAGAGAAGCTTAGTCATGTGAGGTGTGAGAGTAACTGTGTAAGGCAGAAGAAATTTATGCAAAACAAATAAAATGAAACTAAAAGTCAAAGACAAAATTAGATAAATGATACACAAATTTATAAATTCTCTGGCTTGCTGGGTATTTTTATGTAAAAGAATTTTTCCTTCCTATAAATCGTACTTCTGATTTACAACTAATGAACTCAAAGATCAGGGGAAAACCTGCTGGTTGACCATTATTAGTGGTGATAGGTTCATAATTACTGTGAACTATGGATAGGGATGCAGGTCAGACTACATCAGAATGCTACTGTAACAAGTAAAATAAAAATAAAATGATGTCTGTCAAAATACTTTGGAATTTGGGTAGCATTATACTAATTTAGGGATTTTAATACTCAACACATTTACAGTCCTTTATAAAGTCTGCTAATATATTAGGATCTTCCTAATTGTATCATAAGGAATTATAAAGATAACATGTAGAAAAGAGTTTGATTTTGAAGCAAAAATAAAGAGGAAAAAATAGAATTAAAAACTTTATAGAAGACCATCAATAAAAGGATACTTGATTTTTGACATGGCAGAACACTGAGGAATTTTTCAACAAAAGGTACTCGGCCCAGTAGATGTCCAAATGGACAAAGTGTAACCTTATTCTACCTCACCCTTTACATAAAATTCAACTCTAGGTAAACTGCCAATCTAATGAGAAAATAAAACATGTAAAATGTTCTTAACTTTGGGTTAAGGAAGAATGTTTTTGATCAGTACCAAAAACAAACAAAGAGCCCAAGAAAGCCCTGATCATCAGAAAAAGGCTGTTAATAAATGTGGGCTATATTAAAGTTAGAGAGTTTTGTTAATTAAAACAAAACAGAAAACCTATTTAACTGTGTGTAAAGGCATATCAGAATGGTGATATCATAGCAATACATATTAACTGGCAAAGTTCTTGTATCCAAAATATATTGATAATAAAACTCTGTTATGCTTCAGCAATGCACACCTCCCTAAGGAAACTTAGGCCTGCTGGCTCTTAAGCAACTTACATCAGACTTATTTTGAAACCAGATTTCCCAGCATCTGTGATACGAAAACTGAACAGGTTCAATCAATCACAAAGAAATTACAGTCCACCTTGTGGCAGAGGCTTGCATTTATAAAACTGCCTCATTTGGGATATATGCTTTTTTTTGCCCTAGCCTTTCCAAATTGCTGCTTGCAGAAGCCCCCTGAACTCACACATGAATGACACTGTGCTTGTCAGATTTAATTTTAGAATCTTATTGGAGCACCTTTTCTCCTTACCCATTAACAATATAAACAACTCCTAAAATAAATGAAAAAAGTCAACTCAAAATGGACACAAAAGCATATGCAATTGGCTGGTAAAACATGAAAAGATGACTCACCTTCCTTAGTGACTGGGGAGACGTATTGAAACAATACAGGGAGGCAAAATTTTCTCTCTACCCTATTAGGGATTTTTCTTGGTCCTGATTATTAAATTAAAATAAGACAGATAAACAGAAAAAAAGGCATAGAAATTTATTTAATATAAGTTCTATGTGAAATGAGAGCCTTAGTAGGGAATGAAGAAGCAAAGAAGTGGCAAAACCTAAATGCTTTTATACCAGGTTGAATAAAGAGGTAATTGTGGAAAAGTAACTAAACCATGGGAGGAGGCTAAGGGAAATTAAGAATTATTTTAATAAGGTCTGTACAGAATTCTCTCCATGTCACCTTCCCAGTTAGTGACAAGAATGTTACTTTCCTTCTGGTATAGGGAGGACACCTTTCACATGGGAATTTCATCTCCTACTTCTAAGAAAAAGCAACAAGGCCAGAGTGTACTTCTTGCATCTGCTGTTTTTCAAGTGCTTTTATCAAAATAGTTAATGTGCCAGAGTGGCATATTTTGGGATAGCATGTTCTAAACTTCAACAACAATGTGAGGTAACTACATATCCACTGTAATAAATCTCATGAAAAATAATAAACTTACTAAAGTTTGATAAGGATGTGAAACAATGATAGTCCCTGAATATTGCTGCGGGGTGGGGGAAGAGAAACTGGTTCTTTGCAAACTAATGAAATCTACTAGGTTGAACATAAGCATGCCCTATCACCAAACAAAAAATATAAACAACAAAAATACATATAAATTTGCACCAAAGACAAGTGTATTCATAGCAATATAATCTGTAGTGATTCACATTGAAAGTAATTTGACATGAACATGGACAATACATTTGTGACATATTCATTAAAAAGGTACTATTGCACAAAAATAAAAATGTCTGGATAAACAAAACAATGTATATAAAGAATATCAATGATATAATATAAACAACTACAACAAAAATCCAGAAAAAAATCACACTGAGTCCATTCATATAGAATTAAAAGCAAAATAAAAAAAAACCACACACAATGAGGTGAGAATAATGGTAATTTTGGGGGAGGTGTATTGACTAGGAGGGTTGAGGGAGACTCCTGTGGTAATGGTAATGCTCTATTTCTTGTGTTTAGTAGTACTATGTAAGAGTTTTGACCTTGTAAGAATTCTTCAACATATAAGCTTATGATGGGCACATCTTCCTGTATGTATGCAATATTGAACTTAAAAATTCTTAAAAAGGAAAAAAAAAGAAGGAAAATTCTAGGAAGAAGATGGCATAGATTTTTACATGCCCTTCCCTTAACTATTCCTCTAGAATAGTCTAGAATAATAAACCAATAAAGAATATGCTGGTTCTGCCTGGTGGGTGTCTTCTGGATGAAATGAACATATAAATTCTGAAGTCTTAGGGATGAAATGAACTTCTAATCATCTGTGTGGAAGACAGATGGTTATCCAACTCCCAGAAGAAGCCTGATTAATAAGAGTCTATGGATTCTCTTAATAACAAATAATAGCTAACATTTGTTGAATGTCAGATATAGTTCTAATAGATTTACATATATTTTCTCAGTTAAAATGAGGAACGATGCACCCATTGTTTTTGTTAGTGAGCCTTGGTACAGCTTCCACATTTTTTAGATATTGAAAATGTCCAGGTGTTTGCAGTACAAGGTGAATTTCTCCTAGTCATTACAAATTGTAGAAAATTGCTTTTTGTAATTGGAGGGATCTGGAATAGAGAACCATTCCCACCACCCCTGCTCCAGATATTTCAGCAATTCAGCAGACTTGTAATTGTGTGCCAAGTTCTTTCCCTTGACTCACAAAATACAGATATGTAAGACTCTCAAATGGTTTCTGTCTTCCTGTTACTTAAGAGAAACCAATAGTCTGCTATTTCCTAGTACTGAGAGAACTGACCACCATGAATATGAAAGAAAGGTTGTAATTATTTTTATGTAGATTTAGCAACTTAAAAACATTTTCTTATTTAAATCAAAAACTTAGAAGAGTCAAAAGGAATTTGAAAAAAGTGACAACTTTTCTGGAGACATCATGAATGGAATAGCAAAACTTTCTGTTGGTGAGGATGTGGAGAAAGGCGAACCCTCTTAGTCAAGCAGAGAAAGACAATCATCATATGGTTTCATTTATATGTGGAGCATAGGGATTAGTGTGGAGGACCACAGGGGAAGGGAGGGAAAACTGAATGGGAAGAAATCAGAGAGGGAGACAATGAGAGACTCTGGACTCTGGGAACCAAACTGAGGGTTACAGAAGGGAGGGGGTTAGGGGGATGGGGTAACCCGGTGATAGGTATCAAGGAGAACATGAGTTGTGATGAGCACAGGGTGTTATACACAACTAATGAATTGTTGAACATTACAACAAAAACTAATGATATCAAAATGGCTGTTTTTTGGGTCTTTGCTTCTCCATATATATTTTACAATCTGTTAGCTGCTATCCACAAAATAACTAGCTGGGATTTTGTTGGTATGACACTGAATTTATAGATCAGAGTACAAAGATCTGACACATTACAATATTGAGTCTTCCTATCTATGAACATGGAATATTTCTCCATTTTTTACATAGTTATTTCACCAGAGTTTTGTAGTTTGCTTAATATATATCTTCCATGTATTTTATTAGGTTTGGGTTTTTACCCAATTATTTCATTTTTTTGGTTGCTCATGTAAATGGTCTCATGTTTTTAATTTCAAATTCTACTTGTTCATTGTTGGTATTTAGACTTTTGTATATCAACCTTGTATACCGCATCCTTACTATAATGACTTATTAGTTCCAAGAGGTTTATTTTCTGTGTGTGGATTATTTTGGATTTCCTACATAGACAATTATGCAATCTGAGAACAACAGCAGTCTTATTTCTTCCTTCCCAATCTGCATACTTCTTATTTCCTTTTCTTATTGAATTAGGTCAGACTTCTAGTGTGATGTTGAAAAAGAAGGGTGAGAAATGACATCCTTGCTTTATTCTTGATTTTAGTGGGAAAACTCCAAGCTTCTCACCCTTAAGTATTAACTGCAGGTTTATTGTGGATGTTCTTTATCAAGGTGGAGAACCTCCCCTCTATTCCTAGTTTGCTGAGAGCTTTTCCTCATGAGTGGATGTTGGATTTGACAAATGCCTTTTTAAAATTTTTTTAGGATTTTTTTTATTAATTTATTTGAGAGAGTGAGTGCACACAAGAGAGAGCACAAACCAGGGGAGCAGCAGAGGGAGAGGTAGAAGCAGGCTCCTGGCTGAGCAGGGAGCCCACGGGGCTTGGTCCCAGGACCCTGGGTTCATGACCTGAGCGAAAGGCAGATGCTTAACAGACTGAGCCACCCAGGCACCCCGACAAATGCTTTTTTTGCATCTATTGTTACGATCATGTGATTTTTCTTTAACCTGTTGATGTGATACATTACCACAACTGGTTTTGGAGTTTTGAAGAAGCCTTGCATATGTGGTATAAATTCCATTTGATCATGGTAAATAATTCCTTTATACATGTTTGGATTTTATTTGAGAACTTTTTGATGAAGATTTTTGCATCTCTGTTCATGAACCATCTGTAGTATCTTTTCTTCTAATGTCTTTGTCTGGTTTTGGTATTATGGTAATGCTGACCTCACAGAATGAATTAGGAAACATTCCTTCTGGCTACTTCCTTCCTAAGTAGACTATAAATAATTGGTACAATTTCTTTCCTATTTGTTGGGTAGAATCCTCAGTGAACGCATCTTGGCTTGGTGATTTCTGTTTTGGTTGGTTATCAATAGATTACTTTTAAAAATAGATAATAAGCCTGTTTAGATTTCTGGGGCATTTACCCTGCTAGTGTTCTTGAGCTTCCTGGATCTATGGTTTGGTGTCTCACATTAGTGTGAGGAATTCTCAGTCATTATTGCTTCAAGTATTTCTTTTATTCTTTTCTCTCTTCCTTCTCCTCTGGTATTGCCATTGGATGTATGTCACAACCTTTGTGGCCGTCCCATTGTCCTTGATACTCCCTCACCCCCTTAAATCCCCCACCTAGTCTTTTCTCTCTTTGCTTTTCACTTTTAACAGTTCATATTTAGATATCCCCAAGTGCAAAGATTCTTTCTTTAGCCTGTCTAATTAGCCTACTAGTATGTCCATCAAAGGCATTTTTCATTTTTGTTACAGTGCTTTTGATCTCTAGTATTTCTTTTTTTTTTTTTAAAGATTTTATTTATTTATTTGAGAGAGAGAGAGAATGACAGATAGAAAGCATGAGAGGGAAGAGGGTCAGAGGGAGAAGCAGACTCCCTGCTGAGCAGGAAGCCCCATGCGGGACTCGATCCCGGGACTCCAGGATCATGACCTGAGCCGAAGGCAGTCGCTTAACCAACTGAGCCACCCAGGCGCCCTCTAGTATTTCTTTTTGACTTTCCCTTAGAATTTACAGTCTTTGTTTTTGCCTATATGTTCTTTCATGAAAGACAGATAATGTTATCTATTAGAGTTCTTGGTACTTTAGTACTAGTAGTTAGTACATTAGTAATAGCTGTTTTGAATTCCTATCTGATAATATCAATATTCCTGCCATATCTGAGCCTTGTTCTGATGCTTGCTTGCCCTCTCTCTTCCAACTGTTTTCGGCCTTTTAGTAGGCCTTGAATTTTTTTCTTGATAGCCAGGTGTGATGCAGTGCGCAAAAGGAACATTTAATAATGTGGTAGTAAGATGCTGGGACATAAGAAGTGTTCTACAGTCCTATGATTAGGTCTCCATCTGTTAATGAGACTGTGCCTCTGTAGTATGTGCTTCACAAGTGCTTCTCAGTCCCTCCCTCCTTAAGTGGCACAGCATGGCCAAAGTGGACTGGGGTTGGGTCTTTATTTTCTTCACATGAAAGGCTAGAGCCAGTGAGAGCTGGGTCTTTCCATTCTCCTAGGTTAGTCGGACTCTAATTAAACACGTTAGGTGAGATTCTGGATAAACTGTTTCTTCTGAGAGCAGACCTTATTAAGAACAGAGTGTTCTGGCATATTCAAAATGGTTCCTTTCCCCTCCCCCTCACGGAAGCATGGAAGCCTAAGAGGATTTTTTCTCTGATACTTACTCTATAATCTGGTTGAACTCCTAGTGTTTTTAAACTCACAAAAGCATGGTGTCCTCCTATTACTGAGTCCTCTAAGAATTTTTGACTCTCAGGCTTGTGTACCTTGACCTTCTTGCAATTCTTTAATTAAAAATTAGATTTTTTTAGCCTAGCACTGGTTCCTGCTAAGATTTCTTCTAGTAGGTCTCTGCTCCAGTAAGTTGTGATTTTTTGTCTGTCTCATCAATTTTGGAGGCAGCTGTTTGTCTTATGACCTAACTTCACTTCCAGATCTAGGAGCATTGATTTTTCAATTTGTATAGGTCTTTACTTGTAGTTAGGACAAAGAAGCCACCTTCAAACTCTTACATCCTTAATTGGAAACCAGAAGTCTCTGCATTTATTTTTAATAGAACATAATTTTGAATAAACTTCCCTGGGGAGTAACAAGTTTTCTTATTTTGCTTGTTTTATTTTATCCAGTGATACATAAATATAGGATTTTGATTAGCTCAATACATATTTCTGAATTACTGACAATGGGGAATATTGGTTTCCTACCAGCAGAGTTTTCCTATTTAACTCCTTATAATAATATTGTTACATTGAACTTTGTTTTCTTAAATCATAATCTATAATTTCTGTATCTATATTTAATTCATGATCTTTTATATGCACTTTGTTTCTATTGATAGTTTTAAATTTCCATCTGTTATGATTTTAAAATCAAATAATTTTGCACACTGCAAATAATTTAGACAAAAAACACAGGGAAATCTCAGATGTCACATAATACTAATTTGTTTTCTTTTTTATTTTTAAAAATGCATTTTTCTGAGAGTATCTTGGTAATGGTTCATGTCATGTTCGATTTCCTTTTTGAGCTTAAAGACAAAGAATAATTTACTAGCAGTATGTGTTTCAGGCCTAAGAAAACGAATATAATGAAACACGTTGACACAAAAGATGAATTCTCCTCTGCCAGCACTTCTGTCCAGTCTCTAATCTTGCTTTATAATTAATTAGCTGTCAGATCTGCTAAACTTTCACGGAGAGACTCCACAGATGTCATGGCAAATTGTTCCTGAAATTAAGATCTGAACTGAGAATGGTCTTTATCTTGACCTTACAATTCTCTTTATTGATTTTGTTGTCATTTTCACCTGTTCAGAACAGAAAGACATGGAAATGGTGCTTTATTTGTCTCTAAGAAACTGTCATATAATAAATGAAGAAACAGTTTAGTATTTCTTTCAAAAATTATATATTTGTGTACATGTGTGTATATCTCTAAGTAACTACTCAGCACTGAATTGTTCAAGTCACAGCATCAATGTAAGACAAAAGATATAGTTTAGATATTTAATATTTAAGATGGATTTATAAAATGAAGCCACTGAAAATTCAATTGGAATAAATGAAGCAATATTTTTTCAGCTTTCTGTCACTCTAAATTGTTTTAACATATTTTATTTTATTATTTGTTAAAAATTTATTTTCATTTGTACGGAGATCAATTTAAATATTAACATTCCTTATGCAAGTTCTGATGCACGTTTTGGAGTCATCTGAGGAATAAAATGTTCTCAGTGCACTTGAGTATCTCTACGAATTTATTAACTTTTTTGATAATTTAATATCAAATATAATTTGATAAAAAGTGTAATATATTTGATCATATATTCATGTATATAAATATGTGCCATATTTTTGCTGTTTCATCATAATTATAAATTTTTATTCTAATTTTCCCAATGAACACTATATAATTAGAATATTCTGATGGCATTTAAAGTTTCACGTAAATATTTTTAATTTTTAATATAATTCCATTGTATTAGTTACAGATCACAGGTGTAATATTATTAAGACAGTAACGACACAATATTTGAATATTCAGTATTTATAAGAGAATTCCAACGTAATGCACCGTGTTAATGCCTTCTCACATAAATACTTGTTCATTTAAAAATTATTTCTTTAAAATAATTTCCCAAAATGCAGTTGCTGGACATAAATCTTGGATAATACAGAACCCTTTATTCCCCGAAGTGCATGAACTCACCTAAAGAAGGGTTTGAAGCCCAGCTCTGCTTCCCCCACCTTCTACCTCAAAGGGTCCGGGCGCTTCTGGACCCGCGTCCACCTCGCATCCCGGGAACAGGGCGGGACGTCCAGGTGCACGGGTATCGCGAGCGTCCGTCGCGGCTCTAGCGAAGAAATGTGGGTGGTTGGGCCTAGGGTAGGCCTGTTGGTGAGCTCGCTCATGTGAGGCTGTGCTGCCGTCAGCCTGCCAGGAGGACGTGTGTAGGCGGCAATGCTCAGGCTCGGCCCTGCCCCCACACGCTGCCACAGCCAAGCAGGCTGCCCAGGGCGGCCGTTCCTCCTGAGCGCCCTTGTTGCACGTGGAGGCCCAGAGTCAGCCACTAGCCCTGCTGTGCGAACTGCTGCGACCCCCGCTGAACTCAGGCGTGGCCTCTAGGACCTGTAGCCCAGACGCCACGGGGCAGGCAGGACTCCTAAATTTCTCGTGCCTTATTAATTTCAGTCCCCCAGCACGGAGTGTTGGCGTCATGGCGCGCCTTTTATCAACTGTGTTTCCGGGCGTCTTTCGGTGTTCTCCTTTCATCCCAGTGTTTCCGTCACCTACGTAATAAACTACCAACTCAGAACCGGGTAAGAGTGTCCTTCTAGTATAACAAGTATCCTTAAGAGAAGGATTGCTTTTCTTTGCTGTATCAATGATTAGGCAGTCTGATGGACATACTTGTAGCATTTTTGCTATTCTGCTATCAAAATACTAATCTAGTGGTTAATTGAACACACCCTATTAAAAGTTTAACATTGGTTGGGCTTTCAGTTTGAATCTGATTTTAATTTCTTTTGTAATTTAGCACAGTAATGATACCTATAAATGAGATATCTTTGCTTCTGACATATGGAGTAAAAACCAGTATATATAGAGGTTTGTTCTCTTTAATAATTTAATGATAAATTTAATACTAAACTTTGCAGTATATATCTATCGACACACATATATGGGTAGAGACATATATATATGTCTGTGTGTGTATGTATTCTTAATAAACCATGGCCACTAAATTTCCAACTATTACTCTGTTCATTAGCATTGTGTAGTTATGCTTTACATTTAAACAATCTTTTTTTTTTTTTAAGATTTTATTTATTCATTTGACAGAGAGGGACACACCGAGAGAGGGAACACGAGCAGGGGGAGTGGGAGAGGGAGAAGCAGGCTTCCCGCGGAGCAGGGAGCCCGATGTGGGTCTGGATCCCAGAACCCTGGGATCATGACCTGAGCCAAAGGCAGACGCTTAAGGACTGAGCCACCCAGGCGCCCTTTCAACAATCCTTTTCAGTACACTTTTAATGATTATACAATCCTCAAAGGAAAACCGTTGCTTTTTGGTGCCTGTTTATTTTACCCAGATGTTTTGTCAACAATTTATGTGCACTTAAATGTTGCTTCAGTAGTTGTTCAATACCTTGTTACATTGGACAGAAGGCCTAAAAATCTATTAAATTGTTACGATGGTAGAGACACTCTTTTCTCATTCTAAAGGGAATACTAAATATGGCATGGCCTTTTATCATTAATGGATTTTTATTAATCTGTATCCTTTTTTTAAGATTTATTCATTTGAGAGAGAGAGAGCATGCAGGAATGGAAGGGGCAGAGCAAGGGAATTTCAAGCAGACTCCCTGCTGAGCAGGAGCCCAACGCAGGGCTGGATCTCATGAGCCTGAGATCATGACCTGAGCAGAAATCAAGAGTCGGGTGCTTAAATGACTGTGCCACCCAGACACCCCTAATGTGTATCTTTATAGAGTTTTAAAAATAAGGAAATTGAATCACTGAAATGTCTCTTCAGCATCATTGCTTTTGCAGATAGTATGAAAGTACTATGAAATATTCATATTTTGTTGGATGGCTGTATAAATGCAATATATTATGCAGAAATAGTATATAGAGTGTACAGTATATAATATAATACATTATATATAATGTAATGCAAAGCTGAAAAAGCAAATTTAGAGGTTTGTTCTGATTAATAATTTAAACAATAACTTCTTCAGAAAATTTAATGCAGAATTTGTATTTACAATGGAATAATATAAAATACACTGACTCTAATGTGAATTATAGTTCATAACTTATTTTCATTTTTATTAAACAGTATAAACGAAATAATGAAATTTTGTATATATTTGGTTTGGGAATTTTGAGTTCAAGGCTTAGGTTACATTTAGTAAGCAACTCTTTTTTTTTCCTTCCCTTCAAAAAGATTTGATTTACGAAAGCTCTTTATAAACAAAGGTTTGATTAAGATAACATAGATAGGGTCACCTGGTTGGCTCAGTTGGTGGAGTGTGCAACTCTTGATCTCAGGGGTCCTGAGTTTGAGCCCCACATTGGATGGAAAGATTATAAGAAAGATAACATAGATAAAGTGTTTTTTTTCTGGGATAGACATAAAAATACTGCTGTGTTCATCAACATGTTGTCTTTGCTTTGATTTCGGTGATGTATACCTTTGGCTTCAGTGACTCCCATTATTTGACTACATATCTTAAATCATCAAAAATTTAGCTCTATGATAAAACATTTTATTTTTTCTATACATGTTGAAAATGAAGTACTTACGGATTTTTTTCTCTCCTTTTTTCACAATCGTTAAAAAGCAATTGTTGGGGGGCGCCTGGGTGGCTCAGTTGGTTAAGCGACTGCCTTCGGCTCAGGTCATGATCCTGGAGTCCCGGGATCGAGTCCCACATCGGGCTCCCTGCTCAGCAGGGAGTCTGCTTCTCCCTCTGACCATCTTCCCTCTCGTGCTCTCTATTTCTCATTCTCTCTCTCTCAAATAAATAAATAAAATCTTTAAAAAAAAAAAAAAGCAATTGGGTCACTTGGGTGGCTCTGTCCATTAAACATCTGACTTTGGCTCAAGTCATAATCTTGGGGTTCTGGGATTAAACTCCACTTTGGGTTTACTGCTCAGCAGGGAGTCTGCTTCCTCTTTCCCTCACCCTCTGCCCCTCCCCCCACTTGTTCTCTCTGTCTCTCTCTCTCTCTCTCTCAAAGAATAAATAAAATCTTTAAAAAAATACAAAATAAAAAAATAAAAGCAATTGTTAATTTCATTCGTTTTTAAGTAAGTTTTTACATTTTTTGGCTCTTCTAACTTAATTAAACTTAAGTAACTTAAACTTACTTTTTTTTCATAAGAATAAAACTGTTATCTAGCACACATAATTTATGAATTCATTATTAGGTGACACTAAATGATACACTTAAAGTTCTCTGAGTTAAACCAGTTAAAATTTCAGGCTTGAGATTTGATTTCCTGGGTTACCAGCTACATTTTATATTAGAAAAAGGAGGATATCTGTAGTGTTGTGATAATTTCTAAAATACCTGAATTCTCTATTAATGATAACATTTAATGTTTTATAGTATTTCTAATTATATATTTAAAGATAATAAATGAAGCATAATAAAAATGATATATGAATGAGTCATCAAGCATTCAAAGTGTGTCATCCAGAAAGTAATCTGTAATAAAGTTGTCAACTAAGCAGTAAAATTTTAAAAAAAGTTTAAATGTTATACCACTTGGTGTTTTAATATTGTATACATTGTGAAATGATCACATAATCAAGCTAATTAATATATGTACCCTATCCACATGGTTTCCGTTTTCTTTTTATTTCTTTATTTTGTGGTGAGAAGACTTAATAATGTACCCTCTCGGCATATTTCAAGTATACAATACAGTATTGTTAACTGTAGATGCCAAGGCCATACATTAGATCTCAAGAATTTATTCATCTTGTGTAACTGAAACTTTATATACTTTGATCAGCATCAACCCATTTTCCCCTTTCCCCAGCCCCTGGCAACCACCATACTATTCTCTGATTCTGTTACTTACTACTATTTTAGGTTTCACATACAAGTCAGATCATGCAATATTTGTCTTTCTGAGTCTGACTTACTTCACTTAGTATAATGCCTTTCAAGTTCATCCATGTTGTTACAAATGACATTATTTCCTTCCTTTTTAAGCCGAATAATACCCATATTATTATAATAATTTTATGTATTATATATAATTTAATATATAAAATATAACCTATAGGATATATACAGTAAGATATAATAATACAGTAAGTTTATTATATAAATAATGTTCCATATGTTTATCACATTTTCTTTATCCATTTATCTGTTGATGGACATTCGGGTTGTTTCCATACCTCGGCTATAATGGAATAACGCTGCAGTGAACATGAGGGTACAGATATCTCCTCAAGATCCTGACTTCAGTTCCCATGGATAAATAACCAGAAATGGGATGGCTGGGTCATATGGTATTTCTATTTTTCACTTTTTCAGGAACTTCCATACTGTTTTCCATAATGACTGCACCATTTACCATTCCCAGCAACAGTGTACAAGGGTTCTAATTTCTCCACATCCTTGCCAACACTTACCTTTTTTTTTTTTAAGCCATCCTAACAGATTTAAGTTAATATCTCATTGTGGTTTTGTTTTACATTTCCATGATGATTGGTAATGTTGAATATCTTTTTATGTACATGTTGGCCATTTGTGTGTCTTTGGAGAGAGGCTATTCAAGTATTTTGCCCAGTTTTAACTGGATTGTTATTTTTTAAAATTATTTTTGAGTTGGAATTCTTTACATATTTTGCTTAGTAACCTATTATCAAATATATGGTTTACAAATATTTTCTTCCATCCCATAGGTTGCTATTTCACTTCATTTACTATCAGAAGTTTTTCATTTGCTGTAGTCCCACTTGTGTATTTTGCATTTCTTGTCTGTGCTTTTGGTGTCATGTCCATGAAATCATTGCCAAGGCCAATGTCATGGAACTTTTCCCCCTATGTTTTCTTCTAGGAATTTCCAGATTGTTTGAGGTTAAAGAATGTTATTAAATACTGGACAATCAGGGAAACTAAATGAAGGTTGAAATAATACCAATGAATAGCTTCCTATATCTCTGATTAGGTGATTTTTATTTCACTTAGTAGTAATTTTGTAGGAAATTTCATTGAGCATTTAAGTTTAATTATCACTAAGTTTTGTAATTATAGCATTATTTAGTAAATTTCAACATTAAAGTCAAAATAGCTTGAGTTTGTTCTCCGTACTTAGAAGGATGATAAATTACCTTTCTCTTGATAGAGTGGCAATAGCAACTCTTCTAGAGTCTTAAGAATATGTTAGAGCTTTTTCAAGGACTCTATCGATATCTCATTTCTCAATTTTCTTTTTTTTTTTTAAGATTTTATTTATTTATTTGAGAGAGAGAGAATGAGAGATAGAGAGCACAAGAGGGAAGAGGGTCAGAGGGAGAAGCAGACTCCCTGCTGAGCAGGGAGCCCGATGTGGGACTCGATGCCGGGACTCCAGGATCATGACCTGAGCCGAAGGCAGTCGCTTAACCAACTGAGCCACCCAGGCGCCCTCTCAATTTTCTTTTAAGCTTCTTGCTTTCGCTAATTGGTATTGCTTTCTCAGGCAGCTGCAGTGGTAAACATTTGCCACTGATTGCTGTTGATAAATGTTCTAAGGATAGATCTTTTCCATCAAAGTTAACTCAGATAAAATAATGATAAGCCTAATTAATGGAGTTCTTCCAGAAAGTTTTAAGACTGGTCACAGAGTGATAGTACTCTGGAGACGGAGTTTTTGGGGCACTCCAAACCATTATCTCCACTCCAGTGTGTGCTGCTGATTATACACTACTGTGTACTTGGAGACAAGGTGGATGGGAGATAGGGCATGTTATAATACCACAAAGCTCACTGGTCTGAGAATTAGTAGCTTTTTTGCAGTTAAATCATTCTTGGATTGTTACAAGCTTTAATAAATTTTCAGATTTCTGAATAAGTTAATTTTGACAGATTTTTCCTGTGTTCTTCATTTTGTGAAAGAGCAGATTTTCAGAAGTTTTTACTCTCCCATTCCAAAAGTGCTTCTCAGTTGATTATATTTGGATATATTTAAGGTGTTAAGAAGAGGTGAAAGTACTGAATTCGCTTTAAGATCTCATATTTTAGCAGAAAGAAGAGCATAAGGGGTTAATTTACCCATTTAATTTTTCTTTTACGTGAAACAAATTATGGACATATAGTTCCTGAGTGGCTCAGTTGGTTGAGCGACTGCCTTCGGTTCAGGTCATGATCCTGGAGTCCCGGGATCGAGTCCCGCATCGGGCTCCCTGCTCAGCAGGGAGTCTCCTTCTCCCTCTGACCCTCCCCCTCTCATGTTCTCTCTCTCTATCTCATTCTCTCTCTCAAATAAGTAAATAAATAAATCTTTAAAAAAATGGACGTATAGTTCTAAGATAGGTGTTAATGAGTTTGACATAGCAACGAGTTTGACATAGCAAACTTGATAATGTCATCATACGGTTACATTTAATTTCAGTTAGTTTTGTGGTGAAGAGAAATTTTTAAAAGTTATAATGCTCTTAACTTATTTATAGAATGAAAAAGAAACCCAAGTATCCACTTACTTATTCATTTCAGCTGAAAATTCTCTGACAGTTTTATTAGACTTTAAAACTCCTGAAGGAGAACAATAGATATATATAATGAAGGCATAAATATTCAAATAACCCCTTGTAAACACATGAAATATTGGTGTAATTTAAATATCCAAAGCATGAACATTCCTTATATAACATGATGATAACAGAGAGATCATTACAATTACATGACATTTTTGTCTTAAAAAACATACTACTAAAATTTTTCTTTGTGATAGATTTTAATTTTCTTGGTTGTAACCTGGATTCAGTATGAACATAGGTACGGGAAACCTGGAATATCAAATAATAAATTAATAGGATCTTGATAGAACATTAATAGTACAGATGATGTAGATTATTATGAAATAAAAGCAACCTATGAAAGCAGTTTATATTTTGGAAGCTGTTTTTTTTTTCCTTAGCAGTAGAATCTGTCAATTATTAGCTAGTCTACAAAAGTTGCCTTGTTCTACCATGCTCACATTAGATATGGCTATAGCTTCATGCACCTTCAGTCCTTTCCCCTTCCTGCCTACACTTTCTAAGAAACTTTCAGAGCTTTCCAAATCACTGAATCTCATGGACAGTTTCCCCAAAAATAGTGTAAAGCAATCTTGAAAATACATTACAAATGTGATATTATATGTTTAGTTATTGATCATCAGCTCTCTTCCATATTTCTTACTAGTGATAGCAACATTCTTAAAAATGTCCTATTTTGGCTTTTTCATTCCCATATTTATTTTGAAATGGAAATTCATCAGTAGTCTAGGATTTTTTTTTTCTTAAATAGTGGACAATTTTTCAGCAAATGAGAAATATACGACATTGTATGAATTGACATTACTCTCTTTTTAAATTTATTTCATACATTTAAAATGATTATTTTAATATAAATAAAATGTTGAAAATATTTTATATACTATTGTATTTATCATTGATAGAGCTTTGAATATATATTTCTATTCAGTTTTGAGCATTTAAACCACATACACAGAAACACAGACATGTATAGTATTTCAAATCCAGTTCAAATACAGTTGAAATACTATGTATATATGTGTGTGTGTGTGTGTGTGTGTGTGTGTGTTGTGTGTATTTCCTTGCTAATCTGTGTCAAAGCAAGATAGGTATTAGCTTTTTCCTTTTATGTATTTTTTTAATTGTATAAAGTAATGCATTAAAATTAAAAATGCTTGGTGGCCTTTGAAGCAATATATTCTGATTAAATCATTCCCTGTGTTTACACTAGCATTCAGCGAATGAACTGAATGGCTACTCAATCAAGACACAGAATTTTGAAAAGGCCATTGATCTCTGGTGGTTAAAATCACCTCATAAAGCTTTTTATCTTAGAGGTATTTTCTTCATGACATAGGCATTAAATTGGCAGAGCAAAAATTTCAAGTCAAGTATTTTCCAACATTAAATAGTGAAAAAAGAAAACACTGTAAGACAAACATTATAATGAAGTGAACACATGTAATATCCTATTTAGACCACATACTCTCAGATTTATTTCTTACTTGGAATATGTTTTCTGATTTACATATACAATTACAATCACATCATTCAATCATGAAATCAGTTTGCATACATTTCATGCTAATTCAACATAATTTAAAGTAAAATATCTTTCTCTGTGCTTGGAATATAGATAAATTTGTCTTCCACTGTTCCATGTTGCCCTGTCCAAACTTCAGAAATACAAAAAGCTCTGAAAAATTATATTTTTCCCTAGTTTATTTAGTGACTAGATATAATTTGACCTGAGAAGAAACCACTTGTAATTTTTATTTATTCATTTAGGGTGAATATTCATAAACTTTGATACAGAAACTAGTGTGTTTAATTATAGTAGCTCTCCCAGGTCCTGTGGGGAGGGTTCCATACTAGATGATATATGCATATGCTAAGTTTTTCAGATCAAAAAATCAGAATTCCAAATTCTCTTGATCTCAGTGTTTTAGATTGACTTCTAAACAGATGGTATAACTTAAAAAAAGATTTTATTTTAATCTATTTATTTATTTGAAAAGAGAGTGTGAGCTTGAACAGGAGAAGGGCCAGAGGGAGAGAATCTCAAGCCGACTCAGTGCTGAGCATGCCAGCAACACAGGGCTCAATCCCACAACCCTGAGATCATGACCTGAGTTGAAATCAAAAGTTGGATGCTGAAGTGAGTCACCCAGGTGCCCCAATGGTGTAACTTTTTAAATATTGTTTACAGCAGGTTAACAGAAAAGTTAAAAATCCATTTGGAAAGTTTTGAACAGTTAAAAATTCTCTATTGAAAGCTTCAATTGCACACTGATTAGTAGTTTTACAAGTGACATTTTATGATTATTGGAGATGAAATTTGTTATAACAGTCATGAATTTTATAAAATTTATCTCCTCAATGTTGTTGTTGCTCATTGTGGAGTATTGCCTTCTTTCATGCAGTAATTGTCTATGGAAGATACAGAGGGCACATTTTATATGGATGTTACTTCTGTATTCTCACCAAAAATCATTTTACTGTTCTAAACAAAAGACTAATTCACTAGGATTGCATTCATTAGGTTTGCATTTCTCTTTCTTTTTCTTTTTTTTTTTTTTTTTAAGATTTTATCTGTTTTTCAACAGAGAGAGACAGCAAGAAAGGGAACACAAGCAGGGGGAGTGGGAGAGGGAGAAGCAGGCTTCCCCCTGAGCAGGGAGCCCGATGTGGGACTCAATCCCAGGACCCTGGGATCATGACCTGAGCCAAAGGCAGACACTTAATGACTGAGCCACCCAGGAGCCCTGCATTTCTCTTTCTTAAAATAGTTTTTTTATTAATTTTCCCAAACTCTATATATTTTCTGGTATATGCTCTCATTAATGATTTCCCAAATTCCTCACATATATTTTTTTATTTTTACTTCTTGTCAGATATATTATGTATATGATTTGATGAGTTTTGACAGAAGTATTAAGTCATATAACCATAACATAATCATTACATAGCTAATTTCCATGAACTCCCAAATTTATCTTCACTTCTTTGCAGACAGCTCTTCCTCTTGCTTCACGACCCATGGCAATTACTGAGCTGCTTTTTGTTATTATAGTTTGCATTTTATATAATTTCCTTTTTTTAACCACTTGTATAATTGACATATAAAAACCTGTATATATTTAATGTTTACAACTCACAAGGAGTTTGGTGTTAAGTATATACCTGTGAAACCATCATTTCCATCAAAGCCATAAATATATCCATCATCTCCCAAAGTTTCCTCCCATTTATATTATTATTATTATTATTATTATTATTATTATTTATTTATTTATTTTTAAGAGTGGCAGGGAGGGGCAACAGGAGAGGGAGAGAGAGAATCTTAAGCAGACTCCACACCCAGCATCGAGGACGACACGGGGCTCGATCTCACAAACCTGAGATCGTGACCTGAGCCAAAATCAAGAGTCAGACACTCAACCAGCTGAGCCACCCAGGAGCCCCTAACCTTCTTTATTATTAGTTGTAATAGTAGTGGTAAGAATGCTTGAGATCTACCCTCTTAGCAAACTTTAAGTGTAAAATACAGTATTGTTAGTCACAGTGTATACTATATCTACTGTATAGTAGATTTCCAGCACTTATTTATCATATATAACTGGAACTTTGTGCCCTTTAACCATCACTCCCCCTCCAGATTGCCCTTCTCCAAGCCCTAACAACCTTGTAATCTCTGCTTCTATTAGTTTGGCTATTTTAGATTCCACATGTGGGTTCATAAGATATTTGCAATATTTCCTTTTTTTTAAGACTTAATAATATTCCATTTTATGTAAACACCATTTTCTTTATCCATTCATCTATTGATGAGCACTTAGATTGTTTCCATATCTTGGCTATAGTGAATAACGCTGCAATAAATATCAGAGTGCAGATACCTCTTCAAGGTCCTGACTTCAACTCCTTTGGATATATATCCAAAAATGGGATTGCTGGGTCATATGTTATTTCTATTTTTCATTTTTTTGAGGAATCTTTGTACTGTTTTCCATAATAGCTATACCATTTAACATTCCCACCAACAGTCTAAAGAGGTCCTTGCCAACACTTGTTATCTTTTGTTTTTTCAATAATAGCCTTCCTAACAAGTGTGAAATGATATCTCACTGTGGTTCTAATTTTCATTACCTGATGATTAGTGATATTCTTTTTTTTTTAAGATTTTATTTATTTATTTGACAGAGACAGACACAGCGAGAAAGGAAACACAAGCAGGGGGATGGGAGAGGGAGAAGCAGGCTTCCCGCCGAGCAGGGAGTCCAATGTGGGGCTCGATCCCAGGACCCCGAGGTCATGACCTGAGCCGAAGGCAGATGCTTAATGACTGAGCCACCGAGGCACCCCTGATTAGTTATATTCTTATAAATGTACTCTTACAATATGCCATATTTTGGATTTGGATTTTTTGTTGTTGTTGTTAAGCATATGCTCTTGTGATTCAGTAATGTTACTGCTTCTATCGGTAATTTCTTTTTATTATTGATTGGTATTCCATTATTAATGCATTATTTATTTCACCACTCAATGGACATATGTATTGTTTCCACTTTTTTCCCAGCACAGTGTTAGTTTTATTCAATTTTGTTCATACATGTCATGATTTCTCACCCTCTCCCCCATTAAATCAGAGCATTTTAAAGCCTATAGGATCTAGAAAGTGTTTCTCTATTAAGTATCTCAGAAAAGCAGCAGGTGTCTGTTGACCCAGATGTCATTTCGCATTTTCACAAGTGCCTAGAAGTTCTGAAATAACCTCTTCCACTTCTTCTTCTTCTTCTTCTTCTTTCTCTTCTTCTTCTTCTTCTTCTTCTTCTTCTTCTTTTCTGTTTTCAAATTTGACTTTTACTAACCTGGAAAATTCAATATGTTGAATATTTTATAATAACTAAGAATTTGAACAAGATAATTTGAAACTATAGAAATGAGGGCCCTTTACCTTTTTAAAAATAGTAAAAATGAATACGCTTATCCACTTGCCAAATCATTTTGGTGGCACTTAACTCTTAAATATTCTTGGATTTTATCTGTTGTTTTCCTACTCAAAACGATATAATTCTAACTAGGATTCTTTTTAAAAAAGGGGCAGACTCTATCACAATTGCCTCACTTGCATTGTAGAGGGATTAAAGTATATATCCCATAAGAATTGCAAGTATTTAAAGCCTCACGGACAAATTCATAGAATAACTTTTAGATTACCTGGTGTTTTCAAGTGTTTTAGTTTTGTGATACTTTAAGTTACTCTTGCAATAATATCACTGGAGACCATCCTAATAAATAACTTATCTTTACTTCAGGATTCTACCCTTTTTTTAAAGACTATTTTTTAGAGGACTTTTAGGTTTAAAACAAAATTGAGAGGGAGGAAGAGAGATTTTCGATATACTCCCTGCTGTTTCCACTTTTTTTGAAATTATAGCTAATGCTTCTGAGAACAACCTAGAACAACTCTTTACCTGGAACATATATTTCACTTCTCTTGGGTTAGTATCTAAGAGTGAAATTGTTGGGTCAATGTCAACTTCATTTTTAACTCTGTAAGAAACTGCAAAATTGCATTCCAAACTGTTTTTTATCACTTTGCATCTCCACAAACAATGAATGGGAACTACACCAATGCAATGTATGTTCTGCACCAATGCTTTGTATTGCTAGCTTTATAAATCTTAGCCATTGAGTGCCTGAGTAATATTTCATTGTGGTTTTAATTTTGTTACTCTGGTGACTAGGTTGATACTCTTTTCATTAGTATATCTTCTTTTGTTAGGTATCTAACACTTTTGCCCATTTTTTTATTAGGTTTTTTATCTTGTTACTGTAACATTTTAAAACACATTCTGCATAAAATTATCATATTTGTTTAGCAAATATTTTCTACTAGTGTCTTGTATTTTTATTTTCCAATGAGTATGTTTAAAAGAGCTAATTTTTAATTTTTTGATGAAAGCCAAATATATATATAAATATATAAAATACATATATTTTATTTATACTATATGATTGGTGTGTACTATTTAAGAAATCTTTGTCAAACTCCAGGAAGATTTCTCTCAGATTTTGTTCTAAAATTTTTATAAGTTTAATGCTCATAATTAGGTCTATGAGTTATTTGAGTTAAATTTTTATATGTGATGTTGGGCAAGGGTGGAGCTTCATTTTTCTTATAGATGGATATTATATTTTCTTATAGATGGATGTTCCGTTTTCCAGCATCACTAGTTTGCAATATTTCCTTTTGTCTTTGTATTACTCCCTTTGTATATTTCTTTAAAACCAATTGTTTTAAGGTCTGTATTTTTTTCCCCCGTCAATCTATATGTCATTTTTTACACTACTATGTCATTATCTTACTGGTTGTCTTTTAGTAAGACTTGAAATCAGGTAGTGTTTGTTCTTTATTTTCAATTTTTTTGTTATTCTTGGTATTTTGCATTTCCATATAAATTTTTCAATTAGCTTGTCAATTAAAATAAGTTTTTTTTGTCTAGATTTTCACCATATTTTATAATGCTGGTTTTCCTCCTTTATAACTGTAGTTTCTTAGGATATATACTGGATTAACATGCATATCTTCATTATATTCTTTCCTTTCTCTATATAGAAACTCTTTCTTGCAATGATATTTTACCCTACAAAGCCTTTATTCACACATCTAAAGTTTATTTTTCTTGCCAATATCTATTTCTCAAAACTAAATTAATATGTCCAATCATCTGAGTCATGTTATATGCCATGTGTCAAAATTCCAACTTAGTTATCTTATAGGAATCCTATCTTTAACATGTTCAAAATGAATACCATTTTTTTTGTGCTTCAATCTATTACATTTCTTGTCTTCCTCATCAGAATTAGTGGTGCTTCTATTTATCCATCCAGAGGCTTCTCCTGAATAATTAAGTGTCTTTCTTGATTTTCTCCTTTGGCTGATGCTGCTAATTGTTGTGTTCAACACTTATTCTAAACCCATTCCTGGTCAGCAGAGGTTAAAAAGCTATTACAGCTAAGTATCTAGATGTGATTTGTCAGGCTTGGAAACCACTAGTTTATACAGCTCTTCTGTGAAATACTGCAGTAGGTTCATGTGAACGGGAATTAAAAGATGTGATGAATTGGATCAGCTTACCTATGATTACTTCATACTAGTCATGCACTGTGCTCTACAGTTCCTATAATTTCTGATGTTGGCCATGTTCCTTTCCATATGCCCCTTTTTTCCTAGACAATTCTCCCCATATGTAGCTAAATAGTTTCAAATGCTGTGAAGGAAAAAGAGCAAAGACAAGAAGTTAAGGGTCTCTATAGGATTTTGTTCATTATTTATCTAAGTATCTTTTCAGAAAATAATGAAGCCAGTAAGCATATTATAGTAGATTGACAGTTGAAGATAGGGCATCAGAATTTGTAGACAACTTTCACTGTGAAAATGAGAAAAAAGGAGAGTATTGTAATTGGAAAGAGGTATGAGTCTAGAGGAATTTGTAGTATGTTTATTTAATTGACTGCATTTTATATATCAGTAAATATTGATCATATTTAAATACAAATGAAATAGATAAGAGAAAAAATATACAAAGGAAATCTGCAACTTGCTAGAAATTAAACCAGAATTATCCTTATTTTAGGTCTATAATTAGCAAAAAAAAAACCCATATTTATGAAAGAAAATCAGTGGATATCTAACTGGGTCAACAAAGTGAGGAAAAGATGAAGAAAATGTTCAGGTAACTGTGTGACATTGTAGCAAAAACATAATATGCACACAAATATATTTTATGTGTAGTCATCATTCCCTACCTCTAGAGTCTATAAGATTTACCTATGTATCAATACTTCTGTGTTAAGTAAAAGTAAATTTGTGTTATTAAGAACTTGGACTTGGGGGCGCGTGGGTGGCTCAGTTGGATGGGCATCTGCCTTCAGCCCAGGTCATGATCCCAGGTTCCTGAGATGGAGCCCCATGTCTGGCTCCCTTGAGGGAGACTGCCAGGGAGCCTGCTTCTCCCTTTCCCTCTGCTGCTTCCCCTGCTTGTGTTCTCTCTCTCTCTCTTTCTCTCTCTGTGTGTGTCTCTGTCTCTATCAAATAAATATGATCTTTAAAAAACAAACTTGAAAGCCTGTCTTCATCATGCATTAACTAAGACATTTTTGGCAAATTCTTAGTTTGTTTACCCATAAAATAGTAATAGTACAATTATGTTACTAAAGTGTTCAGTTTAATGATTATATAAGTATTTAGAATAATTCTTTTATATAGCCATTATTTCAGTACAAACTAATATTATTGTTTTTCTATCTTGTTTCTGCTCAGAAGTCTATGAGAAAAATGCTCTTTTTCTTACTATAGAAATGAAATATTTGAAGTATTTGGAAGTCAAAACTATCAAGTGACAGAATTTAAAAAACATATCTTTAATTTTAAAAATTCCAATTTTTTGCATATTCATAATCTACTAGTCAGATAAAAATATTATCAACAAGCTAAGCAGAGCAAAGCAAAGATCATAGGTAATTTAAGGTTGGGAATTATATACAGGTTGGTGTGTATGTGTGTCTGTAAGTATGTTTAAAACATGGGTAAGTAATTCTACTAATCCATTAATAAATAGTAAAACCAAACGCAGACATTTCATAGTCCAAAAAGCTCCAGTCTGGGACATTCATTTCCCTATTTTTCTTGTTTTATGTCATTTGTTTTCTTGTACTTTCTTTCCTACTTATTCTCATATTGGGCAAACATGAAAAATATCAATGAAAGTTTTAAAATTTTTATTTACTGAAGTTTGGCATTAAGACTCTGTACCATAAGTAATAGTACTATATAATGTAAAGATCTAAAAAATGAGTCATGGTAAAATATACTTCATTATTGCCATGTCTCATCTCTGCAGTACTACTTTTGATTCATTTCAAAAGAAATCTTCATTTTCTCTTAACATCAGAGCACAAGGAAATTACTATATGACAAGAAATTGCTACTTTTTGTAATCTTTGATACATTGAATACACCAAGGTAAATGGGAAGATCATTTGGAAAATGTTTTATGAATACATTATTAACTCATTCATATGTGAAATTTCAAAGCTTTTTATCAAACATACAAACTGTGAAATATTTTCCTAAAATGAAAAATAAATGCTTTTTAACTAGAAGATGCTACTGGAAATTATTTGAAATAATGCCTCTGCAGTTTTTATTTCACAGAGTTTATAAGGATATTTCCCTGAGTGATGCTAATTTAGAAAGATAGACTTTTACCAATTAAATTAGACCCATAAGTATTTTACGACAATTTAGCGTGATTTTTGGAAACATTTTTATCCATTATCTTCATAATCAGATCACAACTATATTCTTGTAAAAGTTAAACTTCTGTGTGGCATTTCATCAAATACAACCCAAATCAAGCAATTTGTACTATAATATAGACCTTGTAGAACACATGACACCTACTAATTTAATGTTTAAGGACTTAAAAATATTTATATTTCTATTTGTTATAACTACCTCAAGGTGCAATTGTAAGAACACTTTGTAGAGTATATTTGGATGAGCACTACATTCTTGGAATGTTTTTAGACCTTGACTTAAAAAAGTTATATCTAAGTCAAATAATTTTTCATGTACAAATTCTTTACCTCCAAATTTATGAGTTTCTAGTAAAATATTTTATAGACTAATTTCTTCATATGCCAGTTCTTCTATGCTATAGTCATTTAGGCCATATTTGAGTTCCTTTCAAACACCAGACTTTTTTTTTTAAATTTTTTATTATTATGTTAATCACCATACATTACATCATTAGTTCTTGATGTAGTGTTCCATGATTCATTGTTTGTGCATAACACCCAGTGCTCCACGCAGAATGTGCCCTCTT